>NC_090448.1:1035061183-1035371348 GCF_031143425.1 Pleurodeles waltl | reverse complement strand
GTTGTCAAACATACTGCAAATAGCACTTTGCACTACTTTGTGTTACTTTTTGTCAGTGGGGCTTTCCATGGGAGGTACACATTCATTCTCATGCAACCACCCATGAGTTTTGAATCAAAGCCCTCTAGATTAACAATGGTAAACAGAGTTTTGCATAAAAAATAACGCCTCCTCAGGGCAGGATTTAAAAAAGAGAAATGTTTTTTTTTTTCCTATCGTTTTAAACATTATCGTACATCACACATCCAATGTGGAACAGTTTTAAAATTAGTGTTTATGGATCAGGCAAGCTACTGAACTCTATTCAAGGATGTGAGAGCACAAGGATGTGAGAGCTGAGAGGGGCATGGCAACGAGCAGCAGCCAGAGCTCGGTCGTTGGCCATTTGCTGAATAGAGTCCACCAAAAGCCTGCTGACCACGAGGAGCTCAAGGAGTAATGAGCGGCTGAAGGTCCTAGCCATGTTTGAGTCTCAGCCGCTAGCCGAGAGATAGGGCATGGGTCCCGCACAGACATAGGACGCAGGACCACTGCAAGAGATGCCAGGAGATGCCACATGGGACTGCAAAAAGACACGACAGAGAGCATGTCTGCGAGTGTGAGTGCTCAGGCAACCCAACACATGAAGTCCAATTACTGTCATATTGCCCTTTTGACACTATTGTTTGGCATGCCATCCTACCTCTATAACTTGCCCAATATGGCTTGATCTCACCTCACTCTCCACACTGCATCCCAGCATCCGGTGAGGTTGACCAACGCGAGTGCCAGAAGTGAAGCAGAGTGTGGAGGAGATAGTGAAGTGGGGTAAGGTTGTGGGACCACAACAAATTGCTGGTGGGCCTGAGGGGGGGTATTAGTCCAGTGCAACTTGTGTCCATCAACATCAGATTGTATACCAGCTCTGCTCACCCTGTTTATCCTGCACTCTATTTCACCCACTTCAGCGTGCACACCTATACAGCTGCTATCTGCGATACAGACCAATTTTCTGGATTTGTGCCACTGTATTGTACTCTTTGGGCAGGTTCTGTTCAGCTCTATTTTGCTGGATCTCCCAGTGGAAGCACACAGTATTTACACATACAAGGGTAGCGCTTTCTCTCTCAGTGACAGTGAGTCTCATTTTTGTCTACTGAATCTACTAGAGGTGTTTGCCTGTTTTGCATATTTCCTCAGGCTTGGATATATGCGGCATATGTGAACTGGGTGACACAGTGGATTGGCCAGGTCAGGTGTGCTGTACACATTTATGCTCCTTTAGTTGGTGCTGCCCGATTCTGCCGATAAGCCAGTCTACACTGGTTCAGGGACCCCCAGTCCCTGCTCTGGCATGAAATTGGACAAAGGAAAGGGGAGTGACCACTCCCCTGTCCATCACCACCCCAGGGGTGGTGCCCAGAGCTCCTCCAGTGTGTCCCAGACTTCAGCTGTTGGAAAATGAGCTATTGGAAAGGGCAGGTAAGTACCTACACTTAGCAACAGGCCACTAACCTCCACTTAGGTCCAGTTAGGTCTCAGTAAATTAAACCCAGCTCAACCCTTGGTAGCTTGGCAACGAGCAACAAGACTTAACTTCGGAGACAGAGTGTAAAGCATTCAAATATCACAAAACAGTAATTAAATAAAACACAGGAAACATTTAAAAAAATCCAAAACCTAGTTATAAAAATAGATTATATTTCTATCTTTAAAATGACTCAAAAATGAATAAAATCGGATCTGGGGAACTGAAGATATGAATTTTTCTAAAGAATAATTGTTTTCTAGCGCCTAGAAACAAAAAGCGATAATCTGGTCATTTGGTCGCACCTCGACCGGGGCAAAGTCAAAGTTTAAGGCCAACAGCGATGGAGCCCGGCTCGGCTATAGCCCGCGGGAGGCCCCGTTCAAAAGTTTACCTTAGGGTTTAGTCCTTTTTCTGAAGATTTTCTTCAGCTGGACGAACCTGCCAGTCCAATCCGACCTCCTTGAACTCTTCTCCGGATACGTGTCACAGGAGCCCTCGTGGAGATTTTTACCTTTGGACTTAGTCGTTTTTTTCGAGGTGAAAATACTTCGACCGGGGCAAACCTGGATCTTGAGCTGAGGTCCTTGGAGCCCCCCCTCGGATACGCTGGCTGGGAGGTCCCGGTCAACTTCCTACGTTCGGACTTAGTCTCTTTTTTGGAGATTTTCTTAACTGGGACTAACCTGCAAGTCAGGCCGGGTCGCGGTTGAGGCAAGCAGGTCAATCCCTCTATGGAGATTTTTTTCAAAAGTTCTCCAAACTTTGCCAAACTTCTGGATCTTCTTCCAGATGTTCCTTTAAGGTTCTTCTGGGGTCCACAGCTCACCCCAAGGTTCCAGAAGCTCTGAGATGATCCTTGGGGGTGTGGACTACAACTCCCAGAATGCACCTGACACAAACTCCTTTTTGGCCACTGGGCAGTAGTCAGCTGGTTGGTTTCTTCAGGAGTTGGTGCAGGGGACTCTGGTTAGCAATTTTTCACCTGCAGCAAACAGGGAGTCCCTCCTTGAACCAGTTGAAGCCAGGCAAAGTCCTTCTTGGGGTGAAGCCCAAGTGTGCAGCTGGTGCAGTCCTTCAGAGTGCAGGGCCCAGGTGCAGCCAGGGTTCCAGCAGGGCAGTCCTTCTTCGTCTGTAGTTCTTCCCGGTAGGGATCTGGTAGGGAATTGAGGTGTGGGTGCAGGTCTGCCAGTTTTATCGCTGCTCCTGGGTGAAAAGCAGGGGGTCCTGGTTCTCCAATCAGGTGCAGGGTCCTTCCCCCTGTGATGACCACTTCCTGGTAAGTGTGGCAAAAAACAATCCCAGGGAGCAACATTCCTCAAAAATCCATCATGGCTGAAAGTGATTTTTGGAGGTTACATCTGGCTGAGCCCACCCACCGGTGTGTCTAAAAATCCTAAACACACCCCTCTCCTGCACTCTCCTAATCTTATCAAGGGGGCACCTAATTGTCCTGGTTTGCAGGATGTGGGGGTGTTGCTGGGTTGCTCCCAATGTCTGCCTTTGAAGACCAGTTTGGCAGCCCTCCCCCTTCTTGCCTCACCATCTGCTGAGGGGAGATCTCCTCCCACAGGCACATCTCTTTGTGTGAAGCCAGGCCACTTCACACCCCATCAAGGCAGCCTGGCCTGGCTGCCAGAGGCTTGCCAATCAGAGCACTGCAGCAACAACACTGAAGCTGGCAACTTTTCAGGTTAAGTTTAAAACTCTTTACCTGAACAAGTTATATTAAATCCCACAACGGGAAGTTGTGGGATTTATTATAACAATTAATTTGATACCAAACTCTTGGTGTCTGTTACTTAAGGGGACTTTTTAAATTTAAATAAAGTCTCCCCATTCTAGCCTATAGGGGCCATTCACTACAATGAGGGAAAAACAAATGTGGCTGTTTTACCTCACCATGGCCTATAAAACTATTTTTGTAAGGTCCCTGCTTATAGTTACATGGCACCCAGCCCTAGGGGCACATAGGGCACACCTTAAGGGTGACTTATATGTAAAAATAAGGTAGTTTAAGACTTTGGAACTACTTTTAATTCCAAAGTCGAATTTGCATGTAGCTTTAATTTAAAAGCAGCCAGCAAGGCAGGCTTGCCTTTAAAATGACACTGGGTTCCTAAACCTACATGCCCTACCATATACTAGGGACTTATAGATAGGTAGGTTGACTTAGCCAATTATAATTAGCCTAATTTGCATACTGAGTTTACACAGAGCACAGGCCCTGGGACTGGTTAGCAGTACCCAGGGCACCATCAGAGTGAGGAAAACACCAGCAAAAAAGGGAAAATGGGGGCAAAAAGTTAGGGAGCCTCTGCAATCAGCCCTGTTCTCTCATGTTAGCCATCTTGTTTTCCAAGGTGTGGGGACACTCTGGAGGCCTCTGAGTGGTCAGTGCCAGCAGGTGATGTCAGAGATCCCTCCTGATAGGTCCATACCTAATAAGGTAGTCAGTCCTCCTCACAGGGCTATTTAGGGTATCTCCTGTGGGTTCTCTTCAGATTCTACTTGCAAATTTCCAGAGGAATCCTCTGCAACTACTACTTCATCCTATGACCTCAGATCAACCGCAGACTGCTACAGGAACCGCTGTAACAGCAACAAATTATCCAGAAGGGCTACTTTTCCTCTGCAACTTCAGCTCCAACCCGCAACTGCAACAGTTTCCATGGTGTGCACACTCTGAGGACTCCCTGTCTTCACCCTGCACCAGAAGCACCAAAGAAATCTCCTGTGGAGTGATGGAGTCACTTCCCTGCTCAAGAAGTCACCTTCTAAGTCAATGACCGGTTCTCTTGGACTCCTCTCCTGGTGTACTCCTTGGAACAAAGTTGTTGGACCCCTTCGACACAAACTGTCCTGAGGTCCTGCTGTCCCAATTTGGAGGAGGTGCACCGCATCTTCTTCACATCCTGAGGCTTCTGTGCACTATTTGCAAAATTCCTTCATGCACAGCCTGGCCCAGGTGGTTCTCTGGTGATGTGGGACCTTCTTTTGTAGTGCTGCACCAACCGCATTTTGCACCTCCTTTGTCCCCATGTCCTGGGACTCCCGTGGGTGCTGTCTGATCTTCTGAGGGCTCTCTAAGGTGCTGAGAGCCCCCTCTTCCTCCTCACACAGAGTTGAGGCCCCTAGGTCCCTCCTGGGTCCAGACAGCACCACTTCGATGCAAACTGTGACTTTGCCAGAACCAAGTCTTGTTAGACGAATCCAGCACCAAAACTCGCCTGCATCCAACATCTCTTCGTAGGACATCCATTGCATCATGAAGGAACCCGCTTTCATCTCCCTTGGGTGCATTTCTTTTGCACCCACTTCTGGGGTGCAACCCTCTTCTGGGGCTCCTGTCCTTCCTAGAATTTCTTCCGACTTCTGGACTTGGTCTCCTTCCTTTGCAGGTCTTCAGGTCCAGAAATCCACCATTTGCTGTTTGCAGTCTTGCTTGGTTCTTGTAATAACTTGTAGTGTGTCCTAAGGATCTTGCAGTACTTTACTCCTAATTTCTTGGGCTCTGGGGTGGAGTAATTTACTTACCTTTACTGTATTCTTACTCTCCCAGTGATTCTCTACACACTACACATGTCTAGGAGAGAATTCATGATTCGCATTTCACTTTCTTAGTATATGGTGTGTGTTGCCCCTAGACCTATTTTCTCCCATTACATTTTATAGCATTTCCTATTGTTTGCACTATCCTATGTCTAATTACTTACCTCATTTTGGTGTCTAGTGTATATTTGTGTATAATACTTACCTCCAGAAGGACCATTGCCTCTAAGATATTTTTGGCCTGTGTCACCCAACTAAACTACCTTTATTTTTGGTAACACTGAGTATTGTCTTTACTTGTGTATAAGTACTGTGTAACTATAAGTGGTATTGTAGGAGCTTTGCATGTCTCATAGCTAAGTCTAAGCTGCTCTGCTCTAGCTACCTCTATCAGCCTAAACTGCTAGAACACAGCTACATTTCACTAATAAGAGATAACAGGACCTGGTGTAAAGTGTAAGTACCCAAGGTACCCACTACAAACCAGGCCAGCCTCCTACACTGGTAGTGTGGTGTTTTTAGAAAAAGGATTGTCCTGAAGAAACTAGATTTTGGGCATGTAATTCCTTTTCTTCCTAATGTAAAACCAAAAATATAGAAAGCCACCTCTGGCAATAGAAGCTCTTAGTAGCATCTTTCCAAATCACACTGTTTCTGGCTTCTATTGGAAAATATCTAAGGATCTCTCTCATGTTTCTAGTTCCTCACCTCTTGTGCCTTCAGCTATGCCTTCTTTACCCTGGCCCATTTTAGCTCTGAGGGGGTTAGCAACTCTTGTGGGACTTTGATGCTTATTGGAGCCCATGAGGGCTTGGTCCACATTCCCTTGGTACTGCCCTTGGAGGAGTTGTCAGCAGTTGCTCCCCTAGTTCTCACTCCGGGGGGCGACCCTCTGGATAATGATATTGAAAAATGCTCCCCAGATTCCCCACAGGAAGGGGGCCTCTGTGGGAGTTTATGTGCTGAATCAATGAATGACAAGAAGGTGGTGTTTGGGGAGGACTTCATACTGCCTGGAAATGACTTTGACTCTCAAGCAGGGGAAGGACAGGTCCCTCTATCTGTGGCTCTCCTGTGAAAGCATTGGGAGAAGGGAGTCAATCCAATCCATCTTCACGACCTCCGTCCCATCTTTATCTCCACTCTATTGCAGCTCACCTTCCCTGGGGAGGGCCCTTCTCTGAATTAGATCACAATGTTTTCTTCCATGCACTCAATTGAATATAAATAATGGTGCAGGTGGTGCTTCATTTGATAGTTTGTATTCTATTGAAAATGTTAAGTTCTATTTTGCCCTTATAAGAATGAACTGTGTTAAGTACTGACTATGGCCCATATTTATACTTTTTGACGCAAACCAGCGCCGGCGCTGGTTTGTGTCAAAAATGTTATCGCCGGCTAACGCCATTCCTACGCGCCATGTGGGCGCCTTATTTAAGGAATGACGTTAGCCGGTGCCGCGGACTGGTCAGAGTAAAATAAAATGACTCAAACCAGGCAGGGCCGGCGTAGGGGAAAATGGGGGTTGTGCGTCAAAAAATGGTGCAAGTCAGGTTTGAGGCAAAAATCATGCCACAAACCGGACTTGCGCCATTTTTTGACGCACAACCCCCATTGAAATGACTTATGTCCCCTGGGTATGGCCATTGGGCACAGTGGCATGTAAGGGGGCCCAAATTAGGCCCCCCTATGCCACTTGAAAAAAATAAAAATACTTACCTCAACTTACCTGTACTTACCTGGGATGGGTCCCCGATCCATGAGTGTCCCCCAGGGGTGGGCGAAGGTGGCAGGGGGTGTCCCTGGGGGCAGGGAAGGGCACCTCTGGACTCCTTCCATGGTCAGAGACCATGGAAGTGAGCCCACAGGCCCCTTAATGCCTGCCCTCACCCAGGTGTTAAAAAACAGCGCACATCAGGCTGTGTGCTGTTTTTTAAGGCCCGCCCCCTCCTATGCGTCAAAATGACGCAGGAGTATAAATAAGGCCTGAAGTCATTTTTTGGGCGGGAACACCTACCTTGCATGTCATTAACGCAAGGCAGTTTCCAGCATCCAAAAAAGGGCGCACACTGCGGAATTTTGACATCCGCGCGCTCGGGCATCAAAGTTTAAATATGGTGCACGGTTTGCGCCAAATGTGCATCAAATATTTTGATGCACATTCGGGGCAAAAAGAGTATAAATATGCTCCTATGATGTCTGCTATTCTTTTGAGGGTGCAACATGCAAATAGGTTAGGGCTCTCCAGTTCAAAATTTGCTGCATGCAGTACTAATGATCACATGATGTTCTTGTGAAAGTCAACAAAGGTAGTGCCTTATGGAGAGGTAAAGGATGTCTCTGTACAAGTTAGCATACCTCTGTAATATGTGAAGCCCCCAAAACATGATTGCATACTCAATAAGAAAGAGTTGAGCATTAGTATGCTACTTGGAAACTATAATCAGAACCCTCATTCACCATCAAAAAAAGGCACACAAAATACTGGAAAGGAGAATGGAAAACTGCCTCAGCCAGGAGTCAGGTCTGCAATCAATAGAATGTCCATTGCATTACATAGCTTTGATCCGGTGCAAAGTAGTTCAATGATGGATTTTAAGGTTGAGGTTCCGCCTACTTCTAAGAGACAGAAGGGTTCTATAAAGAAAAGGAAACATGAAAACATAAGAAGAGTCTCTAAGTGGGAGGTAACACTTTGAATTTCCCTCTAAAGCAGATTGTTCCGAATGTTTGGCACCCCCTAATCTGAATAGGAGAAGAAATGGCTTCCATAATCTTGCTGGATGTAGAGGGAAGGAAGCATTCTGAGGTTGTTAGAAGCTCTGTCTACGGAGGAAAGTTCCCTCTAGGAAGGGTAAATAAGGGGTATCAAGTGCCTAATCCATTAAACATGAGAAATTAAGGTTCTGGCTCTATAACAGCTTCTGCTACTAACTGTCATCTTTCGCTCAGTTATTGGTCACAAAAATTTGTGCTGAGGGCCATGGAACCTGCCCTCCACAGGTTACCCCCAAAGGAAGCACATAAAGAAGAGCCCTATTTTAACCTCTCTGGATTTTATTTTGATATTTGGTAATGGGTCTCACCTGATGAATATAATTTATATCCTGAATTCTTTTGTGTAAATTGAAGCACTAATGTTGGTGAAAAGCAGTGATATCAAAAATATGTCTATTCACTCATTTGCACTCCCCCCTACTTTAGAGTTACATTGGCTGATTGGCTGTTGCAAACTTGGCTGTGCAAAATTGTGACTTCTGTCTAAAAAGAGTGCTTGATGTTCTCCCTGTTGTTAGGCACTTGGCAATCTGGGCTCAGCTTTAAAAAGCTGTCAAACGTAAATCAGCCAATAATGGTGGCTTTGGTGGGGACTGCTAATTACTGAATACAGGGGGACCTTAAAGATATACGTGGTCATTATGACATTGGCAGTGAGTGATAAAGTGACCTAAATACCACTAACAGGCTGGCGGTAATTACTGCCAAATTAAGACCATGGCGGTGAGAGCTCCCATAGACAGCCAATGTACCACACCATACGCCAGTGCGTTAACAACACTGACCACGGCGGTAGCCATCAACAGCCAGGCGGAAGACAACGTACCACCCACCATATCATGACACTGCAATCCACTGCTGTTTCCGGGTCAGAACCAACACCATCAAAAGCCTGGCGGAAACACTGCACAGAAGACCAAAGACTCACCATCAGAGACACATAGAAGAACAACGTCGCCTAGAACCGGAACTGCAAGTCTTCCCGATGCTCTTCTATGCCATGCTCCACCTGGAACACCAACGCCGACAAAAATGATGACAGTGAGTACAGCCGCCTAACACACAAGGGAGGGAGGGAGGTAAAGGAGAGTGACACAAGCACAACACACACCAGACACACACACACAATACACACACACAATACACACAACCAGCTGCAGATGAAAAACAATGGCACAGGACACATCATAATAATGCAAGGACTAGAGTTTGGAAGTACTGAAAATATGTTAGCAAGGCAAAACCCACCACATTAACCAGATATGAACAATTGTCCACAAAGGGCCAATGCTCAGTCCAAAGTACTAAGGGCTCACATGGCCACAGGGCACAGTCTAAGGGCCAACTCATTTCCTGATGACATCCTCACAAAATTGTGCAGGGGCATCATTATAGTAGTGGGAAGGCACCTCAGGGGGAAGGGCAGTGGGGGACACATCAGCCGAATTCGGGAACTTGCCCACTGGTTCTGGAGGGGGCTCCATGTCCATTTCCCAATGCTAGGGAGTGCAAGGTCACAGTCTCTGAGGTGGGGGACTTGCCCACTGCTTCTGGAGGGGGCTCCATGTCCATTTCCCAATGTTGCGGAGTGCAAGGTCACAGTCTCTGAGGTGGGGGATTTGCCAACTGTTTGTGGAGGGGGCTCCATGTCCATTTCCCAATGCTGGGGAGTGCAAGCTTACAGTCTCTGAGGTAGGGGACTTGCCCCCTGCTTATGGAGGGAGCTCATGTCCATTTCCCAATGCTGGTGAGTTCAAGGTCACAGTCTCTGAGGTGGGGGACTTGCTCACTGCTTCTGGAGGGTGGCCTACATGTCCGCTGCTGGAGGTGAGGGCTGCATCATCTCAGCTGGAGGTGAGTGCTCCGTGGACACTGGCGGTGGTGGTGGTGGTACCCTGTTACCCTCTGCTGGAGGTGAGGACTGCTGTGTCGCAGCTGTGGAAGGTGCCTCCTGGGCAGCCTCCGCTGGAGGTGAGGGCTGCTGTGTCTCAGCTGTGAAAGATGCATCTTGGGCAGCCTCAATTGGAGGCAAAGGCTGCTGATTCGCAGATGGAGGTGAGGGCTTCTTCACTTGCATAGCAGGAGGTGAGGGTTTCTTCCCTCCCCTGGCTGTTGGAGTGGGATCCTTCCCCTTCCAGCCTGTTCGAGTGAGATCCTTCCCATTCCTGGCTGGTGGAGTGGGATCCTTTCCCTTCCTGGCTGGTGGAGTGGGATCCTTCCCCTTCATGGCTTGTGGAGTGGTATCCTTCATTGTCTTGCCTCCAAGACTACAAGGTGCCTCCACTGTCACCGTGGACTGTTTGGCTGAGGTGCTGGGGGGGTCGCTGGGACCCTGCTCTTACGGGCAGGATGGGGGTGGAGGGGGAAGGAAGAGGTCAAGTTGGGCAAGGAAAAGTTTCTTAGTGACGGTGGGGTGGGATGAGGGAGGAGGGATGGGAGTGGAGGTTGAGAGAATGGTTGTTGGAGGAGTACTTCTGCTGGACTTGGGTGCAGGTGCATGGGCAGTGTGCTGATGTGAGGTGGATAGGTGTTGGGTGTCTGAGAGCATGCCTTGTTATTCTTTAGGAAGGGGGCAGACAGAGTGGGAGAAGACACAGGGGACGCATGGATGGATGTTGTGGAGGTGTCTGCAAGTGAGGTGTGTGCGCTGCTTAGTGTTGTGATGCCGGTGGTCTATGTTGAAGCAGTACATGCAGGTTTGAGTGTGAACGTGACTATGAGGGAGGTGGAGGAGGAGGAGGAGGGGGAGACAGTGGAGGCAGTGGATGTGGTTGTGTGTGCAACCGTCTTGTGTTTGCATGAGTGTTGGTGGACTGAAGTGTGGTGCCTGTGTTTGACTGTGCCACTCTTGTGTGTTTTCTTGTGTGCATGCTCGTCTGTATGTGTGCATGGGATGGATTGAGGTTGAGGAGACTGGGACCGGGAAGTGGTAATTGAAGGGGGGACAGTAGGAACAGGGACAATGTTTGCCATCAGAGAGGAGGCCAGAGCCTGAATTGATCTCTGTTGGGCCCCCAGTCCACTGTGGATGCCCTCCAGGAATGCACTGCATCACTGCATCTGGGATGCCAACCCCTGGATGGCATTCACAATGGTTGACTGCCCTACAGAGATGGATCTCAGGAGGTCAATAGGCTCCTCACTCAGGGCAGCAGAGCTTACTGGGGAAGGGCCTGAGGTGCCTGGGGCGAAGGAGATGCCCACCCTCCTGGGGGAGCAGGCACGGGCAACTCGCAGAGACGCAAGGGTGGGTGGTGCTGGTACTGGGGTTGTGGCTGTACCTGCAGCTGGGGTGTTCACAGAGGTGCCGCCACCACCGGGGAGCTTCCATTGGAGGAGGTATCTGAGTCAGTGTTGTCACTTCCTGCCTCTGCTGTGGTGCTCCCCTCGCCCTCCATCCCACTGGTTTCCTCGGCGTCGGTGGACTCTGCCTCCTGGGTCCTGTGGAATGCAGCTCCCTCTGTCGCCGGTGCTCCTGCTCCTCCGCCAAATGATGATAATGCATACATGGACAGGATGACAGAAGAAAAAAGGGGGGGAGAGACAGTAAGGGAACACTGGGTCAATTAGTGCACCAGCACCACAGTTGGCATACACAGCACAGTCACACACAGGGATCAGGATTGAGCACTATGCAGTGCACTGCCATTGATTAGGGTAGATGCCACAGAAAGATGAGGGCCAAACAAGGCCAACTGCACCCCTCCTGGGACCCACAAAGCCCTGACTGACATGGAATGCAAACAAGCTAGGTTACCTGCATTTGTCATACACACATTACCCTTGAGCTGGATCACAGTGCAATGTCTGGCCTGGCATTTAGGGGCACCCACTAACTCACACCCACCACCCGATCCCATGCCACCTACCAATTATTGTAGTAATGCCCACTGTACTCATCCCCTTGTGGCTGCTGTGATGGCCTCAAGCACCCATCCAGCTCTGGGTAGGCCACCACCAGTATGCGGGCCTGCAGGGGGGTCAGGAGGCACACACATCCCCATGCATCGTGCCCAGGGTACACTCATATGTTGGTCTGGAGGCCCATCCAGAAGTCCATACTGGGGTAGGACCCCACCCACTAGTCGCTCCAACTCCTCCGAAGTGAAGGCAGTGGCCCGTTCCCCGGTCACACAGGCCATGGTAGGTTCCAGACATGTCACAGCAGCACACGCAGTGTAGGTGTCATCCTGTGGAAAGTCAGCAAACAACTGATGACTTGGATAGAAAATGGCAGTCACTTCCTTGGTGGTGTACACTGTCACTGCCAGCGCTGATCCCCATTGACCACTGTAATCCATAGAGCCCCATACTAGCCAATGAGGAATTGCATGGTGGTGCAAGACCGCCATCAACCACGACGCCCAACGTCGGTGGAGTTACCTCACTTCCACCTGTCCCAAGTAACAGGACAAGTGGTCGCCCTTTCATGGTGATGGACAATGATCAGATAAACCATAACTGTGTCATTGCCTAAAATAGCACAAACATTGCCATTTCCGGTGTCCTATCACATTGATGCTGTATGTGCACTGAGGTGGTGGTTCCATTGTTCATACTGTGACAGCCTACTCACTCTTGTGTCCCTTAGATACCTACTGCTGCGGATAATTAGGAGGAGGAGACAAACCCCCATGTACAGACCCCTTGTGGACTTGGCTACGCTGGAGGACAGGCACATTATATTCACAGATAGATCACAGAGCTGTGTGCCTAATTGGAACCTCTTCTGATATCAGCCATCCTTCATCTCACTGGGATCCCCCCTCTTGTGCAAGTGCTGTCAGTGCTCCATTTTCTCGCAACTGGTTCTTTCCAAGTGACAGTGGGCTTGGCAGCAGTAATGTCAGAGCCAATGTTCTTAATCGTGCTGGCAAGGGTCTGTCTGCTCTGGTGAAGCACATGTGCAGCTACATTCTTTTCCCCCAGGTGGAAGATTTGGCCACTGTTAAGGTAGGATTATATGCAATGGGGCATGTCTCCAATATTATTGGGGCGATTAACTGTACACATATGGCGTTTGTCCCCCCTGCCAGAATGAACAGGTGTTCAGGAATCGTAAGAGTTTCCACTCAATAAATGTGCAAATGGTGTGCCTGGTGGACCAGTACATCCCTCACGCCATTGCCAAGTATCCTGGGTCGGTGCATGACGCATTTGTCCTGAGGAATAGCAGCATCCCAAATGTGATGGCCCAACTATAGAGGCACAGGGTGTGGCTAATAGATGAGCCAGATTCCCCACCCACTGTATGTCAGTGTATGCCTTCAGGTGTTACCTCCATAGGATTGTGTAAGGCTAACGTTTGTCTCTCACTATTTGCAGGTGACTCTGGCTACCTAAACATATTGTGGCTCCTGACCCCTGTGAGGAGTGCCAGGACAGGTGCTGAGAACTGTTATAATGAGTCACATGGGTGAACCAGAAGAATAATTGAAAGGACCTTCAGCCTCCTGAAGGCCAGGTTCAGGTGCTTCGGTCTGACAGGTAGATCCCTGTGCTACTCACCCGGGAAGGTCTTCCAGATAGTAGTAGTATGCTGCATGCTGCACAACCTTGCCCTCAGACGGCATGCACTTTTTCTGCAGGAGGAGGAGACTGGAGATGCCCCTGTGGTAGCAGTGGACCGTGAGGACAGTGAAGATGAGGAGGCAGAGGATGAGGATGTGGACAACAGAACATCAGTTATACTTCAACACTTCCAATGACACACAGGTGAAAGAGTGGAACTGATTGTTGCTCTGAATATTGATTTCATCTGTGTGACTGTGGTATGATGGCATTTGCTTCCTTTGCATCTAAAGCTACTGTCACCGATGGCTTGTCGTTTAACAAATGTTGGATGATATGACAACAGTGTCCTGATGTGATTACTACAGACAGTTACAGGTCATTAATTGTATGCTATCACAGTGTCCATATCATTTGCACCAGACGTGACTGTTCCTCTAAATGCACATTTTCAACACATAAAATACTACCAGTCAAGTTGTGTTCAAGGATGTTTATTGTAGTGCTATAAAATTGAGGGTAAAGTGCAATGGAATGGGGTGATGGCAGAGGAAGGTCCAGGGTATTGTTTCAGTCTGTTTGTAGCACAGGTGCAGTATCCAAGGGACCATAGGAAGGGGAGCAAAGGCAGTTTAAAGTGGACAAGGTGACAGGGTGGGACACAAGGGGGACAATCAGGAAAGTCTAATTTCCTGGCAGTGGTCTTGGTCTTGGCAAGTGTCTCTGGCTTCTTTCTGTGTCGCAGGGAACATTTGCGGAGTGGTTCACCTTCAGCAGAGGGAGGGGTGCTGGTGGCCTGTGGTGGGCTGGTGAATAGACTGGCTAGTGGTAGGGGCCCGCTGTTGTGCTGTCAATTCCCTCATGATGTTGGCCATGTTTGCCAGCACCCCTTCTATGGAGATCATGGTGGTGTTGAGAGCCTGCAAGTCCTCCCTGATCTCCTGATGGTATTCCTCCTGCAGCCGATTGTTCTCCTGCAAGTTGTCAAGGATTTGGCCCATCTTTTTCCTGGGATTGTTGGCAGGCACCCAGGGCCTGCCCTCCCCCTGGCGCACAGTGGTCCGCCCAGTGTCCCTGTTGCCCTGTACCTGTGTCCCCTGAACGGTGTGCCACTGCCACTTACCCCGGGACCCTGATTGTCTTGGATTTGAGGTGTGGACTGGGGTCCCTGTACAGGTAGGCACACTGCTGATTGAAGTGTCCTGGGGACAGAAGTGTGGGGACACTGGGTGGGTGCTGTGGTGTTGGATACTGATGGGGGAGGCTCTGTGGTGGACTGTGAGTGGGCTGGGCTGACCGACTGTCCAGTGGTCCCTGATGGGCCAGGTTGTTGATCCAGTCCAGAGTTACTGTGATCACTGGGGGCATCATCCATTGGGGGACTGGTTTGTCTTGGCACCTCCTCTCCGCTGACATTGTCTGGGGCACCTGCAGGGATGTAAGTGATGTATTATTCTTCATGCCTGTGACATATTGTACATCCTTAGCTTCCCCTCTATCATTGCTGTTGTCCTGCTGCCTTTGTTTGTGTATGTTGATGTTTTGTGGGATTGTTAGTTCCCCTATGCTGTGCATGCTTTAGTGATGGTGTCCATGGAGGGCTAGGAGGGCTGTCCATGCATTGGTATAGGATGCAGGACTGGGCATTGGGGTTAGTCATATGTGTAGGTACAGTGTGTGGGATGGAGTGGAGTGATGAGAGTGAGGGTGAGGGGGTGTGATGGCATGCAGGTATGTGGGTTGAGAAGTAATGAATATTGACTCATCAGTGTCCAGTACTCCGGCTACTCTAGTGAGTCCTTCAGGATGCAAGATTGCCAAGACTTGCTCCTCCCATGCTATGAGCTGTGGGGGAGCATGTGGAAGGCCCTCCGCAAGTCCTCTGTATGGCGCGCTTTCTAGCTTGCTGCTATGGAACGTACTTTTCCCCATAGGTCGTTCCACCTCTTCCTGATGTCATCGCTTGTACGTGGATGTTGTCCCACGGCATTCACCCTGTCCATGATTTTCTGCCATAGGTCCATCTTCCTGGTAATGTATATTTGCTGTACCTATGCTCCAAACAGCTGTGGCTCTACCCTGACTATTTCTCCACCATGACCCTCAACTCCTCATCAGTGAAACAGGGGTGCCTTTGTGGGGACATGGGTGTTGTGTGGTGTGTGTAAGTGTGTGGGTGTTGGGTACTGTGGTTTGGTGTGCGTAGTGGGGTGCGTGAGGGATGTATGGGTGTATGTGGTGTGTGTGTCTAGTTGTTGCAGTGTTCTTGCTGTCAGTCTGGTGGCAGTGATTTGTATTTGTAAAGGGTTGTGGGTGATGTGGGTGTGTGTTTTATATTACTGTGGGTGGGTGGGTGTGGTGTGTGTATGAGTGTCAGGTGTGTGTTTTTGGTAATGGCCAATGTTGTGCAGTTTAGTATTTGGGTGTCCATTCTAAGTGCGCAGGTGTGTACCGCCAATAGTTTACCGCCATTGAATGTCCGCCGTGGTGATTTTTGGGTATGGGTGTTGGTACTGCCACTTTAGCACTGACTTTTGGTCTGGCGGATATGTGTTTGTGGCAGTATTGTGTCGGATTGGTGTGTGTGTGTCATAATATGGAGAATGGATATTCGCCACCGCGGCGGTATGTTGGCGGCCGTCACCATGGCGGTAAGGGACATTTACTGCAATATCCTAATGAGGGCCATAGTTATCTCACTAGAGAAAGGGGGATGTGTAATTAATTTGATGGAGGGTCCTGTTACTCACATGTGAGCTGCTGAGCTCAACAATGACCTACGGGTAGAGGTTTTGAATAATAACAGCCTTTCATCTATGGATAATGATCCATTGCGGTAGCTCAGATGGCTACTTTTGTCATTGAACATGGTCGGTCTGCAACATGAGGAGCTAAAACTAAACGTTCTGAAGTTCTTTCCTCCACAAAGTGTAAGTCTAAAAGAAACCTGGTCATGTACAGAGTTTACGTTTGATGGCTGTTTTGTGTTATCTTGTCATGCAAGGCATTCTAGAAGAGGTTATGTCAGTGGGGTGGGAGGGTGGTGATTCTGCTTAAGAACACAGTTAATTGGAACCATTAACTTTATATACATCTCTTGAATTTATGTATTTGTTTCAAACTAGCTTTTCAAGATTTGAGAGGCTGCCCTTCCTTTTTCATATTAGTAAATGTGTTTTTTCCATCTGGGAAACCATTTGATTTCCAGGAGAGTTCATTTTTTGCTTTGGATCATGGCATTAGTATGGCAGAAGATTGGCCCTTGGTCATAATAATGGGAGGTCTAAATGCAAAGGTGTCTATTCTGCTTTTTAAACGTTTGCTAATGTTGGAAAAAAGAATTATGATCTATTTCAGAGATTTTGATTCCAGAAACAATTAAGCATAGGGTTTTTATCACTTGAAACTCTGGGAAAATTTGACTTGATTAATCTAGATGGAAGATCTCCAATGGGTGAAGCTGCTTCTAATACCTTTCACTGAATTGCCACACAGAGTCTGCTGGATTATGCGATAATACAATTTCAAAGGTTTGGGGTTTGTGAGAAATTTACTGTTTCTTCAACTGAGATGAGTGAACACAGTTTAGTTGGGGCAACTCGGACCTTTAATCTCCAGGAATTAGTTCCTGGGAGTCTTTCACTTGGCAAAATCTGCTTTAATAAATTGAATGGTTGTGTCTTCTCAACAGCTAAGAATATTGTGACCATAAGTGATAAGATAAATGAAGTTTGTGCTGCCCTTAAGGGATTTGTATGGGATGACCCTATATCTTTCTCTGACTCCCATACATTTGAATTTCGCAAATTGAGTTTTGAAGGTCCTTGGTTATTGAAAAAGTGCAACTTCAAACTGAAGGCGTTAAACCAGCAGATAAAATTCCTGCTAAGAAAACAGCCCTTGTTGCAGCATGAAATGGATTGCTTTATTATATTAGATATCAACTTAAAGTACAAGAGTGTAGGATGGAATGTTATTTAAAGTGGATCAATCTAAGAGGGGCTACAAATTCTAGGAACTATATGCAATATTGGTGCTTGATTACCTACTGTGACATCAGAGTGAATGCACATGCAATTCCTATCCCAGAAAATGTCTGGAAGGGATATATTTCTCAATTGTATTCTAGTAACACTGAGGTAGATGTCCCTCTTGTGCTTCAAGCAGACAAAGAGATGCTTGTTCTGTATAGGGCTCCGAAAGTAGATGAACTTGTGGGTTTTATAAAGAATGCTAGAACCTCTGGTGCTTTGGGGCCAAATAAAGTCCGAATTGCAGTTATGAAAATAGAGGTTGAAGCTTGGGGACTCTTGCTCAGCCTGCTGTTTGATTATTGATATTGTTCTGGAAGGGAATCGTTATTGTACCATTGTATAAGAAGGGCCTCAAATCGTCACCGGCAAGTTTCTGGCAGATAGCACTGCTGGATGTGACTGGCAAACTCTTTGCCAAGAGCGTAATTTATCATTTATAATATTGGGCTCAAGATCATATTATCATTCCCCTGGAACAAACCTGGTTTTAGGAATAATAAAGAACACTTGACCACATAGATGTCCTTCAATCAATAGTTGACAAATCTACATCTCTTCAGGGTATGCCTGTATATACTTTGTTTATTGATTTCTCCACAGCATTTGATGGAGTTAATCATCAAATGCTGTGGAGAAAGCTGTTTTCTTGAGTGTTCGGTGCCACCTTTTGGCATTTATTATGGAATTGCGTTTGGATACCTGGTGTCAGATCCTGACTGGAGGGTCACAGGGTATTTCCAGTAAGGTTAAAACACAAAATGGGCTGAAGCATGGCTGTTTGCTGACCCCTCAGTTTTTCTTCCAATATAGCCACACTCTCCCAGGTACCATAAGTCAGTGAAGGGCAATCCCCTTAGAATGTGTGCAATGTCCATTAGCTCTTTATTGTATGCTGAGGATATAGCATTAATGGATTTAATCCTAATTGGCTTACAATGTTGACCTGCTGTGTTGACCAAGTATGGTCAAGTCCACTTCGTGAAAATAAATATGCCTAAAAGTAGAATTTTGATTATTCAGAAGAATTATATAAGAACGAAGTGGAAGTTTTAATGGCATCTAGGCATGGACAAACTAGAAAAACTGGATTTGTATCTATATTTTGGTTTGGTCTTTTCTAAGAGTGGGAAGATGATGATCATCTGAAGCTTTGTTTGAGCAGGGCCCTTTCACAGGCAAATGCTCTGAAAAGACTTTATACAATTTGAAGGAGACACCATTTTGGGCATGTCCTGCCAGTCTACAGGGTTAGAATTCCCCCTCATTATACAATGGCTTTGAAGTGCTTGATATGAGTTCTTGACCCTCTTTTGAGGGGACTAATGGTCAAATGTTTTGAAAGAAATGTAATCTGAATACACTTGCAGCCCCTCATACTCTTTGAATTTGGGTTTATTATCTTCTTATTCCTTCTCTGTGGCTGCTGTCTTGAGGTGGGAAAACTCTCTTTTGTGTGCAGCAAAGGGAACTTTGTGGGCAGAGTTTAAAGTTGATTTTTTTTCTCCAAAATGAAAGGAGTGTCTTTTTCAGGTCTTCTGAGTGGGCTAACGATAACTTTGGGTTTGATCTGAATGTTGATTATTTCAACTCCATTACTGCCAGGCCTTTTCCCCCTGAGGGCCAGGATTTTTTGGGCTATTTGGGGCAGTTCTCATTTAGGCCCTCATAACGTTTTGTCCACATAAGCTACCCACGCCAAGTTTGCATCTTTTTAAAAAACAAATCTGAGGGATTCTATAGGTACCCAGAGTTTGTGAGTTCCCATGGAGGAGACCAAGAAATTAGCCAAAATAAAGCTAACATTTTTTTTTTTAAATGGGGAAAAAAGGGCTGCAGGAGAAAGCTTGTGTTTTTTTCCCCCTGAATATGGCATCAACAAAGGGTTTGTGGTGTTAACATCACCATCTTCCCAGCTTTCAGAAACAGGCAGACTTGAATCAGAAAACCACATTTTTCAACACAGTTTTGGCATTTTACCTGGACATACCCCATTTTCAAAAATTTTTGTGCTTTCAGCCTCCTTCCAGTTAGTGACAGAAATGGGTGTGAAACCAATGCCGGATCCTGGACAGCTAAACATTACTTAAAAGTAGACAACATTTTGAATTCAGAAAGGGGTCGTTTGTGTAGCTCCTTCAGGGTTTACCAACAGAAAGTAGTACCTAAAAAAAATAATATTGAAATTTAGCTGAAAAAAGAGCCACTTCTGTCCACATTTTCTTCTATAACTTTTTCCAGCTATGGCAAATGTTTAAAATAAAATCAATATACTGTTAAATCTGATTGACTCTTCTGGTTTCAGGGATATATAGGGCTTGTAGGTTCATCAAGAAACCTAGGTACCCAGAGCCAATAAATGAGCTGCATCTTGTAATGGGTTTTCATTGAATACCGGGTATACAGCAATTCATTCGGTGAAATATAAAGAGTGAAAAATAGGTATCAAGGAAACCTTTGTATTTCCAAAATGGGCACAAGATAAGGTGTTGAGAAGCAATGGTTATTTGCACATCTCTGAATTCTGGGGTCCCCATATTAGCATTTCTCAAATAGACATCTTTTTTACACACATTTGGAAGGAAAAATGTAGAGAAAGACAAGGGGCAATAATACTTATGTCAGTAGGCCTAGCGCCTGCGACAGGAAATGCCCCGAAACACAACATGGACACATCACATTTTCCCACAGAAAATGTACCTGTTTTTTGCAAAGTGCCTAGCTCATCCGACACCTAGGAAAACCTAGCAAACCTGGACATTTCTTAAAACTAGACACCTAGGGGAACCTAGGATGGGGCAACTTGTGGCGCTCTCACCAAGTTCTGTTACCCAGAATACTTGCAAACCTCAAAATTTGGCACAAAAAAACACTTTTTCCTCACATTTCGGTGCTGCAAAGTTATGAAATCTGACGGGAGCCACAAACTTCCTTCCACCCAGCGATCCCCCAGGTCTCCAAATAAAAATGGTGCCTCACTTGTGTGGGAAGGCCTAGTGCCCGTGACAGGAAATGCCTCAAAACACTATGTCGACACATCAAAACTATCAAATACAAAACTACCTGTTTTTGCAGGGGGCACCTGCGTTTGTGGTCTTGGGCTCAGCAGCCACCTAGGGAAACCTACCAAACCCAGACATTTCTGAAAACTAGACACCAGAGGGAGTCGAGGGAGGTGTGACTTATGTGGATCCCCCAGGTTTTCCTACCCAGAATCCTCAGCAAACCTCAAATTAAGCTAAAAGAATGGGATCACACACCGGCACACATTTCCTACCTCTCAATGTTCCCCTCAGTCTCCTGATGAAAATGATACCTCACTTGTGTAGGTGGGCTAAGTGCCTGTGACAGGGAAGAGTCAAAAATATGTTGAAATTGAGGGCGAACCAAAGGGGGTCCAAAAGGGCAGTTCAACAAAAATGTTTTCAGGCCGACAAGTGGGGCAGACTTTTTACACAGTATAGATGCGTCAATGATGGGTGGTAGGAATTTTGTGGATTCCTGCAGATTCCGGAAAGTTCCATCACAAAAATGTGGGGAAAATTTTTGATTTTAAGCAAAGTTTGAGGTTTGTTGGACATTGTGGGTAAGAAAATGGTGCAGTGCATGTGAAGCACCCAAAACTGGACTCACCTGGATGTTTAGTTTTCAGATGAGTCTAGGTCTTGTAGATTTCTCTACATGGCAGCGTCCCAAAGTCCAAAAAGTGCAGCCCTCACCATTCCAAGTGGGACAATTTTGAGAGTTAGACAACCTCTCATGGCCCAAATATAAAACCAAAACTCAAAATAATCAAATGTCCTCTTGCTTGCCATTGGGACAAGATTGTGTAGTGTGCAAGGGGATAGCTGAAAGACTGTTACACCCTTCAGTTGGGGTGGGCGTATAACTATGACCACACTGGTTGGTAGCCACCACCCCACTATCTTTTTTTAATTCCCTGGCATGTAGTAGGCTCTCTGCCCCCTCGGGCAGAGAATCGGGGGTAATTCCCCATCTGCCCACCAGGGGGCAGAACAAATTTGTCCCCATTTATTTGGGGTGGGGGGTATGGCCTACAATAAATTTGCCCCCCAGGTGAGCGACCCTATTTGTAAAAAATACAAAAATAAAAATCCCAGTTGCCTAGTGGTTTCATTGGCCTAGTTAAAATAGGGTAATCTGCCCCCAAGGGGGGCAGAAATGGTCTAAATTAAATTTGCCCCCGGAGAGTGACCCTTGCCTAAGGGGGTGGAAGGGGAAACGATTCCCCTTCCATCCCTGCCCTAGGCCCATGGGGGGAGCTCAAGTGCTCCCCCCATAGGCCTAGTGCAGAATGTAACAGATACTCGAGCGGTGGTGCCGAGAATATAACAGTTACGTCACAAGCACTGAAGGGGTTAAGCTCAAGTCCGCTCTAAAGAGAGTTATAAAAAATACTGTTTAAAATTAGTCAGTGTAGAGACATCACCCTATGTCAGCTACATCAGTGCAACCAAGTGGTTCAGGAGACCAATTTGTGGATTAAACTTCAGCCGTATTTAGGGCCATATTTATACTTTTTGACGCAAAATTGCGCTAACACAATTTTGCGTCAAAAAAATTTGCGCCGTCTAACGCCATTTGGATGCGCCATGCAGGCGTCAAATTTATACTTTGACGTACAGCGGCGCAACCAACAGGTGGGAGTCATTATTTCGTGACACAGACAGCGTCGGTCTGTCGTAAAGGAAACCAACGTAAATGCGACGCACATCACTGTGGGTCGATTTACGACAGCGCAATCGTGAAAACGCCGTTTTTTTTCATGCAATTGCGTCACATTTTTGCGCGAAAACTGCCCTTTCAGGAGAGGAGACCCAAAATGGATCCTAGATGCCCCAACAGACCCCAGGAGGATGAGAGCAGACCAGGAACCAGCCAGGAGGAAGCATACAGGAACCAGGACATTTAAAAAAAAAAAAGAAAGTGTCGCTTCAGTGCAGAGGAGCAGGAAATCCTGGTGAAAGAGGTGACGGAACACCAGCACCAACTTTTCATCACCTCCAAATTGCCACTCAGTAGGAGAGAGGCCATCTGGAAACAAATTGTGGACAAGATTAACAGTGTGGATGAAGAACGCCGGACAGTCACCGAGTGTAAGAAACGCTGGCGTGACTGCAAACGTAGGACCAAAGAGAAAATGGCCAGGAACAGGAAGGCAGCAATGCAGAATGGAGGGGGGAGTCCAGCACAACAGGAGGCCCTGGACCACATGGAGGAGATGGTTGCAGCCGTCATCCCGGAGGAGATCGTCACAGGGATTCAAGGACTGGACAGCGCAGACTACCACGACACTACGCACATGCAGGGTAAGTCGCATGGGGAATCCTAATACAATAATGGGGACTGTAAGCAGGGGGGGGATACCTACTACACAATGCATGTAAGTCAGCACATATATGAAGTGGCATGGGGAAAGGGGCACGGCAGGGGGGCATGCCCAGTACTGACCGAAGCTGGGGCACGACAAAATACAGCAACCACAACAGTCCCACGGGGACATCCTGTAATTACAACAAGAGAACCAAGGGAAAGCAGTGACAGGTGGGAAGGACACTACCTCAAATCCACATCCAGGCACTTGTATTGCAAAATCTATTCTACATCAACTAGGTCCCTATCTGTAATGCAGTAGCAAATACAACAACTGTAACTTAACTGCAAACACAGTTGACAATAACACCTCTCATCTCTGTGCATCTATAGTACCAAATGGCAGAAACCCCACCCTGGAACATACATACCTAAATTAGGGGGTGAGGGTGACATCTGCAATTACTCCTAGAAATAAGACAAAGGTACCAGTACACTCAAATGCCGAATGTCCATAACTGACACATACATAAGCCTAAGTAAACAGCAATAGGAGCCACACAGCACTAACGATACACACATGCTGCATACGTCAGGGTCCCTCACGTGCCTGGCTAACAAGGCTACATCACTAATGTCATACTGCTCAGACAACAACATTGAGGAGGGGACACAGGCAACTGGTCACTGAAACACACCTGCAAAGTCGGACAAACAAATAGGACCTTCACACGATAAACAGGCCAATCCAATCCAAAACACATCACCCAACATCATCTCAAAACATCAAGAATGTTTACATCCATACCACATCCTAACATTGACATGCATAGGTAATGCCACGTTACATGTACAGATCATGCAATGTGAATAAAAAGTGTATGGGGCAGGGCCTGAGAGGTAAGTGTGCTGGCAGGGCAGTCACAACACCCACAGTCAGTCAAAGTGTAGTGTGGCATGTGAAATGTATACTTTGCGCATTAGCCTCAGGCTGGAGGCCTTTGTGCATCTTACCCTGAATGTACTTATACTCATTTGCTCACATCTAAGTGCCTCAGAGCAATTTGCACTAAATGATTCTCATTGCCCTTCCTATCAGTTAATGTAGCAAATAGTCAGTCCTAAGGTGTTGTCAATTAGTCAAATCACACTGTTTTGCCTACTTCTGCACTGGAGTTTGCCAGAACATATTCACTCTGTGCCCCAGTCAAGGATACTGTCTGGTACGTTGCTGATAGATGTGGTAGGGGTCAAGGTTTGGCATTCCTGCTTAGGGAAACTTTGTCATCACCATGACATATGTATTTTACATTCACTCCCTTGTCCCAAGACACGCATGGGGGAGTTTCCAAACAGAAAATAACAACTAGATGCTGCCTGCCTTGCTGCTGATGCACAACCAGATCCTAGCCCATTCCTCTGATATGAGGGATGATGTCTCCCCTGTGATTCTGACAGGCAACCTCCAAACTTAACAAGCTGTGCTATACATAGAACATGCAGGGGAAGAGTAGAAACAGTTAGGCACCGTGAAAGCTGTGTACTAATGTATTACTCTCCTGCGGACTATTTCAATTCTAACAGTGTGTATTGTTTGTGTAAATGGGGCTCACACCTAAATTCCTACAAGTCAGTTGTACAATGAAACTTCATATCAAACTAATACTGTCTATGTCATTTGTGTATGGGAACCTACCGGAAAAGATACAAATGTGTAGGACCTGAGTGACCACCACTTCCCTGAGAAGTTCCAAAGATGTCATGCGCTCGGATGTCTAAACATTCCTTTGATGTGGTAGACCAGAGGCACTGCTAGTTAGTCTTAGCTAAATTGAATATCTGGGTGACAGAGTTATTTTCAAGTGGGTCAAACTTAGTCCCCCACACCATTAGCTATCCTGCTGCCTAGAAAGCCAAGAATCACATGTTGGATAATGAGAGCCCACCCTACAAAATGTTCCTCCATAACAATAGTGAAACACCGAGTGAGGAGTAGGAGAAAAAAACGCCTATTCCTAAATAATTACAAAGCAACACCTAGAGGCGACCTGGCAGACATGTCTGAAAGATCCATATCAAACATGTGACACACAGGTGGGCCATAGGCCTACAACAATGCCCTATGACGGACAGCAGATACCTAGACAAACACAGAGTACAATGTTAAGGCATCCAAAGGCTTGTATCTTACTGCAAAATTGTCACAACACAGACACACTAATTGTACCCTGTTTCATTGCAGAGGAACACGGATCTCCTGCTGATCTGCCTGTCCATGAGTTCCCTGATGACATGGATGACGACACCATCAACCTCCCACAAGAGACCATTGACATGGTCCTTGAAGGCCTCCAAACCCCACCTTCAGTCACAAGGAGGAGCACAGAAGAAGCAGCCACCACAGTAGAACCACCCGCCACCCCAATTGTAAGACCTGCCAGCTCCAACACAGCTGAGGACTCTGACGACACTGGCACCAGCTTCGAAAGAACTGTCGTTGGGGTCCAGCGGGAGCTGGCCAAGGAGGTGCAGGTGGGGATGCAAAATATGGCAGCCAGCCTTGAGGGGGTGCGTTCGTGCATGTTGTCAACTGCTGATCAGGCAGCTGCAATGCAAGCCAGAAATTTTCTCTTGGAGGACATTTCAAAAACACTGAAGGAAATTGGCACAGCTGTCATCCAGTTGACACAACAACTCAAACTGCAAGCCACTCAACGTGTGCACGAATGCAACATAGAACTCCTCAGGGCCGACCTGGCTGCCTACCATCGGGATGTGGCTGCCATTCTGAAAAACCAGCAGGCCCTCCTTGCTGCAGTACTGCCCTTCCTTACTCAACAGGGATCAGCCCCCGGGATGTCTGCCTCCATGTCTTCTAACACTGAGGTGTGTGTTGCCCCTTCACAACCAACAACAACAAGGACACACCAGGCAACACACACATCAGAAGAAGAAGACATGGAACAGATAACATTCACACGCAAGAGTACCCGGAAGCCCTAGTCCCAGCACCATGCCCTACTCTGACCAAGGTCCTACGTTTTGACACATGCCAGTCTCACTACAACTAACCTCAATGACTGTTCGGCAATCCACTGTCTGACTTGTCCACCTTGCCAGTGAATGTTTCTCTCCTACCATTTGGCATTTCATGTTCCTCTGCACTGTCTGTGACATCACCCCAGCATGTCAGGAGCATCATCCACACCCCTTCTGTAGGATCACCATGTAATAATGCACCAGAAAGGAGTCAGCAAACATGGTGAATGGACATTTTGCACAACACCACTTATGAATAAATATCACTTGCACACCTATTGTGTCTCTGTGTCATTTCAAAATTCAACTGTGCAGTAGATAACTCCAAAGTGGCTGTGTGGAAACCATGTCGATTCCCTATACTACTGTCCTGATTTCATGTATACTGAATCATCTGTGCAGTGGCCAGGATTGCATCATAGCTTTACTATACTGAGGAAAATAACTGATGAAGGGACTAAGCACACACAATCATGCTGTGTTGGACAGAATGATGCACCATCTATAGCTATTCTACACAACTAATGGTGGCAGAGAAATGTAGGCACCATGCAATACTAAAATTTGAAATTATGCTGTAGAATGAAAGGAATGATAAACAAATTACACTGCATCAATCACCCTTACGGCGTATACTTCCATGAAGGAAAGTCATGCTGAATCAGTACACACATGATGTAGGTCAGCAATGATAGCAACAAGACAAGAGTGTGAACAAATCATCATCTATAAAGCTCTCCCTGAACTTCACAATGCTGTCCGACCTATCTATTTACCTACAATAACAAGTCTGGAAGCACTCTTTGTGAAGTAGGATACATACCAACCCCAAACCTTGATGATCAATGCACACTACCAATGGTGGCTCTCCAACATGGTGGATACTTACCAAGTTAGCACACGGGTAGCTGGCATGTTAAACCTCATAAGCCTGGGGATAGGGAGCATGGAACACAAATGTCATACTTAACATTTCTGCTACACTGATGTCAAGGCCATGAAAAAGTAGCACCTAACGCATCAGGTAAAGGGTTAACAACATTTTTATTTAAAAGTAGTAATAAAAGAGGCAACTAAGGGAAAGGTAAACCTACACTAATCTAACCTGACTACTACTAACCCACAACTGTCCCTAACTAACCTAAGCTAAACTTACTCTACACATGTAACGAAACGATCTAAACATCAACCCCCCACCCACCATTAAGAGACAAGACACATGCAGGACAACACTTACTAACCTACACACATACTATACTATCCTAAACAAACATATATTTTTTTGTATTTTTTATATATATATTTTTTTTTATTAAACAGGAATCCCAACATTGCCCCCCACCCACCCACCCACACAAAAATATTAGATAGAAAGTATAAGGACCCCCCACCCTCTTACCTAACACTAACTAAGCTAATTACCTATACGTATCCTATAACTAACCCCCCAAACCCAACTAACAGTATGAAAAGAGGAAAGAGGGGAGAGGGGAGGGGTAAAAGTTCAGGAGGGCAAAATAACTAAAGATTTGCCCTCTGAAGTGTGCGCCGGATGGAGCGCACCTTCTTTTTAACCACCGCCATGTCCTCCGTCAGGTTGTCCACCTTTTGAATTAACCTGTCCAGTTTCCTAGACAATGCCTGGAAGGCTGCAGGGTCAATTGGAGGGTCACTGCTGGTCTGCGTGCCGGTGGAGGTGGAGATTGTCGTTGGAGTGGAGTGGCCACGGGACAGCCCTGCTCCCAACACACGGCTGGGTCCAGGTCTTGAGGAAGATGGCTGGTCCGTCGCTGGGTCCCCTTGGGCAGACCTGGTGGTTGTAGGTGGCACCGTTGGTGGAGCCTGTGGTGTGGCATACCACGCCCCGGAGGCCCGATCGGAATTTTATCTGCGGGCCATCCTCCGATACCCACACTGCACCTGCAGGATGTGCCTGTACCTCATTGCCCTGTGCTCAAAATGGTTGCGCTCTGCGGCACTCAGGTTTGCAGCTGTGAAGAGAAAAGGGAAATATTGAGCATTGAATTTACAGTGGGTTGAATCCCACAATGGCTCATTTGTCCATTACTAGAAATATATTGTATGCAGCAATTGTTACAACATAGTTCACGGAAATGCTCAGAGGAAGTACATGTGAATCATGCATCCCTAAGGTCATATCACACCTAGCATATCCATGTCTCTACTTGATGGATGACATCACCCTTAACTACTCATCCAAATCATACCTAAGGCATTTGACATTATGGCACCAGCTCTTCCGCATACTGACTTCAGTACATATGTCATTCTATGTGATTACACTCACACTCCTCACTCAATAGCATTTTTAATTAGTTGTGTGCTAAGATTGAACCCCTGGCCCAGAATCATGTGTCCACACTAGGTGTCAGATGTAGGAATTTAGGAAAATCAACTAGCAAATTGCAAAGCAGAACGGTGTCTCTGACACCGTCTGCGAGTCGCTATGGGGTCCCTAAAACCCACCTCATGAACATCAATGATGTGGGTTCCAAGTTGCCCCACCTTAGCAACATGGGCACTCACGGGGATGGTGGCCTGCTGGGACCAGCAGAACTCCATAGATGTGACTGTTTTTAAATTAAGCAAGTTATTTCTCCCCAAGTGTAGGCCGTTTACCGGAAAGAAAAATGAGCTGCAATTATTTTTATATCACAACAATTGTACTTGGAAATTTTCACGGTAATTATTGGTCCCTTAGACCACTGGCTTTTTTGCACAGGATTTTTTTAGTCCACTCACAAAGGCTGAAGCTTTACAATGAGGACCCCTTCCAGTCAGCAAGGTGGTTACCATCCACTTCAAGTGGATGATAACAGCTACTCACTTTGCAACCACGTACTCGGTTGCAAATGGGATTGCCTACCACTGTGATTTGCAAGTAGGTCTGGTAAAACCCTTCATTATATCAATTTTGAAAAGCATTTTACTCATATGTACATGACCACCAAAGACATTTTGGATTAGGAAACAGACGTTTGCAAATCCCACACAGATATTTATGCCATTTGCAACGTGTAGACATTTTTCTCACTCTGGCCCAAGGTACTAACTCAAGTCACAAAAGGTGTTAAGTACGTGTAACATACTGGTTGCTACAGTCCTAGGTACCCTGTTTCACAGTAACATCCCAGTCTTTGTGGGTGGTGTGGGAAGAACAACCAACAATCCCATGTTCAATGCACACCCATGAGTGTACAGAAAGTGCAACAATTATGTGCCTTCACACACAACACCTATGAAGGGCTAGCAACACGTTGTAGTCAGCCCAACCTTGTCACATCCCAGGTCCACACATGTCAAAATGTTATGACTTAGCCCAACATAACATACTATTAGTGAGGCATGTTTAACAACACACACAGGGGAGGTAGTACACCCATTCACATGATTCAACTGAACACCTAGGGCATTGCACTCAAGTCACACACACTTCGAGTTCACCTTGTGGAAGTACATGCCCATGGAAGATCCAACCTACAGTGTACACAGTCCATCCTCAACTAGGAAGAAGCACTTGTCATCAATGCCATGGGCCTAAGCTATCTGGGAGACTGTCAGTCTGATATGCAGACTCAGTTCATGGCAAGTCCCTGACCAAGTCTAACATTGACCAGTCTATTCGAAATGAGTCATACCATTCCCAATTGCCACCATAATTGAATGGGCTACAGCCCCTCAATCTGAGAGATGACTACGTATTGCTTTGCAGAAACATAATTCTAATTTGATATCACACTAAAAGAACAAAGCCAATGAACGGCCAGCACATCAAATCATGAATTCTCTTGAACACACAGTAATCCATCATGCGTCATTACCAAACAATGTAAATAGCACTCAGGCGACACTCACTGTAGGTATCGGGGTCGTCAAAATGGGCCACCTCTCCCACGGTGTACGGGGCTGGTCCACCTGTAAAGCATGAAACAAAGATTATACTCAGACTGGGTGAACGGACAAAAGATTTCTGTTACAATGACACTGTGTGAAAATGACATGGTAATGATAGACTTTCACACATGCTCATCCTGCATGGATCACTTTGTATTCAACATTAACATTGGATGAGTCTCCTGCTCCAGTGTCACACCCTACTACACTCATGCAGTGGTCAGGACAGTCAGGTGTCGTCCAAGTTAATCCTCCATTAGTATGCCCCAACAATAATGTTATCCATACATCTCAGCATGTGCATCCCCGAGAGACATTCCAAAACTGGTTCCATGAGGACTGCATGACCACTCACAATTAAACAGGCTATTTGGACAGGGTCAACAGACAGCAAACAGACACACATGTGACATATGTGTGAACAACATGACTAACTTCATGTGACGTGACGGCAACACACATGTATAGCATCATCATGTGTTTCCAATTTTCTGTCTAGCTATGGCGTCTGCATATGTAGGTATGTTGTTTCTACATGACGTACTCACTGGCCATTATGACCAGTGGAGTACAAATGGAGCCGTTCACGTGTTGCTTTTCTGACACAAAGGCAACACTACATTACATGCAGCTACAGGCATCTGGTATGTGTTGCAAAAATGATCCATCGGACTGGTAGCATAGGTCTTCATACACATTCTGCAACAAATACACATTAGGACACATATGTATACCTTTGTAGCGCAGCATTTGAAACATTTTGGGACGCAGAGAGGGGGCGACTTAGCATAATACAAATAGATGTTGAATTTATAAAGCTGTCATTGCGTGTACATGTGTTGCAAGAATGGGGATTAATGTGTATAACCATGGGCCTAGGTTTCCCTGGCATTACACACACTCAGCTACTTATTTTGCAGATTCGCTAACAATCATCACATGTTCACACACCGATTTCTGTCATTCCCATTTAATTGTTTTTTACTCACCAACATGGCCACCAATCTGGAGTCCCAGGTGGTCCAGCAGGTCCTGTTCCCTGGTGATCAGATCTGCCCAGCGGTGCTTGAGTTGGTGTACATTCCTGAGACTCCCATAGACCCGGACCAGGTGATGGCGCACCTTCTCCCACCGGATTTTCCTGGCCTCCGTGCGATACCCCTGTATCACACGGCCCCCAGCTTCCAGCATTAGTGGGGGAAAATGGCTTACGAGCCATATGAACCCCCCCAATTCGTCTTCCCCCATCCTGGACAGGCGAGGCCTACCTGACATATTGAGAGGGATAAGAATGTACCAACAAAATATAAAATATAAAGGGGGAAATGGGGAAAGGTAGAGGTGTGAAAGAAAAAGGAGAAGTAGAAAAATAGCCCAACTAACCCCCCAAACTATGCTACCCACAACAGACTCCCACAGACAATACAAACTATCACAGGTATAGACAAAATAACACTAAACAGACTGAGACAATGTGATACAACAATAATAGATTGACACTAAGACAAAATACAAGGCACACAGGACACTAGAGCAGTAAAACACACGACAACACCTTTCACACAACCACACAGTCTAGAGAAATCTGAGACTGCAAAGTGAAAGTGAAAGTTACCTCCCAGTACAGATTTTGTAAACAGGATATCCTATTACATCACTTCCTGCATAAAATGGCCGCCGTTTTTATTTTCCCGTTATGCGTCATATTTTCACGCATACACAGTTGTGCGTCAATTTTTTATGACGCATTACAGTGCACATGATGCGGAGTGAAAAAATATGATATGAATATTAATAATTATTACTGTACATGAAATGACCAACATATTGTGCATGTAGCGTCAATTTCACCACGCAAACATCATGGGCGTCGTTTTTTTACACGTACAGTGGTGCACATGATGCGGAGTGAAAAAATATGTTATGAATATTAATAATTAATACTGTACATGAAATGACCAACATATTGTGCATGTAGCGTCAATTTCACCACGCATACATCATGGGCGTCGTTTTTTTTACACGTACAGTGGTGCACATGATGCGGAGTGAAAAAATATGATATGAATATTAATAATTAATACTGTACATGAAATGACCAATATATTGTGCATGTAGCGTCAATTTCACCACGCATACATCATGGGCGTTGTTTTTTTTACACGTACAGTGGTGCACATGATGCGGAGTGAAAAAATATGTTATGAATATTAATAATTAATACTGTACATGAAATGACCAACATATTGTGCATGTAGCGTAAATTTCACCACGCATACATCATGGGCGTCGTTTTTTTTACACGTACAGTGGTGCACATGATGCGGAGTGAAAAAATATGATATGAATATTAATAATTAATACTGTACATGAAATGACCAACATATTGTCCATGTAGCGTCAAATTCACCACGCATACATCATGGGCGTGTTTTTTTTTACACGTACAGTAGTGCACATGATGCAGAGTCAAAAATATTGTGGATGTAAATAATATTTTGAAGGCAAAATATCAAGACACTTTTGGATACATTTGTATCTGACTCTGCATTGTGTGCACTCATGTACGTGAACAAATTATGACTGCCATGCTGTATGCGTAGAATATGGAGCAAATTTATCCAAATGTCTTCATGTGTTTAGCTTTGGAAAGGTGATTTGTCATGGTCAAACGGTGCGATGTGAGACACATTTGTGTTTGTATATGACAAATGTCCGTACTTTTATGTATAGATGGCCTTCACACTGTGATGTTTGGGATACGTTAACTAATGTGTTGACCATATTTGACAACATATTTGGTGTAATTGCTGATGGCTATTTTGAAATGATGTTTTTGATACCATTATGTATTCCGTCTCCAAAATGTGCCCACCTTTATGATGGGGATGCTTTTATCTGTAGTCCTAACAGGGAGTGGGAGAGTCACTTTCAGTTTTTATGGGGATGACCATGTCCCAATTATGATTTTGTGTTTCATATTTGTGTAGGACTTGTGACATGGAGGCCACACATGTGCCTTATGCATGTGTTTAGTTCACAAGTACATGATTCTTGTATGTTTTGGGGGTGGTAGAGGTGGAGTTAGGCCCCCAGCACCCTAGGATTTGACCATCCAGAATAGCTACTGTATCCATGGAGTATTTTTATCATATCATGGCAAACCTGCAGCAGCGGGCGAATGTAAGGCCATATGGTATGAATGACTGTTGACCATTCATTCATCTCATTAGCCCATTTGACGTTTGCAGTAATGATGATTTGGAGCTAAGTTGCATACCATTTTCATATGACTAAGTTTGCAAGACTCTCAGCGTTCATGATGTGATAATGCGAAGATTTTTTTGCTTGTCTGTGTCCCTTTCTGCATAAACTGGTTTAGTGTCATGTTACAATCTTCCTGCTAGGTTCAAACTGGGACACAACTGTAATGGTCTACTTTCAAATATTAGGTTGGTTGTATGACATATGTGTACATGTGTGTGGGAATGTGGATCCAGTATGACCTGTCTGTGTGTATGTTGTCACTGTAACTTCAAGGTCTCCTCCTGAGTTAGTGGCAGCTGATGTTGTTGCAATTGTGTATTGCTCACATCATACACTTGAGAGAAGCCATTGATGACATGTTCACGTACACATGGATGGTCCCACCCTGTCTCTGAACACGTGTGATGTGACTTTCAAATGGTCTCCAATTTTGTTTCAGTTGTTTGGATCCGGCATGTGTAATTGTCACATTTGTACTCTTGTTGGGCTCTGTGTATGGTAATGTAACATGTCACATCCTACCCTCTGTGCATACAGTTGTGATGTTTATTTTTGGTATGATGAATTTTAATGGCATTCTTGATCAATGAGACGACATTCATCTTCAGCTATTTCAAACTAAAGGTGGTCAGAAATGAATAGGCCAAAGCATGATGTGGTGTTTGTTATCTGTGTTTATTTACAAGTGTGGAATACAAGTGATTATAATAACTTAAGTAAAAAAATTGTTCACAAGCTGTTGGCGCCTACGCACTCCTGCTGCGGTGTTAGGTTGTTCCCCCTCCTGTTGCAGGCCAGCATCCTCCTCATCATCATCCTCAGGCATGTCTGGGTCCGGTTCAAGGAGGGGAATGTTCCTTTTTACACAAATATTGTGTAATATGGCACAAGTGAGTATGATCTTGCAGACCATCTCTGGGGAGTATAGTAGGCTTCCGCCAGTGATGTCAAGGCAGCGGAACCTTGACTTTAGGATCCCAAAGGTCCTCTCCACAATGCTGCGTGTCCTCTTGTGGGCGTCATTGTATGCCCGCTCAGCAGCAGTATTTGGGTTCCCATATGGTGTCATTAGCCAAGGCTGGATGCCATACCCCTGATCAGCTGAAAGAGAAACACAGAATGGTATCAATTAGATGTAGGAGGCACTGTTGTACGTATCTTTGATGGCAGTAGTTGTGTTGTGTTGTCTGTGACTATTTTGTGTACTAATGTGACAACCTATGGTTGTTGGTGGAAACTTTGGCATTGTTTTTTTTCCTTGGCTGAGCAAGTGTTTGTTGTCTAACTGTTTGTCAGCAGGATGTATTGGTTTCACAAGTACAGTGTGCCCTCCCTTGCATTGTGACTTGTGACACAGGTGTCCGTGTGTCCTCACTGGGGGTGTGATGATAGTTCCATGCAGAGTTGAAACATGAAAGGGTATTAGAAACGTTCATATGAACATACCCAGGCCATCCCATCCCTTAAAAGTTATGCATTGTATTAGTGTACAGGTTATTGTGAGACTTCCAATTTGCAAGGTGACATTTAGGCAACCACAGTCATGAATGTCTTCACACTAAGCTGTGGAGTAAATTCAAATGTGTGAGAGGTTCAATGGTGACTTGTGACACATGGCTAGTGATGTGAGTACCTCAGTGTGTTCCTGTCTAGGTGTTGCTATTGTGGTGTATGTGTTGTTTATCCTAGAGGGTTTCTGTGCAGTGAGTATATAAGTAGATTTTTGTCCTTACCAACAAGTAGTCCATTGCCATACCGTCCATCCTGGAAGTGTTGGTTGATGGTGGAGTGACGGAAGATGAATGCGTCATGTACACTCCCAGGATATTTAGCCACAATGTTGCTGATCAGTCCTTGGTGATCGACTATGGCCTGCACGTTGATGGAATGTGTGTGCTTCCTGTTGCGGTAGAGGTGTTCACTCGCAGCAGGTGGCACAAGGCGTACGTGTGTGCAGTCGATTGCACCAAGGACGTGCGGAAAGCCACTGATGGCGTAGAACCCCTGTTTTGTTTCCTGCTGCTTCTGCACTGTGTTAGGGAAGCAGATGTGGCGGGGTGTCAGTCCAATGATGGCATCCAGTACTTTAGGCAGGAATGCGGAGAAAGATGGTTGTGAGATTCCACCAACCAGGGCACCAGTTGTCGGAAACGAGCCACTTGCCAGCAGGTGAAGTACGGCAAGCAGCTTTGTTTCGGTTGGGATAGTGCGTGGAGTCACTAAAGTGGGGGCCAATTGCTGTTCAATATTTGTCAGCAGCTGCTGAATGGCCTGCCAGTTCAACCGGTACCTCTGGATGATGTCTCGTTCCCTGAGGCCATGCAGGGTTGTTCTTGGGCGGAATATCCTGTCCTGCCTTCTGCGCTGTCTTTGGGGTCCCTGCTGTTGTTGTTGTGGCTGCTGTTGTTGCTGCAGGGCTCTGCGTCTACGTGCACGTTGAAGAAAAAGCACCTCCATGTCTCCCTGTTGCTGCTCTGCTGCTCTGCTGCTCTGTTGTTTGTTCTGTGTGTTCTGATTAAGTACAGGTGTGTTTGCCCCATTTTAACGCCTGCCCTGACCCAGGCGTTAAAATTTCACGATATTCGTGCTTTGCGCCATTTTTTTGCGCCGCCTGCCGCGCAGGAGTGATTTTTGCCCTGGAGCATAAATACCACGCACCGCTATGTGCATCTGTTTTTGGACAGGAACGCCTACCCTGCATGTCATTAACGCAGGGCGGGGTGCCGCTTCCAAAAACTGGCACACATAGCGCCATTTTCCTGGTGCGCCGGATCGGGCGTCAGGGTTTAAATATGGGGCAACGTTTGCGCTGAAAGTGCTTCAAAACTTTTGACGCACATTCGGCGCAAACGGAGTATAAATATGCCCCTTAATCTGGAATCTGCCCCATGGGTTAGAAGAATGACCGTTTTACTGAGAATGGATTTACTTCCTCTTTGCATTATTACTGGTACCTGGAACAAACTAACGAAAAAGGAGAGAATGTGTGCGTTCTGCCATTTATATATTCAAGATCCTAACCATTTGATCTTTCTTTGTCCGGCGTTTGAGAATGTTTTTCAAATATAACATACTTTCTGCTTTGGAGGCTCACAAATCTATGATATTTCCATCCAATGAAATGTTTTGTAGTAAAATCTATCATGTCTTTAGATACTTTTAAACAATTTACTAGTGATCCGGGTAAGATTTCTGGCAGATCTGCGTTATTGCTCCACTGTCTTGTCATTACTGGTATTTGGGCTAAAACCCCCAAAAAGGAGAGAATGTGTGGGATTTTTCACATACAAGATCATAATTATGTAATTTATGTTTGACCTGCACTTACAGATTGCACGTCTTTAACATTTATTAATCATTTTGCACTGACAAACACAATGTCACTTTTTAAGGCTTGAAAGTGAATGTATTGAATAAAGTTGGTTGGTTGAGTTCATCCATCTTTGTAGATTTTAAAACGCATTACGTACGTAATCACTTTTCGAAGTTGTATTTAGATGATTTTTAAATATGTTATATTTACACATCCTACTTTGCATTATGCACAAAGCCACTTTTTTTAAGCTTGTTGAATTAAACGAACTTGGTTGGTTGATCTTATAAAGTGCTATTTAAGTTTTGGCTTGAGGAAACTATGGGGCATATTTAATAAAAGTGGCACCAAACACAATGCAGCAACACTTTTCTTGCGTCCCTTTGCACCCCCTAACACCACCATGTGTGCACCTTATTTAAATACGGCGCACCGTAGTGGTAGTTGGAGAACTAGCATCAGAATTATTGATGCTAGTGGTGCATGCATTGCACCACTTTGTAAATATGGCGTGGTGTTTTTGGCCTTCTAATGCCACATTAGCATAAAAAACAATGCTAATGTGGCCTTCAAAAGATGCTTGGAGCTCTTAAATATGCCCCCATATCTTACTCTGTTTGTATAATGTAGCATGTATTATCACTGTTAGTCATTATGTGGACCTCCGTTGTCGACCTAAAGTTAGTCTAAGCTTTGGCGTTTGTACTGGAATAACATCCATCCAGAAGAAAATATATGCTAAACATAACACCAACACCCTTGCACTATGGTGCAAAGGTGTATCTGGTGACCCAAGGCAGGCTCAAAGAGCACCAGCAACCGGAGAGAGATAAACAGCAACACGTGTTTTTAGATGTGTCATTGCCCTGCTCTCTCCCTTTCAGGCAATGCAGCTCTGCATGTTTGGTTGCTGTGCTGCATTGTGTGATGTATTTGTCAATCTCCCGCATGTTTCTTAACTGGAGGAAAACTTTAGAACTAATCACTGTGTATTTTACAAAAAGTTAAAAATGTGGATTTGGCCTTTTGATTGGCTGACTCTATTTCATAGCAGCAGGGCACCCCAAGGGGTAATTTTATATATATATATATATATATATATATATATATATATATATATATATATATGTATTGCGGCTCCTACCCTTGTAGAAAAATAAAGTATGAAATCCAGCAACCCACTCTTTCATCTCTGAGAACTCTCTAAAAATAACTGTCTACTTTCTTCTGTGTACATTGTCACAACAAACCCAGGCAAAACAGGAGAATGTAAACCACTTTATCAACATCTACAGTAAAATATCAAATTCAAATATGTGTTACTCATATAACCCTATCATTAGCAGGCCATGAAATGTCTAAAAGAAGAATAAAGCCATATTAATTCTACTTTGTTGTGCTCATTCTAATTTATTTTACTTCAAAAACAGTTCCATTTAGACATTGTTTTCCCTGTGTGTTCCTTGATTTGCATTCCCATTTTGTAATTAATATGGATGTTTTTGATTTATATTGAGCTTTTCCAAATTATTTTGGAGTGTACAGCTGTCTGCTCTACAATAATTGCATGTTTATATGCAAAGGCAGTAATTTTACATTTCTACTTCTAACATTCAGGAAGATGGATGTCTGTTTAAGTGAAGTGTTACCGAAAATGATTTTAGTTTTTTTCTTTAAATCTGAATATGCGTTTTTGTTCAAAGGAAAATAATTCGGTAGACATCAGAAGAGATAGATATGTTAAATATACAGAATCTACGGAATCATGTGCTGAAAATAATTGAGAAATATTTGACAATGAAAATGAATGGTCAAAAATCTAGAGGTCTGCATGTCCATTTGCTTATGTCTGTTTTAAAGGGATATTTTAACATCAAAGTAGGCTTGTAATTGTGTTCAAACCTTATCCCTATGTAGTTAAAGAATGATCTTGAATTTCTGCTATATACTCTGAGGCCTAATCCAAAATATAAAGAAGTCATATATCTTCACAGAGTAGTTTTCCTCCAACATTTGTTACATTTTTGGCTTTAGGTGATTTCAATAAAATGCTACAGATTAAACATGGAAATCGCAAACTATACATTTTCAGGCATGCTTCTTCCATGCTTTTACAACTGATTATTCATTTTTCTCCAAAATTATAGCACTTGTTTTGCATTTTAGCCTTTATTTAGAATTCGGGATGTTCTGTGTTTTAGACAGTTAAGATGCATGTCCCTCTGCCATTGCAATATACCCTTTGTGCTGCTTAGCAGCTCGTTGAATTGGTGTGACACGATGATACGATTTAGGGTGGTACTTGCGATGCTGTGTCACCTGTGTTTTTTTCATTTCCAGAAACCACAGGATTGTCATCCAGGAAACAAAAATGAGCACGAGGGAAAGGAGACCGATGTCATCCTTATAGTGATCAAGTACCATGCACCAAATACACCCATTTGGGAGTGTACAAAGGTAGTAAAAGGTGAACAAACAAATTTTGAAATATCCTTAGCCCCTGAGTCGCAAAGACCTTCCAAAGTGGTAACTATGTGTGAATTGTGAGATATTACACTTATTGTCAGAATAGCATTTGTAACAACAGAAACACTTTGCCATGAAACGGTCAGCTACATGAATATCTGTGAATGATAGATACGTATGTGCACAAACGATGGCAACACTTTGGGGTATATTCATTAAATGTTGTGTCACATGTAATCGATCGAAGGGGATTGAAGGGGACACAAGGGCAATCACAAAACTAAATCAGGGTTGTCAAGCCATGCCAACGCCTCTTGGGTGTACACAAAATGCAGACTTGTGTTTCTCAGCAGCAGAGATGTGGGCCAAAGGTGGAGTGAGTCATTTACCATGCATCCACCCATGGATTCTGACCCATCACCACATTGACAAATATTGATACACTATGGAATGTATTCTAGTTGTACAACTCCTTACCAGAGGTGCATGCGGGGAACATACTACATTCCTTCAACCTGGTTTGTAATGTCTAAGTGTGCTACATCCAGTAAAACATTTGACAGTAGGCAACAGGAGCATGCCTCAGAGGTTTCCGTATGTGCTGGACCAAAAATACCCTGCCCACAAGGCAGGCATCCTTGCTGCATTATGGAAGAGTAGCTGTGTTGGTACCACGTAGCCAAAACTGTACAAGCCTTAGGAAAAGACAGGAATGCTACCTATAAGGAGGATTATGGAGCATTCCAGCCCTTTCCCTTTCACACACCACATGCTAGGAAGGTGCTCTGCTGTGTTGTGTTGCCTATATATGAAACATATGGCAATTCGCATGCATTACTGTGCAGGCACAGATGTGTATCTGCAATATGAATCCATACCCATGTATGTGGCATATTTTTTCTATTACTGAGAAACTATATTGCTGAAAAACATCAACATATATTATTGGATGCATCCATGTGAAGGGAAATTGGACATATGAGCTGTGTGGCCCATTGCGTTGCTATAGTTGGGCCACTGCATGGCCCTTTGGGTTGTTGCAGATAGCCCAATGTGTGACACGTTGCATTGCTGCATAAATGCCACTGCTTGGCTATGATCATTGCACATACAGCCACTACATAGTTAACATATCCATTGTGTGGCTATTTACGGCACACTATGGCCCTCATTACGCAGACAGGGCGGTCTGACTGCCCTAATAAGACCGTGGTGGAGTCGCCATGGTCCAATGGCCGACATCGCTAGGCTGCCGCCAGCCTGCAGCTTGGCGATCCTGGCGGTTGTAATCCGCTGGGGCAGCACAGCAACTAGTGCGGCCCCGGGGATTTTAAAACCCCATCCGCTAGCCTTTCCATGGCGGTTTACACCCCCTTTGCATACATTATGAATGCTGCATGCATGATGTAACGTAAAGGGTTACAAAGTGGTGCAATGCATGTATGCCATCAAACGCCACATTAGCATAAACAAATGTGTCATTAGATGGTGCAAGGGGCTCTGAAATCTGCCCCATAATTTTCTGGCAGGTCTTCAATCGGCGGGTCAAGAGGCAGAGCCCAGCCCAGCCTCTCCAAGTGTAGGAGGGAGCAGACAGGGCAGCTCTTGGCCTTGACTTCACCCTGGCACGCACCCAGGTGTAGGGACCCTGAGACTTCTACAGATGCATGTGTGGTGCAACGTGATAGTCTTCACTGGCCTGACAGTCATATGGGCAGTTCAGAGGCCCCCATGGACAGCCCCATTACTCATTTCACTGCTCGAATTACGGGCAGTGAAATGCGTGATGGGTACCATCGCACCCTATGCACCACAATATTGCCAATGTTGTGGTGAGTTTTCCACTAGGCCAACGGGCAGAAATGCTGTTTTCCACTGCTGGCCCAGCAGAAGCTCCTAGTAGGGCAGCAGGCATAACACCAGCACTGGTGGAATGCGGGTTTCAGTGGCTTCGACGGTCTTCTATGAAGACCGCTGAAGTCGAAATGAGGTCCTGTATGTGCTATTGTGTGGTTCTTGGCATTGCTGCATAAGGCTGTCGCATGACTATGTGTTTTGTGCTATATAGGCCACTGTATACTCAACATGTGCATTGCATGGCTGTTTTCAGTACACTATGGGGGTCATTCCGAGCCTGGCGGTAAAACCCGCCAGGGCCGTGAACGACGGAAAGCACCACCAACAGGCTGGCAGTGCTTTCCTGCCCAATCTGACTGCGGCGGTAAAGCCACGGTCAGAAAAGGGGATCCGGCGGTTTCCCGCCGGATTTCCCCTGGCTGCGCTGAACCTCCATGGCGGCGCTGCAAGCAGCGCCGCCATGGGGATTCCGACCCCCTTCCCGCCAGCCTGTTTCTGGCGGTTTTTACCGCCAGGAACAGGATGGCGGGAACGGGTGTTGTGGGGCCCCCTAACAGGGCCCCAGCATGATTTTCACTGTCTGCATAGCAGACAGTGAAAATTGCGACAGGTGCAACTGCACCCGTCGCACCCCTGCAACACTGCCGGCTCCATTCGGAGCCGGCTTCTGTGTTGCAGGGCCTTTCCTGCTGGGCCAGCGGGAAAGTCTGAATGGCCCCCGCGGTCTTTTGACCGCGGGGCGGGCAAGTGGCGGCGTAAGTTTGGCGGGCGGAAATGACCACCTATATAGGCAACTTAATGGCCCTTGGTGTTGCTGGATAAGAGCTACTGCATGGCTATGCGTGTTGAATTATATAGGCCACTACATTGGAAATTTTAGAAATGGGATCTTTGGTTGGCAGTCAGTTTGCACTCTCTCCAAGCATGGACCCTCACTCTAGTCAGGGCATTGGACACTTATATAACCTCTGCTCCCCCCCTTGGTAGCTTGGCACAAGCAGTCAGGCTTACCTCAAAGGCAATATGTAAAGTATTTGTACCAACACAAACAGTAATACATTAAAATATTACAAGTTGGACACCACACCAGTTTAGAAAAATAAGGAATATTTATCTAAATAAAACAAGACAAAGTTGACAAAAAATCCAACATGCACAAGTAAAGTTATGAATTTTCAAAAGAATAAAGTCTTACTCCATTGAAAACAATGGAAACATTGTTTTTACACAAAGTACCTGGTTTGTGTAAAAAATAAAGCTGCACAGGTGAGCGTGCATTGGAAAACTCAGCAATGCATTGATTCCTTACTCGCAAGTGAGGCCGTGTGTTGTTTCTTCTCCGGTCAGGTAGGGATGCATCGTTTTTCTCCCCTACAAGAGAGTGATGTGTTCATTTCTGGACAGGGCACCTCAGATCTGCTCAAGTTCACAATGACTTTGACGCGCAGGAATGATGTGTGGAAAATCCGGTCGCACTGTGTTGGAAAACCACGCTGTGGGGGTTTGCGTCATCATCAGCAGCCGCAAGCAGGTGTTGCATTGTTTCTCCAGCCGCGATGCAGGTGATGCATTGAAATCCAACACAAAGCCGGGGTCATGTCATTTTTCAGCCATGTTGCAGGTGGTGCATCAAAATTTTTCCTGCTTGCGTGGATTTCTGTCCTTGTTCTACCAGCTTCACCTTTCAAGGGCCAGGGACTGGATAGCGCACCTCTTGGCAGGGCAGGAGTCTCAGCAGAGAGTCCAGGTGCTTGCAGAGGAAGTCTTTGATGGTGCTGAGATGTCAAAAAAGGAAGCAAGCTCAGTCCAAACCCCTGGAGATTCTTCACAAGCAGGAATACCACAAAATCCAGCTTTATTACTTTTACACGCAGAAGCAGCAACTGCAGGATAGCCCAACAAAGCACAGTCACAGGCAGGGGCAGCACTTCTCAGCTCTTCAGCTCTTCTCTTTGGCAGAGGATCCTCTTCCAGAAGCAAATCTAAAAATCTGGAGTTTTGGGTCTACAACTTATACCCTTTTCTGCTAGTAAGGTAGGCAAACTTCAAAGGAGACTCTCTGTTGTTCACAAGATCCTGCCTTGCCCAGGCATGGCCCCAGACACACACCACGGGGTTGGAGAAGGTATTGTGTGAGGGCAGGCACAGCCCATTCAGGTGTAAGTGACCACTCCTCCCTCCACTCTAGCTCGGATGGCTCATCAGGATATGCAGGCTACATCCCAGCTTCCTTTGTGTCGCTGTCTTAAAAATACACACACAGACACTGCAGTGGCAGGTCTGAGCCATGTTTACAGGGCTACTCATGTGGGTGGCACAATCAGTGCTGCAGGCCCACGAGTAGCATTTGATTTACAGGCCCTGGGCTCCTATAGTAGATCAATTATGCCAATCAAGGAAAAGCCAGTTACACATAGAATTTACACAGGAGCCCTTGCACTTTATCACTGGTCAGCAGTGGTAAAGTGCCCAGAGTATCAAAAAGAACAAAAAAAGAGTCCAGCACACAAACACAACATATGAAGCAGAGGCGAAAAAGACAAGGGGAACTACGCCAAGGAAGTCAGGTCTAACAGGAAACATATGTGTTGCATGGCTATTTGTAGTGCCCTATATAGGCGACTGCATAGGTACACAGTATAGCATTGTATACTTGCGTTGTTTAAGAGAGAGTAGTAGATAATGCAATGTACATTTGTGTAGCAATGCATCTGAAAAATCAACACAATTATGACACCATGCCAGTCACACCCAGGAAATGATGATCTGGTTGTGGCTGCTTACTAGAACCTGTACATTTTACGTTCACTTCTGTTAATGTCTGTTGGTCGGTGTTTGTGTTGTGAGAAGTTCTGTGCAAGTTTGGTGGGTTATTGGCTCTTTCTGGAGGAGTCTGTATCTTGTATTTTGTGTAGTTTTTGTGCCTAAGTGTTGTGGTTTGTATTTGTAATTATCTCTGTACTGTTGGATGTTTGTCGGACAAGGGGTAGTAGTAACTAAGGTATAGTGAGTGGTTGAAAGAGTGTTTCTTTTTCTTTTTTTAAAAGTCATAGATGGGGCTTGTGCCAAAATGGCAGTGTCTGGGAATGCAAGATGCAGACATTTAACTGAGGGAGAAGTAAGTGCACTGATTTAGCTGATTGTGTACTACTTGCTGTGGATGCTGGCTGCAGAAGGAAGGGTCCCCCAAGGATAATGACACAAGGATCAGACGGATCCGTGGGATCTGGCATGGTACATGCCAAATGTGGGCCATTAAAATCGATCAGCAAGGCAGCTTAAACATAGATGGGCAACAGAATTTCATGTGAGACTGTTGTGCTGGACCTGCTAGGCTTGGCGATCAGAGGCCCTATGTGTATGTATTAATTTACCATCAGCATGTAGTAATGTGGACATCTTATTAAAGGTACATTCCAATATCATCATTTACTTGTGATTTGTGGATGTCTTGTGACACACAAGGCAAACTGACAGCATGATTACGACCTTGACGGAGGGGATTACTCCATCCCAAATGTTACGGATAGCTGTAATACAAGTTCCATTATATCCTATGGAACTTGTAACACGGTGAACAGAATATCTGTCACGTTTGGCACAGAGTAATCCCCTCTGCCAAGGTTGTAATCAGGCCCTGAGTGACATCAGGTGCCAGATGTATCAGACTGTAACAGCACTCCAGGCATAAATGCCCTGTTGCATTACAGGGAACTGGCACTTTTGATGTTTAGTAATTCAAAGGGGCCCTGTGCTCAAATGAGAGTTACTATTTAGCACTGAAGAAGGTTTGGCCTTGTAAATGAATAGGAATTCATACATTTTTTGTTATTTTCCCTCACTCATATAATGCAAACAATGAACAACATGTAGCTAAATCAGCCTCTCTGGTTACATTTACTATACCTCATGCACAAGGTATGACTGTGTGGCAAGGCTAGTACGTAGAACCAAGGTGCACGTCTTTTAATATTTCATTCAAGCGCAATATGAGCCAAACTTATGACATGGAAAGGGAGCTGGCATTCGGAGTCTCTCAAGCAGGCTACAGCCACAGAAGACACCCACACCTACATTGTCCATGGTTGCCACTCAGCAGCACAGCAGAGCTCAACCCACCCCTGGACCTTCATGTGGACCACAGTACAAAAGTAGAAATTGCTATTTCAAAGATTGGATCAAATGTCTAGAAGATTGAAAGAACGGAAATGGAGCAGATGAGACAGAGTTGTATTCTGTTGAACTGCCAGGAGGCACTTTAAAATATTGTCACCCTAATTTGAGTGTGTGATTCTCCCTCAGGACCCTCCCTCCCCATTGTTTTTACATTTTAGATTGTTATTGTAAGTGTTCATAGTTATAGTTAGTGTTTAGTGTAGGTTTACGATTAGTGTAGATTAGTTATATTTAAGTAAGATTTTGAGGTAGTATAGTTTTTAGTCAGTTTTTCTTATTTATGCTATGCTGGTAAGTGGATAAGGGGTGAATATTTTTTGTTATAAAAAAACAAATAAATGAAAACTCCTTAAAAGGCTTATATTTGTAGGTAGAACGTGTATTAGGAGGCAGTTTATGTTTGTAATGTACTGACCTATATAAAGTAATGAGGTAGGGGTTTGGTGTTCATCTTGTAATGTGTTAAAGCTGGCTTAGAAAGTCTAAGTATTAGGCTATGTAGTATAAAATAGTTGTAATTATAGTTAGCGTAAGTTAGTTAGTGTTAGTGTTAAGATAATAGTTTTTACATTTAAATACATTTATAAATGTTATTTTATTGAATATTATTTACTTGTCATGAGATATTACTATTTTGTGAGGCGAGTGCATGATGTTCAAATAGCCCTAAATACATTGTATGAATATTTTGGATTGTTGTACTTTTCTGAACAACTCTAGGTCTTCCTCACATTAAAGTAATATATGGACCCATATCCATACTATAGACACTGCAAGTGGGGCTAAAGATTTGAAGTGACATACAACATAACACAGGTATTCACCTTATTGAAGTGCCCTGCATGAACGTAAGAAGGCATGTAAGTGTAGGATTTGACTTAATGCTAAAGATTGCTGCTTCCTGCCTGCACTGGGACACAACCTGATACCTAGCACTAATGTGGACAACTTTGCATCATGATACAAGGGGGCATGCATTGTTGTATTGATTATTTTTGTGCAGGAATTCACACCTGACTGGACACAGTTCAATCCACATTGTCATTTACTTCTTGCTAAGTGTGCCACATCATTCAGCTCACTTTTGAACAAGCACACAATAACACATTACGAGCCCACATCGCCTAATTTTCCCTCGCCCAGGGAGACGCAGCAATGTTACAGTTTACCTGGTTTTCACTTTATGCAAAATTGTGTGTGCAAATGAGCTAATGTGTTGGTGTGTAGATACTTTCACACATGTGACTCCTCTCTGGGGCCAAGTCACATAAGTCAGCTATTTTGGCCTGTGTTCCATTACTCCACATTTACCAAGATACACAGTGCTACACAAGTTGCCCTTGCACGTCTTGGTAACTGTCATTTAAGGTATTGTGTTGCCCTTGAGCATCCTTATGTGGCACCAGCACAATGCAAATCCATGACAAAGAAGGGCATGAGTATCTGACTAGTATTATTACCATCATTCAGTGTAATGTGATGTAGATACATTTTAGTGTGAGCAGTGAGGTATTCAAACTATGTAATAGTATTGGCATATTTACTTAGCAGCATTAATATGGATCAGTTGAATAGTGTTTTCGATCACATACCTCACACATACCATTTATCTGTGGTAAGTACTTTTTCAATTTGCAATAAACTCACTGTGCATCCATCAAGGAGATGTGGCTTGCAGATTCACTCTGACATACCATAGGGATATTACACATTGCTCATTTTACCATTACAATGGATGTGATTGTTGTAATTTCACATTCATAGACAACATGTGCAATTAACTTTATGTACCTTTTCTTCAGGTTAAATACATTTTGTTTGTGTTTTTTGTTTTACATTATTTCTGAAGACTTTTTAACAGTACAAATCTGGTAGTGGGTTTTTCTTTTATTTTATTAAGCAGGTCAGGTCCAGCATCTAATATTGTATGATATGAAAAGTATGCATTTAAGCAATCAACACATAGTTACAAAATAAAATGTGTAGTGCTTCAGAATACTTGTAGGTGGAAATATGACTTCACGTTACATGAGTAAAGTATGGAAAAACAAATTGCTATTAGCAAATGTTGTAGATTTTTATGGTAACAGGTGGACAATATAAACTACTGCATAAACATAGAGTACTTTCCTGGGTTCCAAAGAAGGTGGCATGGTGATCTACACAGGACAGTAGAAAAACTGGCTGTGGGCATTCACAAATCCTTAATGGGAACTTCTGGTTTGGAAACTGGGGAGCTGTACATCTTCCTCCTCTAAGGAGTGTTCTGCCTCCCCTGGAAGTTGTGGTGTTGGAATGAGAGGCAGATGAGTGAGGTTACTTGCCTCTTATATACAAATATCAGAGGGAGAAGATGTAATTCCAATGTTCCTGATAACAGTTGAGAATGCCAGTAAGGTGGCATGGTAGTCCCAGCCAAGGGTTTTCTGGATGGCCAACAAACCAACATTGTTGCTATTGAGGGCACTCATTGATGCAGTGAAGAAATTTAAGTTTGCCTCCAAATAATGTCCTAAGGCCTCCAGTCCTCCCTCCAAGGACTGGATGGATGAGTTGATGTTTACCAGCTGCCTGACAATACCACTGGTGTCAGATGATGCAGGCTGGTGTTGTTTTTTATTCTGCATCATTATACTAGTGATGTCAACTAGGGAGTCATCAATCCCATGGAGACAAGAGTAGGTGTCTTTGATTGCCTTTGTCAACCCTTTTTTGGGGCTAAGACACCTACGGACACCTTCAAGAGTGCCCACTATGGTCCACATCCCTAACCATACTTCATCTGCCATTCACTGTGGAACTTCTACCACTCACTGTTGAAATGTAACTTGGGGGCCCCCAGAGTCCTCATCTGTTATGTGATAGGCTGATGGTCCATATCCGGTCTGTGTTGTCTTATCTGGAGTTCCAACAACTTTGTCTTCCCCTGCCAGTAATAGAGAAGAAGCTTCAAAAGTGTCCCAGAGCAGCTGGAAAGGGTCTTCATCCGTGGAGGGCAGAATGGTGTCATTAACAGGTTGTAAATTGCAGGCGGACTGATCTCCAGAAGATGCTATTTGTCCCTCTGGAAATTTTTTGAAATATGTTACAAAGACTCTATAATTAGATATGACATAAGGTATTTCTGTTACATTCAGACAGTATTTTTCTTCCCTTTCAAGTACACATGGATACATGGAACATATGTTTCTGCAAGTGAATATGCGTATGTTGGACTACTGTTGCTTGTCACATGGCAATACATGTACATTGATCACATAACCTCATTATTCACTAGGGGGGCTATTTGTGTTAATTTCACACAAAGCAACAGAGGTAGGCAGCTTGCTACTCTACCCTTCATGAAAGAGAGAGGACAGGAATGGATTATGTGGGATGATTCTGCTCTCTGTCTGCTCAAGTGCAAAATCTGCTGCCTAGCACCACCGCAGGGCCTCTTTCACCATGTAGCAAGGGAATCTGCATTTGCTCTAGGCATTAGTTTGAGCCGCAGCTCTAGTCAAGTGACGTAAGGCTCCATTTATTGTTATACTTCACTATTAGATATAGGTCTTTGGTTGGCAGTCAGGTTACCCCTGTCCAAGCAAAGACCCTAATTCTAGTCAGGTTAATGGAGATACACTCTTAGATAACCCCTGCTCACCCCCTTGGTAGCTTGGCACAAGGAGTCAGGCTTATCTCAAAGGCAATGTGTAAAGTATTTGTACCAACACACACAGTAATACAGTGAAAACACTGCAAAATGAATACCACACCAGTTTAGAAAAATAGGCAATATTTATCTAAATCAAACAAGACAAACACAACAAAAATCCAATATACACAAGTCAAGATATCAATTTTCCAAAGAATAAGACTCTTACTCCATAGAAAACAATGGAAATGTTGATTTTACACAAAGTAAATGGTTTGCGTAAAAAGTAATAAGTGAGGCTGTGTGTCGTTTCTTCTCCAGTCCCGTAGGCGCAGCATGGTTTTTCTTCCTTGCAAGAGAGCAATGTGTTGATTCCCAGACAGGGCACCTCGGATCTGCATCAATTCACAATGACTTTGACGCCCAGGAATGGTGCACAAGAAATCCGGTTGCACGGTGTTAGGAAACCCTGCTGAGTGGGGTTTGCGTCTATATCAGGAGCCCCAAGTGGGAGTTGTGTTGTTTCTTCAGCTGTGATGCATCAATCTCCCAGTCACGATGCAGGTGGAGCACTGATTTTAGCTGGAAAGTGGGTGAATCATCATTTATCAACTGTATCACAGAAGTTCTGTGCATGGATTTCAGCTCTTATTCTGCCACCTTCATCTTTCACGGGCCTAAGGACTGGACAGGGCACCACTTGGCAAGGCAGGTCTCTTGAAGAGTCCAGGTGCTGGCACAGAAAGTCTTTGATGACCCCTTCAAAACAGGAGGCAAGCTAAGTTCAAGCCCTTGGAAATTATTCTTCAAGCTTGAATACACAACAAAATCCAGTCTTTGTCCCCTTGCACAGGCAGAAGCAGCAAATGCAGGATAGCCCAACAAAGCACAGTCACAGGCAGGGGGAGCCTTCTCCTCAGCTCTTCAGCTCTTTTACCTTGCAGAGGTTCCTATTGGTTCCAGAAGTAAACTAAAATCTGGGGTTTTGGGTCCACTACTTATACCCCTTTCTTCCTTTGAAGTATGAAAACTTCAAAGGAAAGTGTTTGTTGTTCACAAGATCCTGCCTTGCCCAGGCCAGGCCTCAGACACACACCGGGGGGTTGGAGACCGCATTGTGTGAGAGTAGGCACATCCCATTCAGGTGTAAGTGACCACTCCTCCCTGCACTCTAGCTCAGATGGCTTACCAGGATATGTAGGCTACATCCCAGCTCCTTTTGGTCACTGTCTAGAGGAGATTCACACACAGCCCAACTGTCAGTCTGACCCAGACAGGGACTCCACAAATAAGCAGAGTCACAGAGTGGTTTGGGCAAGAGAATGCCCACTTTCTAAAAGTGGCATTTTGAAACTAGGGATCTAAAAACCAACTTCACTAATAGATGTATTTTTAAATTGTGAATTTGGAGACACCAAACTCCAAATTTCGATCTGCTCTCTAACCAAATCTGTACGTTAAGAAAATTTAAAGGCAGCCCCCATGTTAACTGATGAGAGAGACAGGTCTTTCATCAATTAAAACTGAATTTGGCAGTTTTTCACTGTTAGGGCATGTAAAAACACATTGGTACATGTCCCACTTTTAACATACACTGCACTCTGCCCATGGAGCTACCTAGGCCTTACCTTAGAGGAGCCTTTCAAGTAGAAAAAGGATAGATTTAGGCCTGACAAGTGGGTACACTTGCCAAGTCAAATTGGCAGGTTAAAACTGCACACACAGATACTGCAGTGGCAGGTGTGAGACATGTTTACAGGGCTACTAATGTGGGTGGCACTGTCAAAGTAAGCCTCAGCAAGGCCTACTAGTGCAAGGGGTTCGCCCTTCTATGCACAAAGTCCTCAGACATATAGGAAGAAGTTGGCACAGAAAATGAAATAAAAGACAAAGTTTATTAAACCTCATGAGGTGGTACTACAGTTCAAACAGCACCCTTCGGTAATGTTTGAAGTAGCACACTGAACTAAGAGAGCATGGTCCTTTTATACCCACGCAGGGGCTAAAAGAAGGTGGTACAATTATAGAAGCAAGACTTGTATACATATAAGGTCATATGGAAATACACAGTCGACAGGTAGGAGGGGCTAACAGTTTTCAAGGACTAGTTGACACATTACTGTCTGTTACTAATTACTAACAGCTGCAGATCTTACTGGGCATGTGCGAAAGTGGGAGATGCTAAATATAACTTGTCACTAGACAGATTTTCAAGAGTAGTTAACTGGAAGGTAGGACAGAGCACATGGCGAGCACATGGCAGCATGTGGCAGAGAAATTGGCTGCCATGAATACAAAATGGATTCCGCGAAATGTTCACAATAGTTGCTAAATACAAGATGTCTTCTGCTAATGCTTAATCTAATCGCTACTAAATTATAACTAGTGCTGCAGACCCACTAGTAGCATTTGATTTACAGGCCTTGGACACCTCTAGTGCACTTTACTAGGGACATATTAGTAAATCAAATATGCCAATCATGGAAAAGCCAATTATGCTTACACTTTACACAGGAGCACTTGCACTTTAGCACTGGTCAGCAGTGGTAAAGTACCCAGAGTATCAAAAACAACAAAAACAGAGTCCAGCACGCAGTAAAAACATGGAAAGCACAGACAAAAAAGACAGGGAAGACCACACCAAGGATTCCAGGTCGTACATTCACACATTCCTACACTCTACATTTCACACAGCACAACACACAAAACTGCCTTGTGGTACTGTTATTGTGTTACATGCCATTTGTGCAGGTAAGCACACTAGGGGTCATATTTTACAAACATGCACACAACACAACACAGCAAGCCATCTTGCAGCACTGCATGTAAGGGGAGGCCCATGTATGTTCCAATTTCACAATTTTCAGAGGAATCCTGTAGTTTCGTAGCACACATAGAGTCATTTCCATGCTCAGCAATACAAAAATCCAGACACCAACTATCAAGTGCATGGCCTCCTTCATAATCATCAGTATGTAAGCAGTCATGCTCCCTCTGTTGACCTCATAACCCAAGAACCTTATCTGCAGAGTCCCACAAGACTCTTCACTCAACCCCACTTAATCAATAAATACTTTATTTCATCCGTAGGCCAAAAAAGCAATAGATTATAAAACAGTAATATATTAACAATTTAAAACAGTGAACTGTATAGCTCATAGCACATAAAACCTTCCAATTCATATGTTTCCATACACTATGGAGCACAGCAGTATTTTCCACAATTTGTGCAATAGTCTTGATTGATATAGGGCTTGATTACAACTTTGGAGGAGGGTGTTAATCTGTCCCAAATGTGACGGATATCCTGCCCACTGTATTACGAGTTCCATAGGATATAATGGACTCGTAATACGGCGGGTGGAATATCTGTCACATTTGGGACAGATTAACACCCTCCTCCAAAGTTGTAATCAGGCCCATAGTCTTAGATCTTTCTCACATGGCCTTCTAGTTCCGTGGCCAATTACTTTTTATGGTTATGTGTAATGTCTCTCTACTATACTCATAGGCTCGAGTGACAATAGATCTTGAAAGTACTGTATGCTAAAATTCATATAGTCCCTTTTTTTAAAAACATCAATGGATTTCACAGATTAGAAAATCATAGTTTTCATAGATAAACAATGGGCTTAATGGTAATGGTTTTAAAGCATTCCAATGAGGCTTTCTAATTCCCAGCCTTCTGGTTGCAAGTATATGTGTTTACTCTCTGCTAGTCTCCTAGGCTCAAGGGACAACAATTCTTAAGTGCTATATTATAAGGCAGTATATGATCCTTTCCTTTTTAAAATGCATCAATAGGCTTCAAGTTAAAAAAAAGATTGGTCTAAACAACTATGGTCTGAAAGGAAAACATTATCATAAAACCTTCCAATTCCACAGCCCTCTATACCTTGCAGGGACATGAGTTCATACTTTTCAATACACCTAGGCTCAAGCTTTTTGGATCTTAAAGTGCTATAATATAATAAGGTTCACTTGAGCCCATATATTTGAAAACATATCAATAGATTACAAAGTGTGTACAATAATTTAAATAACTAAGTCATTGGAGATTGCAGGATTCACTTCTGTTAGGAGCAGGATGAACTATCCATTTTTAATCTTAGTTTCCACACCCAGTCCATGAACCTGGAAACAACACATGTAATTACTTCTGGGGTTTCAGTTTCCATGAGCCTCATAATCTCCCAATAATGCATTGCACCCATAGTTCTACATAAGGGCAGTAACTATTTTTTCCGGGGTAGCTCATACAGTGGACAAAAAAAGAAAAAGTACACTTGAGTCTCACTTTTCTAAGACCAATAGGAGCACTGGGCAGACATGCTTGTGGCCTTATCCCACTTTACAATATAGTATCTCAATGACAGCACCCCACATCTGAATAGGACACAGAGCCGCTTTGCCTGGGCAGGATATATTCTGTCCAGGTAAGGTTCAATATGTGGTATGCATTTGTGCATTAAGAACAGAGCTGATGTACTCCCTTCTTTTTGATTATTTCAGGTTCTTGTAGTTATGTACTGCCAGTATTCTTCTTTCAGTTTCAGGCTAACACTTTTTCTGACTGAGCGGGGTTTTCCTAGAATTTGCTCATATTAAGTAGTTTACTGAAGTTTCTAACATGTTTTAACCAAGGCGTTCACGTTTGTGGATCAAGAGCTACTAGTTCTGCAAGGGAAGCCCTATATGGGGAAAGATCTCCCGATGACCAGACCCTAATCCAGTATATAAGGGGTGTCAAGGAGATTATTTGCTGAATGTTATTGATGCCTAGATCATACCTCAAGGGGAGAAGTGGTATACTTTGTGGGATATTAAAGAGGGCCCTAAAAAACTTGTTTTCCATTTACTGTAATGCGTTGATATTCGAATATCCTCATATTTACGTCCCATGTATAGAGGTCGGTCGCAACTACGGCTTTATATACTTTTAATGCTGGACCCCCATCTAATGCCTTATGTTTTCTAGCTATGGCCATTGATCTTCAATAGAGTGTGGTCTTACATTTCTCCAGTTGGGGCTTCCATCCCATTTTTTCAGAAAACCTTGCTCCTAGATAGTCAAAGTTTTCAACTTGTTCCAGCCTTTCCTTACCTAATTTCATATTGGCTTTAAAAGATCAGTGTGGGTTTATAGCCATGAACTTTGACTTTGACAGATTGAGTTTTAGGCATCTTTCAATGCAGAAATCAGTGAAGGAGTCCAGCTCTTACTTGAGGCCCATTGGTGTTCTTGATATTAGGAGGAGATAATCTGCAAACATGAGAATTGGGACAGTTATTCCCGCAAGTTTAGGTGCATCATGTCGACATTTTGATAACCACTTAACTTCTCCATTTATATAGAGAATAAACAAGGTTGGGGCAAGGACACGTCCTTGTCTAACTCCCTCACTAATGGTGATTTTAGGCATAAGGTCACCCCACCGTTCCACCTAGCTCTGACGTATGTATCCTTGTGTAATGTTCTCAGTAATCATACAAGGTCCTTTGGTGTCCCATATGATTCTAGTACCTCACAGAGTTTGCCCCTTGGAACCAGGTCAAAAGCCGTTCGAAGATCTAAAAAGGCTATATACATGGATGATTACGCTTCAATGTGATGTATTTCCAACATAATGTCATAAAGCAGAAGATTTGGTCCACTGTATTGACACCTGTCCTGAAGCCCGCCTAGGCGTATTCAAGGATTGCATTATCACTGAGCCAGGTCTGGAGCCTCATCAACACCTGCCTACAGAATATTTTCTGGCTTGTGTCTATGAGGCTTATGGGTCTGTAGTTGGATGTTCGCCTCTTTTACCCTTTTTATATATTTGGATTATGACTGCTCCTTGCCAAGATGGCGGAATCCCCTCCCCCTTCAATATAGCATTGCTCAATGCATTGAGGTAAGGAGCCCAGACCTCAGTCTAGGAAACATAGAGGTCACCTGGAATCCCATTTAGCCCAGGATCCTTTTCCCTTTTGACCTGTCTCATGGCATTATGCGTTTCAGCTAGAGTAAAGCTCTCTACCTCTCTTCCCATACTCTCCCCTAGGGCTAAGTCAACACTGTTGGTAACCAAGATTATACCATATGTCACAGCAGTTTTCCTTGACTGCATAGAAACTCTCAAAATGGGCAACCCATTTCTCAGGTGGGACAGCCAATTCCATATGGTTGTCGGTTGTGAGGGTTCCCTGTGAAATTAACTTCCAGAAGGCTTTCACATCTCCTCAGTGTTGAGTGTCTGCTAGTTCTGCCCATTTCCCAGTTGCCAAGCTTTCCTAGCCTTTAGTAGAACAGATTTGTTTTTTTTTTCTAGCATTTCTTACATGCTCCTGTCTTCCCTCCTTAAGAGTACTCAGTAAGCTGCCTTTGGCAAGTCTGCATTCTTTAGTGTACCAAACAGGTAGTTGTTCTTCTTTGCTATCAGCTCTTTCAACTTTGTTTACAAAGAACCTGCTCAGTTGGTCCATCAGATGTGTATGGAGATTGGGGAAAGTTGCCACACTTGCTCCCTGAGTGATTGCCTTGGTTAATAAATTCTCAAAGATGTTATAAATAAGTGTTAAAGCCATATTGTTCTTCATTATCGCTGACCATTTTATATTCCTCAGGTTGTTAGAGGTCTGAAGCATATCGACTTTTGTTACTGGGTTCAGGTCTGGGTTCTCAAAGGGGGTCAGGCTCATCCTAAGACTTAGAGAGTGGCGGTCACTGTCTGTTCTTAACACGATTTCCATATCTATTAGGAAGGGCCAAAGTAACTAGTCTAAAAAGAATTAATCTATATTGCTTGTCGTTAGACCCCTTTGAAAGGTTGGAAGTTGGGGGAAATCCAATGTGGTGTTGCCGTTTACTATGCTCAAGCCGTGAGTGAAAATCAGATCAGCCATTTGTAGGTCAACATATGATGGCTTTTTCCCCCTAACCATGAGAGGGCTAGGTCTTGCCGATATATAGGGTGGGTTTATCTCCCTTCTTTCCATTACCATCTCCTTTGTTATTATGGTATTGCAGCCCCCTGCTATTATTTTCAGCAAATTCCCCTGGAATTTATCTAACAAATTTGATAGTTGATCCACCACGGGGGAGACGTTGGTGGTCGGTATGAATCTTAGGTAAATATTTACAGTAGCAATAGTTTTGGTTTCACAGTAGGTGGAATTTCTGATTTCAAGACCTAATAGATCTCTGCTCTGTTGTGAAATTACTTTAACTGCAGGGAACAGGTCCAAGCGAAGCCAGGCCAGTAAGCCTCCAGAGGCCCTTCCTGATGATGCGGGAGTGGTTTCTACACTATGTGCTATGAACCCAGTTCTATGTACTGGTTCAGTTGCCCAGGCCTCCTGCAACAGTATTATATGATGCTGGTCTATAAAGGATCCCCATTCTGGGTCTGAGAGTTTAGCTCTTAGTCCAGCTATGTTTCAGGACAGTAGTTTTATTTGATCCCCTATGGCAAGTCTTTATTAGGTCTTTGCACTAGGGGCCAGATGTAGCAAGCAGTTTGCGACTCGCAAACAGCAAAAATTGCCGTTTGCGAGTCGCAAACCGGAGTTTGCTATGCAGAAATGCATTTTGCGAGTCAGGACCGACTCGCAAAATGCATTTCCGACTCGCAAATAGGAAGGGGTGTTCCCTTCCTATTTGCAACTCCCAGTGGTATGCAATTCCATTTGCGACCGCAAATGGAGTCGCAGTTACCATCCACTTGAAGTGGATGGTAACCCACTCGCAAATTGGAAGGGGTCCCCATGGGACCCTTTCCCCTTTGTGAATGGACCCCAAAATATTTTTTCAGGGCAGGTAGTGGACCACTACCTGCCCTGAAAAAATACCGAAACAAAAGGTTTCGGATTTTATTTTTAGGTGCAGCTCGTTTTCCTTTAAGGAAAACGGGCTACAGTTGGAAAAAAAAAAAACTGCTTTATTAGCAAGCAGTCACGGACATGGAGGTCTGCTGACTACAGCAGGCCTCCATGTCAGTGAGTGCCCATAGTCGCTATGGGGCTGCATTTTGCGACCCACCTCATTAATATTAATGAGGTGGGTCTTTGCGACCCCATACCGACTCGCAGACGGTGTCTGAGACACCGTTCTGCATTGCAAATTGCGAGTTGCAATTTGCGAGTCGCTCGGACTCGCAAATTGCAACTCGCAATTTGCAAAGTACCTACATCTGGCCCTAGATCCTCAGTGGCCTGTTCTTCCCTAGTTATACCCCCCCCACATAGTTGGGTTTCCCACTTGGTATTCTCAGGAGTGTCAGCTGACCCTATCAGGGTTGTCCCTTCTATGTGGCCCCATTCCTCATCTATACTCCTAATGAGGGGCACTTACTTACTTCCATTTCCCTTTAGTCAGTCAATCTCCTTCAGGTCAGCTTCCTGGCCCGACCAAGGTGGATTTATCCAGTGGGAAGATGTGAATGCCCAGCTTGTGGTGTTTGACGATGGGCCGTTCCCATTTAGGGTTATTTGGGAGGGTGTGGTGGATCAGAATATTTAGTCATGGGCTATTAGGCCTTCTACTAGATGTTTTGCCCTTAGCCCCAGTCTAATTGTGTCACAAATGCCGTTGTTATTTAGGCGATTTGGCAGAAACAATGTCTTTTCTAATAAGAGACCTACAGCCCTTCATGTGTCTTATATGAAATATTGTTTTTTTAATAAACATTTCTTGTGTTTCCCTTTTATCAGTTGTTCGATTGGGGACATTGATCATAAGATGTTGTGTATCTTCCCATGCGTAGCATTTGGAGCTCTTCCTCCTTTTGTGCAGCCTGTCTAATTGGAGATCCTGCTCTACAGCTTTTCAAGGTATTTGAGTGTGCGTCAGGCACTAAATTTACAGAATGATCTTGATGTTGGCTGTCCTTATAAGTCGTAGAGCTAGTGGGAAACGTTCCTGCTCTTTTCTGGCTAGGTTTGTTAGTAATAGTAATTGCAGTTGCATGGGAGGGTGGCCTTTGGGCAATATGGTGATGAACCCTGCCTGGTTCTAATCTTTTATCTGGTTCTTCTTGTGTGTGGTTTATTACCCCTGTCAGTACATTGAGCTTATCCAATTTAGTGTGTAAGTCTTTTGCTAGTCCCCCCATACACTCTTAGAGGCTTACTATTTCACCCTTAAGGGAATGTAGTTGTTCGTCTTTAGTGTTGCTGCCTGGGGTAAGTGGAGTATAGCACATTCCTTAATACCCTTATAGAAGTGTTATTTTATGAACTTTTTCTAACCCTCCCCTTTGGTCCCCTTATCTGGGCATTTATCAGTATGTACAAGCAATCCTTTGACGTCCTCAATTAATTCATCAATTTCAGCTAATGTACAGTTCTCCACTGAATGTCTCAAAATCTTCTTTTTAGCACCCCCTGTGCCCTGAGGGTCATCATTTGCCTTCCGCTTCACCATGGTGTCAGCCCTCGATCAGTCCTGGGATCCTCAGTGGTTGCCAAACCTAAGTAGGTTTGGTGGGAACAAGGCCTCAGACTAAGTTACAAACACCCAGTAATACAGCAGTAACGAATAAAGCACCAGCAAAGCCTACTTAGGGATAATTGTTAGGGGGTGGCCCAGCCTTGCCTGGGTGCGACCCACATGCGTCCTGTGGTGCGGTGTCCCACTGGCGCTTTATAGCACTTGCTAACGAGGTGAGTAGGGGCAGCTGGTGCAGGAAATGGCCGCCTCCTGCAGCCAAAAGCAGTCTGGGACTCCTAGTCCCCCGGTTGAATCAAGCGCATCCTGCACTGCGATATCCCCCTGGCGCTTTATAGCGTTTGCTAGCAAGGTGAGTAGGGGCAGCTGGTGCAGGAAATGGCTGCCTCCTGGGACCAAAAGCAGTCTAGGACTCGTAGTCCCCCTTGTTGAAGCAAGCACATCCCGCAATGCGGTGTCCCCCTGATGCTTTATAGCACTTGCTAGCAAGGTGAGTAGGGGCGCAGCTGGTGCAAGAAATGGCTGCCTCTTGGGGCCAAAAGTAGTCTGGGACTCGTAGTACCCCTTGTGAATCAAGCACGTCCCGCGCTGCGGTGTCCCCCTGATGCTTTATGGCACTTGCTAGCGCGGTGAGTAGGGGTAGCTGGTGCAGGAAGTGGTGGCCTTGCGGGGTCAAAAGCAGTCTAGGACATGTAGTCCCCCTTGTTGAGTCAAGCGCGTACCCATGTGTAGTTAGTGGACTGATAATATATCCAGACCTGGATGTGCCATTTAAACTTGTGGAGTCACTTTTCACTATCCATTGAGAACCTTGCAACAGATTGACCAACCAACTCGAAGTATTTAAACTCAGCCCCACTCTCTTCAACCTATATGTGACTCCTCTAGCAAGCATCATTTAGACCCAGTGATTCTATATCTTCTCTTACATTAGTGACACGCAGATCATTCTCTACATCTCAGGAGACACCAACACTGCCAACAGTATGTTGTTGAACAATGTGGCTAACTCAGTGTGAAATAACTAGATCATACTCAATCTGACATTAACTCACCCTGAGTCTCCACATAATTGCTCACATAACTAGGACCAACATCTTCACAATCCAACCACCCCAGAAACCTGTCCATCGACATGGACACCAACCTCACCATGAGGTATCATGTCACCACCATACACTCCACCTGCTTTCACATATTTTGCATGGTCAGACATTTCTTCCAACATTTCCCTCAATCAGGCCCTCAGCACATGGGGGCAGGACTAGAATAACGCCCTCTACTAGTGCATCTCTGCTATATTAGAAGCAAACCATCCAAAACACCACCACAATGTGGTGAACCTTCCTCAATACATGCACATCACACCTCACCTCAGAAACATACTTCCCAATTCAAAGACACTGCAAATTCAAGATGCTCACCAACACCTAGAAGGCATTACCCTACCAGGGTCCCACCTACAGTAGTTCACCATCTACCAATCAATCATGAACTTCCGCTCTGTATCACTTGCACTCACCCACACACCCCATATCCATATGAGCAACAGAGGAGGTAGGGTGTTCTCTTACATGGCAGGCTACACCTGGAAAAACCTCTTCCAGCTTATCAGGACAGCTGTCTCACATATAGATATGTGGAAGAAACTGTATACCTGGCTTTTCAAGTGACCCTCCTTGCAGATCTGCACATGCCTGGGTGCAAACTGGGGTAGCATAGTCAGCAAAATAATTGAAGGTTTAAACCCAGATCTGTAACTGGCGGTAGATGTTTGATTTGTTCTGTATTCCATCCATCATTTGTGTTTGTTGGCTTTTGTCACCCTATGTCCTCTGGTTAATCCCAGACGTGGGTCCCCGGCTAATTATGCCAATGGATTCAAGCTAGCCTGGCTGATGAGAAGTGATACCCTGAAACTGGTCCCAGAATGCTTGTTTCTGGTCCTGGAAAGACCTGGCCTGGCAGATCGGGCTGGACTGTTTCTGTGTGGAAGACCGTCAAGGTGGATTTGCATATGGCTGGGTCCAAACTGGGATTGGTGTGGTGAGCAAAAGAATTGATGGATTAAACCCAGATCTCCGACGGGGGGTGAAGGTTTGATTTCTTCTGCATTCCATCCATCTCTTAGTGTTTGCTTGCTTTTGTTGACCTGCTTGCTGATCATGCACATACTCAGCACCTGGATACCCTCTCTGGTGACAAGTTGAACCACTACAAAGCCATATTACATGCACTTACAATACAGTACACTTTTAGCTGCTTAGCCCCAACACAAGCAAACTTGTGTCATGGTGAAAGGGAGACTGCGTTGGCACTGGCATATCTACCAAGTTTACAAGGTCCATGCATGATGTGCTGCAGTTCAGGTTTTTACTTTGCATTTAAGGGCCTGTAGTCCTGTTTTATTATGGAATAAATTATACTGCAAGCCCCAGAAATCAAAGGAAAACCTGGTCTGGGGCAGCAAATCGTGCATGGACATGGGAAACTTGGCAGGGCTGTACTGGGCTGCAAAAATGGATATTGCCCAAAGAAAAGGACAAGTTATGTGAAGGATGAGGTTAAGTGTGTCCTGCTTATTCCCTTTCATGCAGCACAGTGCAGCAAAGTGTCTTGCTGTGTTGCACTGCATGACAGCTTGAAATATATGGTCCCTTGTTTTTACTCACCCTGTAGTTCTTGCTGATCATCTACTTCAGCACTGTCCTAACCTTCCAATCCAGGTACCAACTCTGTTAGAATGAGGGATGACTGCTCCTCCAATGAGTCCAACTCCTGCTGAGCATCAGGTCCTCCTCCGGTCCTCATGGTTGCCTTTAGGTTCCTTTACGTTTTTTTTTTTGGGTCATTCTTTTGTAGTTATGCCACCTCTTCTTACTCTCCAAGACTGTCCTTTTTCATTGCACAATGCAGTTTAACTTTTTCACTATGGATTGCCAGACAACATCTTTCTTTGCTCAAGGCAATTTCGAGATGAAAGACAATAGGTGCTCAATCTTTGTCACCTCACTGATTAGAATGTGGTTCTCCTTCTCATTAAAGTTGAACTTCCTATTCCTTTTTCCCTGGGATGTTGGCAGGTCTTCCAGGTTGGAGCTGTTACCCTCATGAGGCTCCTTCTATGCTGCTCTCTATTGAGGGGTATTAGTTGTGTACATTGCATTATTCTGTTTGCTTTTTTAAACATTCTGGCAATGCAAGGCACACCAGTGTGATTTAATGCTGATTTAAAGCACATAAAGGTGTTTTACAACACACAACTTTGTAGATAGTACTTGTGCTGTGGTACTTTGCGCCATCCTTGACACCTTTGTGTCAAAATTCATAGTGAATCTCAGGACATTGCGCTATGGTGCGCATCTCATACATACAAAGTATCAATGGCGCAGGGAAATGCTGCTACACTTTGTAAAAAATTCTGTTGCAACACTGCACAAAGCAGCAGTGCGTCAGTAATTATAAATGTACCTCTCATTTTACCTGGACCCTTAAACTCAAAGTATGTTACGGGGGCTGCATGTAGCCCTCCTGACTTTTGCATGCGGCTCAGGTTCGAACCAGGCAAGCATTTATTTACAAGTTGATCAACGATCAAGATAGCAAGTATTCAAGGTGTCCTGCACAGCTTAACTTTAGGTCCACCTTCATTTCTAAAGACATCTTGTGATAAACTTGTAAAACTATAAAAAAGTTTTCGAAAATTCCCAAAAAGTATTCCATTAACATGTAGAACACTTTCACAATGTAGTTCTAATGTGTCCCTTACTAGATAATTTATTCACTCTGGGACTCGTTTTAGGCCGATGAATCTTTTGACCCTGATTGAAGACACCTTAAGGCGAGATAACTAATCAACATGTCAATCAATAAGTCAATAACGTCATCAATATTCACCATAACAAATCAATTCAATGGCATTAATGAGAATCAGGACACACCATGACCTTTCAGTCATGAATAACCACACTGAATTGTAAGGATTTAATTTTCATTCCCTATTCGTTACAATCTACTAGCAAGTTTATTAGTCTCAAAACCAAGAAACACATCAACATCGTCATAAAATGGCAACTCGAATAAGATTTAATCAAAGCAAAGATTATGAATATTAGAACATAGCACAACGTCAACATGGATTAACTTTAGTAGAGTATCATTAGTGCATTGTTCAATAAAGCATAGATTCAGTCATTTATCTATTTGCGTCAGTTTAATGAACCCCTTAACTAACCTCGAATTAGCATTGGCATGTTGGGCTTCATGCAAAGCAATTTTGGCAACACGAATTTAGAAAACATCTATCTATGGTCTCTGTCAAAAGAAGCAGTTGGTACCTAGAAAGGAAAGGCAAACAGACAATTACAATTTCATCATCTTATAGTTACCCTCCGTAATGCGTGAGCATACATGGGTGAGCATACAGAGTCAGTCTTCGTCCTCAGGACATCAGTTGATTCGCCATCAGCCAGGAAACACAGCAAAGTTCAGCAAGACGGGATAAGTAGGGACACTTCCCTCATAAGGAGGAGAAGTATAGAACGGGCAAGGTAAGGGTGAGGATGGGTTGAAGAGTCAAACAGCAAAGTCTTTAGGCAGAGTGACAAAGTGGCTGGGTAATAGCAAGAATGGCTCACAATGGCATCTTCCGTGGCTCCTCGTGTCAAAGGATTTTATCCCTTTTCTGTTGTACAGTCCCCTAATTTCCAATTGGGCAGGTTTGGCGCACCACTATCTCCGTCCAATAGTTTACTGATCGTCCCATCAGAATTGTCACCTCATAACAGTTCTCACGTAGTTTATTGGCTCCTGTGATTGAGGTCTCCAATGGGTAGAATGTCCGGTATGATTTCATATTCTCATGGTCCTCTCACATCCCCAGTCAGTAGTTCCATTGTCTATACCGGTTTAGGCGACCTTATACCCGTTACAAGTTTACACTGTTACATTCAGCAAGAATGTTTCCTTGAGCAAGTCGAGTTTCATGAGAACGGATCTACTACAGTTACACTCATCTTCTAGCTTCTGGAAAAATACGATTACATGTCCTTCAGCAAGTCAGCACACTGCATGTTAGAAAAACACATTTAATATGCACCCGGGCAGCTAGGCCCCGACTCATGCTAACTACGGCCTAGTGATGAATTTGCAAAACCTTAACATATAATTCTTAATACTCAATGCAAAAGCATACATTAGTACCTCGATAATTCATTATTAGTCAATTTTATTAGTCACCGTATATATTGACGGCCACTCCCCGTGGGCACATTTCAAACACATGTTTAGTAAAACACAGCAATATTTTTCTATGCAGCATTAATATGCATTAACTCACAAACATTTTTATGTTAATTTTGATTATAAGAGCTACGCTCCAACAGTAGTAATAGTTCAGACAATATAAGTGCAATTATGTTTTTAAAGGTGATAGTTTTCAAATGTGAATTTAGAAAAATTCATGCCCCCCCTTTGCAACAATGCCAATGGTGAACTAAGAGGCAAGACAAATGTTATGTGAACCCTTTGGGTGGCCTGGGTTGTTATTATACATTGACAACATTGCAGTTTATTAAATCAAACACAACTGAAAGTTGTGTACAGCGCACATCCTGAAGTCATGCATTTCAAGGTTCTCTTATACCAAGGGGTGAAAGTGAAATAAAATAGTTGCTGGGATCCTACCGCTTGGTCAAGTCAGAAAGCCGAGATTGTTCCCAGGTATTCTGGTTTAACATTGCACAATTCAGCTACTGAAACATGAGGTTTATTTTTTCTGCACAAAGGACGAAATTGCTTAAATTATTTGTTCAGAAAGGAAGAAGTACATAGGCAACTGGTTCATCAACATTATTGATAAGAAATACATTGATTCAATTTCCGGTATCATTTCTGAGCGAGACATAAATAATTAATTTTTATGACAGTAAGAGGCAAAGGAACAGTGACATACTAATAGCATTCATTTCTTCACTTTTTGAAATATTTAACAACACACCATTACCATTTTTCTCAAGGTAAAACAACTTTTATGAGATATGTATTACACAATTTAGACTGTGCAAAATAGTACTACATTGTAGTCGTTGAATTGCAACATTCGTAATTCCTGTTTCAGTTTTCCTCAAGGCTATCATCATGCACCTGTTATTTGCTATCCAGTTGGTAGTTTTGTAGCTGTATGCGATCATGTTGGATACTATACCTGTACAAGGCGTACTTGAGAGAAATTGATTTAATAGGGAGAAAGGTATTTTGCTTCTGATTCAAAATCCCACTCATTGGCTCTTCTACTTATGGAAGATGAATACGGTACCATACGCTCTCCGTCAGACTCCTAAGCTGATAGGCTGAATAAAAGGGATCTAAAATAATGTATCTGACTTGAACGGGGGTATGAAGATAGAAGAGTGACGTGGAGTTGGGCTAATAGAATATTTCTGTATTGGTAGTGACCTGCCAACCACTTTTTGTCTTATCCTCATACGAGTGGGTTGTCAGCCTGGATAAAGTTATATTCAGACTCTGATTAGGACTCGCCATATACAGCTGCAACATTGCTTTCTTCTCACATATGGCATCTCTCAGCTCGGAGGGAGTGGGTAAATTGTATGCCTTCCAGTCATGAACTGTAATTTATTTCCAACTATTACCTCCCTCATTTGTTTTAACTGTATAACGGGAGGCAGGATACTTTATTTAAAAAAAAGCTGCGTAGGTTCTGCTCATGTCACCAATTGTGGTTGTTGTACCCATTCTTATTTTTCTCATCTAGTTTACAATTAGTGGTATGGATAGTAGCTCTGCATTTAAAAGTTTAAAAAGAGTTCATCCATCTCACCATCTGCATCCTTGGGTTAACTGCGAATATACATTTTTGGGCCCATATTTATACTTTTTGACGCAAACCAGCGCCGGCGCTGGTTTGCGTCAAAATGTTTACCACCTGCTAACGCCATTCCTAAGTGCCATGCGGGCACCTTATTTAAGGATTGACATTAGCCGGAAAATGAGGGTTGTGCGTAAAAAAATGGTGCAAGTCAGGTTTGAGTCAAAAATCATGGCTCTAACCGGACTTGCGCAATTTTTTGACGCACAACCCCCATTGAAATGACTCCTGTCTTAGCAAAGACAGGAGTCATGCCCCCTTCTGTGCCCTGGGCATGGCCATTGGGCACAGTGGCATGTAGGGGGGCCCAAATTAGGCCCCCCTATGTCACGTTAAAAAATGAAAAAAACAACTTACCTCAACTTACCTGGGATGGGTCCCCCCATCCATGGGTGTAGTCCTGGGGTGGGCGAGGTTGGCAGGTGGTGTCCCTGAGGGAAGGGAGGGGCACGTCTGGACTGCTTCCATGGTCTGAGACCATGGAAGTGAGCCCACAGGTCCCTTAACGCCTGCCCTCACCAGGCGTTAAAAAACGGTGCACATCAGGCTGTGCGCTGTTTTTTAAGGCCCGCCACCTCCTGTGCATCAAAATGACGCAGGAGTATAAATAAGGCGCACAGGCCTTAAAGTCATTTTTTGGACGGGAATGCCTACCTTGCATGTCATTAACGCAAGGCGGTTTCCCGCATCCAAACAATGATGCACACAGAGGTTTTTTGACGTCCGCGGGCGTCATAGTTTAAATATGGGGCAAGGTTTGCACCGATTGTGCGTCAAAATGACGCAGGAGTATAAATAAGGCGCACAGGCCTTAAAGTCATTTTTTGGACGGGAGTGCCTACCTTGCATGTCATTAACGCAAGGCGGTTTCCTGCATCCAAACAATGACGCACACAGAGGACATTTGACGTCCTCGGGGTCGGGCATCATAGTTTAAATATGGGGCAAGGTTTGCTCTGAGTGTGCGTCAAAATGACGCAGGAGTATAAATAAGGCGCAAAGGCCTTAAAGTCATTTTTTGGATGGGAGTGCCTACCTCGCATGTCATTAACGCAAGGCGGTTTCCTGCATCCAAACAATGACGCACACAGAGGTTTTTTGACGTCCGCGGGCGTCATAGTTTAAATATGGGTTGCGCCGATTGTGCGTCAAAATTTTGGACGCACATTCGGAGCAAACAGAGTATAAATATGCCCCTTGTTGTAAACAGACAACACTACACTGCCTGTCTGGCTAAGTATGAACGTTCCAGTTTTATCAACAGTGCTGTTTTTGACAGAGCTGTGTTCAATTAAAGGGTATAGCCGTTTTGTGTTCTTTATCCAGTAAAAAGAATACCATTTCGATACGATGAATGAAGCTAATTTAGTGAAACTAGAAGACCTCAGTCCAGACTGACAGTCTTGGAGAAGGTACGTAAGTGCCAATTGCTTTTGAAGTTGTCTTTCCCCTATATTACGTGCGTTCTGTTGAAAGTGAGATTAGTTATGGCCTGTTATTGAACACAACCTTTAGGTCGGATCGTTTTTTTAGGAGGGCTGATAAATTCATGTCTTGGTATGACTCCAAAAAGATGGAATCATTAGCTAATTCTGTTCTTATTCAACCCAGGTGGAGCATTTTGAATTTGTCATGGATTTGTGTTCAAATAATTTCTTGAAAGACCCAGAATAAATTTGTTCTACTTTCAGAAGTGTTTCTTGGAAGACTTTCTAGGGTAGAATGACCGTAAGAAAAAATTAATACAATGAATTTGGTAGCCAAAGACCTATATGTAATTTAAAAGGGAAAGCTGCAAAGAAGAGGTAGCTTAAAATGAATGACACTGCCATGGACAAATTTGCCTGGTACGTGACATGGTTCTGCCTCACCACTGACATACTAAGATGTGAATGACTTTTTCCCTTCTCCACTCGCCAATATACATTAATGAATGAATGAATGAATAACGCACGGCTACTTAGATAGTGTCCCGGTACTTAGGCATCTAGAGATGGCAAAGGAGAAGGGGACAACAGGAGTCCTACGATTCCAAAAGTTTAAATAAAAATGTTTTCAACTCTTTCTTGAATTTTGAATTTTGTTTACTCTGCCCTAAATTTACCTGACATCCGACTAGCGATAACTCAGCTCATCCAGATGCCATATGGCTTACTGTGCATTAGCCAAGACAATCAGAAATGAATCTTTCTGTCACTTTGAGTCAAAGGGGTGCCCCATAGGTGGTACATGAGCACCACTCAAGGTTTTCGTTTTCAAAGACCTATCTACTAACAATGGTAGACAGGGCTTTGAACAAAAAGCAGTGCCTCCTCCAAGAAAGCATTAAAAAAGAGAAATGTTTTTATTTTGGACTGGAAGGATATCCTTCCAGTACACAATTTATGCTAGACATCACACACACATAAATACACACAGGAGCAAATATATGTGTGTGGCACTAAGCAGCCTAAAAGTGCACTAGCACTGTGGAACAGAGCAGCAGCACCACCATATTTTAGAAAGCACAGTGTTTTCCTTTTCTCTCCTTCCAGTGCGTCACAGTGCACCAACTATCCATTCATGCTATTCATTAGTGAATCTCCTCTTCAGTTTCCATAGTATAGAAAATTACCATCTTTTGCATGGTGTACCCTCCTAGGATTTTGCCTTATCCTTTTTTGTTGGCTGTAGAACTGTCTGCACGTTAACCATGCTAACCAGAGGGTAAGTGCCTATGATCCCGTTTTTAACATGGTAGAATTTGCATTACCCTAATTGGCATAATTAACTTACCTATAAGTTACATGTATATGGTGCGAAAATGTCCCAGGACCTGTATTTAGATCTCATGAGTAGACTGCAGCACCTACTGTGCCATCCACTACAGTGACAGTGCAAACATAGCTTTAGGCTTACCTTTGTAGTTTGACTGCAGCAATTTAAAAACTACAATTCCATAGAGAAACAGTAAAATGCACTTTTAAATTTATTAATGCTGTATCTAGCTCTGAAACACCTAGAAACTCCATTCTCAATCTATTTGTAATTTTTATCAAAAGCTGTATTCACTTGCAAAGTCAGATATTCAATACATACTAGGGAAAGGATACATCCATAAAATAATATTTTACCTGTCCAAAGCCTCTGAAGGCGAATATGCATTTGACTCTGTCTACACTACTCTAAGTGCTCAAGCCTGACTGGGGTGTGAAAAGTGCTCCCTGAGCAGAGACAAAGGCCTGGGTGAGAAGGGTGCATCTGTTCCTTTGTGTTAGAAATTGGGTTTCTGGTTGGCTAGGGTATGCACCTCAGCCAGGCAGAACCCACCCACTCTAGTCAGGGCAAGGGAGTTACCCATCCAAAATAACTCTTGCTCACCCCCTTGGTAGCTTGGCACGAGCAGTCAGGCCTAACCTGGAGGCAATGTGTAAAGCGTTTCCAAAACACACACAACACACATGACGCAATATGTACACCACAAAGTAAACACAACACTGAGCTATGTAAAAATAAACTGTATTGCACAAAACATAATTAGACCAAACATTACACGTCAGTAATACCCTGCTACCTTAGCAGTTGTCAGAATTTTACACAAGTTACTAATAGTCTGCAAAAGTACTCAGGATTCTGCAACATAAGCAGAAGTCCGGAATCACAATAAATGAATGCACTTGTCATAGAAAATAGCATAAAGGCCTATATCAGGAACATTATAAAATTATATGACAAGTCATGAGATAGTAAACATACATCAGCCTAGCATGCCCATAACAGGAACATATAGCCCATATATATCATTAGAAACCTAAACCTGGAACCTACTACCCTCCCAGTGTCCCAGAAAGTACCTTAATCTGTAGAACAATGGACTCCTAGTGCCTGGAAGATTGATGTAGGGACCCGCGGCGCTCCTATGCGCTCAACAGGGGCCACACTTGGCTCCTAGGGGAGAGGGGTGGTCGGCCTGCAATCTCTGGGTGTCCCCCCGGGCCTTCGCTGGCCCTCCAACAGCAGGGGGGCAAGGCAGCCCAAGAAAGCAAATGGGAGCTAAAGGAAGGGGACTCCGGTGAGGCCTTCCTTTTCTGTTTCACCAAGCCCAGGTTGGGCAATCAGGGAGTGAGGGACATCCGATGAGGTTTTTCTCCCCAGTTCGCGAGCCGAATGGGTGCCTTTCAGCACCTTCCAAGGGCTTGGGGGAGCAGGGGTGGGCCTTTCCGATGAGGCTTCCCCTCTGCTTACAGACAAGGCCACACTCGACGTGGTGCGCAAGCCTCTCTGCTGCCTTCCCTGGACTGTGAGGAAGGCAGCACACAAGCAGGTGCTGAAGTTTTCCCCAGAGGTGCTCCTCAGAGCGCATTTCCATCAGGGGTCACAATAGGGGCAGGCTCGCTCCTTTCCACGAATTCAAAGCGCTGCGGGGGTTCCAAGGGCAGCACGGCACCTGACTGGAGAAGGACAGTCTCCTGGGCAGCGGCAGTGAAATTGGCAACCAGAGAGTGCTTTTCACAGCGCTAGGTTAGCTCTATGAGCCCAGGTGGCGGTAGTGAACTTATTTCACGTTGATTGTGAGCAGGAGGCGCAAGGGCCACCAGGAAGCAAGCTTCTAGGTGCTTTCTTGATCCACAGCAGCACTCCTTCGTGAAGGAGATAGTTGCAGGGGTCAGGGGCCACAGCCCCCTGCCCCTGGGGACAGAAGTAAAAAGGATCACAGGGCTGGCAGGCCCAGCTACAGGCCAGCACAGGGGTTGCAGATGGTGGCAGTTCCTCCTAGTGACCAGGCAGGTCACAGGTCAGCACAGCAACAGCAGTCCAAGATGGGTCCTAGTGAGTTATTTCAGCAGCGTCCAGTGTCCAGTTTCAGGTAAGCTTCTTCAAGGTTCAAGAATGTCCAAATTGTGGGGAAAATTCCCCTGTACTTATACTCACTTTACAGTGTCTTTGTCCCTGAGGAGGAGAGGGGGTTGCAACCAGTTACAACTGGTTCTGGGAGTGCCCCTTCTCTCCTCCAGCACAGGCTCTAAACATCAGTAGGGGGTAAAAGACCCTATTTTGCGAGGCCAGGGCACAGCCTTTACAAATGCAGGTGTGCCCGGCCTCTCCCTGGTCTCAGCCCAGGAAGACTATACACTATGTTGATGCACCTCTGTGACACCTCCACCCTCCCTGTGTAGAGGCTGTCTGAAAAGTATGCACAAAGCCCCAACTGTCAGTCTGCCCAGACATGGATTGGAGTCAAGCTGTAAAAACACAGAAGTACAGATAAATGCGCACTTTCTAGAAGTGACATTTCTGTAATAGTGATAAAAAATACAATTACACCAGTAATCAGCATTTCTTATCACTATCACAACCATACTAAACATGCCTACGCTACCCCTCATAAATAAGACAATACCCCTTACACAGAAGGCAGCACTCACAGCAGTGAGACACCAAGTTAGGCTGTTTGTCAACACCAGGACCTGCCGCGCAATCTGGAACATGTCCTGCCTTCTACATACATAGGACCCTGCCCAGAGGGCTAGCTAGGGCGTACCTTAGGGGTGACTTACATGTAGTAAAAGGGGAGTTCTGGGCCTGGAAAGTAACTTTAGATGCCAGGTCCCTGTGGCAGAAAACTGCGCACACAGGCAGTGCGCTAGCAGGCCCGAGACAGGTTTGAAAGGCTACTTACTTCAGTGGGTGGCACAAGCAGCACTGCAGGCCAACTAGTAGCATTTAATTTACAGGTCCTGGGTATAGGGATACCACTTTACAAGGGACTTATAGGTAAATTAAATATTCCAATTAGGTATAAGCCAATCATACCAATTTTACAAGGGAGAGCACATGCACTTTAGCACTGATTAGCAGTGAAAAAGTGCTCAGAGTCATAACAACAGCCAACAAAGTTCAGAAAAATAAGGAGGCAAAAGGCAAAAACTCCGGGGAATGACCCTGTAAAAGGGCCAGGTCCAACACTCTGGTAGGATGATCATTGGGGCATTGGCCAGGAAATTAATTAAATGGTAAGGCGGCTCCTTTGTCACAGGATATACGTCAGATGGCATCTACACAAGCATCTCCTTTGTTCTCCCAGTCAGGCAGGCTCTACTATCAGTATCGAGTGACCTGCCTCTAGAATAGGTTTGAAGTGACCACAGACAAGATGTTGCTCATTACTGTGGCCACACCTTTGGTGTGGACACACAGGCTCTGCAGTAAGGAGAACGCTTTTTACCATCGTGGATTAGGCAGAGAGGGCACGGACCACTGCCTACTCTTGAAAATGACACTGAAATGTTTCATTTTCTTCTTTTCAAATGCATCCCATTTTACTTTAAGGAAAATGGGCTGAGTTTTAAAAAATATTGCTATATTTAAAAGCAATCATAGGTATGGCGGTTTGCTGACCCCAGCAGGCCACCATCCCAGTGATCTTTGCGATTCCCAGTGGGTCGCAAATTGTGACCTACCTCATTTTTATTAATGAGATAGGTTTATTTACGACCCACCGGCAATCACAAAAGAAACACAGTGGAGTTTCTCACACTAGGAGTTGCAATTTCCTAATTGCAATTCACATTAAATCACAATTAGGAAATTGCAATTTTGAATATTTGTACATGTGGCCCTAAGTCCCAATGTTAAACCTACAAACCAGTGGAACCGGGTTGCAGTTTCTGACCAATGCTCTATCATGTCCTGCCTTAATTCACATCTAGTTCCCAGTCTACCACCACCAGTTGACCACAGTTGGCACTTAGGCTGTCATTATGACATTGGCAGTAAATCCCACTTACTGCCGTGGTGACGGCCACCAACATACTATCGAGGGGGTGAACATTGGTTCATTATATTATGACACACACACACTAAACTGATGGATTACTGCACAAACACATATCTGTCAGACCAAAGGTCAGTGTTAAACTGTCAGTATGAACACCCATACCCTTACGCCAACAAAACAACACCGTCCACATTATGATCCACCAATCACCACAGCGGACATTCAACGTGGTAAACTATTGGCGGTACGCACAGGCGTGGTCAGAATGGCCACCCAAATATAAGACAACACAACATTGGCCAAAACTAAAAACACACACCTGACACTGATACACAAACCACACACAGCAAACCACAGCACAATAAAACACACACCCACATTACCCACAGCCCTTTACAAACACACAAAATAGCCAAGAGATAGCCATGCAAATCATAGACACAACTACACACACACCACAAACACCCATTCATCCATCACGCACCCACACCCCACCACTTTGCTCAATACCCACTGCACAACACACACGACACAACACCCATGTCCCCACAAAGGCACCCCAATTTCACTGATGAGGAGTTGTGTTTCATGGCGGAGGAAATAGTCAGGGTAGAGCTACAGCTGATTGGAGCACAGGTACAGCAAATCTACATTGCAAGGAAGATGGAGCTATGGTGGAAAATCGTGGACCGGGTCAACGCTGTGGGACCGCATCCAAGAACATCTGACAACATAAGGAAGAGGTAGAACGACCTACGGGGAATGGTACGTTCCATAGCAGCAATGCACCAGCTCGCCATCCAGAGGACTGGCGGTGGACCCCCATCTCCTCCTCCAAAGCTGACAGAATGGGAGGAGAAAGTCTTGGCAAAACTGCATCCTGAGGGACTCACTGGAGTTGTCGGAGAACTGGACACTGGTGAGTCAATATTTACTACCTACCCCCCACATACATGCATGCCACCACCACCCCCCACTCTACTCCATTCCCCCACAGTGCACAACCACAATATATTAACCTGAATGCCAAGCCCTGCATGCCATACCCACTGCATGAACATCCCTCCCAGCCCTAAATGTACACCCCCCACCAATGCCTGTACAGCAGCAGCATGGAACTAACAATCCCACAATACATCACCATACACAAATAAAGGTGTCAGGGCAACAGAAAAAATATGGAGAAAGCTAGGGATGTAGAAAATGTCACAAACATGTAGCATAATACCCCACTTACATCCCCACAGGTGCCCCAGTCAATCCCAGCGACGAGGAGGTACCACGGCTACCCAGTCCCCCACCAGAAGATGCCCCCAGTGATGACAGTAACTCTGGACTTCTTGATGTGGATGAACTCCCTGTCCCATCAGGGACCACTGGTCAGTTGGATACTCCGGCCCACACCCAGTTCACCACAGAGCCTCCCCCCTCAATATCCAACACCACAGCAGTCACCCAATGTTCTCACACCTCTGTTCCCAGGACAAGTCAATCAGCAGTGTGCCCACCTATACAGGGACCCCAGTCCACACTTCACAGCCTAGACAATCAGGGTCCTGGGGTCAGTGGCAGTGGGCACACCATTCAGGGGACACAGGCACAGGGGGCCAGGGACACTCGGAGGACAGCTGTTGCCAGGGGGAGGACAGGCCCAGGGAACCGACTGTCCAGGAGGCACTCACTAATGTTCTGGGGGCTTACCAACAATCCCAGGACAAGGTGGGTCAGGTGATAGACATCATGCAGGAGAACCAGCAGCTACAGGAGGAACACCACCAGGAGAACAGGAAAGAATTACAGGCCCTCATCACCACAATGGTCTCCATAGCAGGGTGCTGGGTGATAAGGCCAACATCATGAGGGACTACACATCATACCAGCGGCCCCTTCCACTAGCCATTCAACTGAACAGCCCTCCATATCTGCTGCAGCTATTGGACAGGTGGCCCTGCCACAGGACCCACAAGCTACCAGCACCCCTTCCCCTGCAGACGGTGAACCACCCAGCAAACGGTCTCTGCGATGCAGACAGACGCCAGAGACACTTGCCAAGACCAAGACCATCACCAGGAAATGAGACCCTCCTGAATGTCCCCCTTGTGTCCCACTGTGTCACCTTGTCCACTTTGAACTGCCATTGCTCCTCTTTCTTTGGCCCCTTGGACACTGGACCTGTGCTGCAAACAGACTGGACCAATATCCGGGACTTTCCTCTACCATCATCCCATTCCATTGCACTATTCCTTCTATATTTTTCACTTCAATAAACACCTTTGAACACAACTTGAGTGATAGTGCTTTATGTGACAAAATGTGCAATCATTTTAACTGTTTCATCTTGTGCAATTGTCCTGAACTTTGTGATTCCATCCAAAAAATGGCCTGTAGCTGTCTGAAGCCATCACATAAGTACAACGTTGTAACCACACCTATATCTGGAAAATGGGAAGGCATAGGTGACAGTCATTTAGGATGCTAAGGAAGTGACTGCCATCATGCTATAGCCACAAAGAAATGATAAATAATCAGAGGAATGTTCAGTTCCACTGTCTTACATGTTTGTCATTGGAAGTACTGCTGTATGACTGATGTCCTGTTGTCCACATCCTCTTCCTCTGCCTCCTCATCCTCACTGTCTTCAGGGTCTACTGCTGCCACAGGAGCATTTCCATCCTCCTCCTCCTGCAGATAGGTCACATGTCGTCTGATGGCCAGGTTGTGCAAAATGCAGCATACAACAACTATCTGGTAGACCTTCTCAGGGGAGTAGCAGAGGGATCTGCCTGTCATATTGAGGCATTTGAACCTGGCCTTCAGGAGGCCGAAGGTCCTCTCAATTATTCTCCTGGTTCACCCATGAGCATCATAATACCTATTCTCTGCCTCTGTCCTGACATTCCTTATAGGGGTCAAGAGCCACAACAGGTTTGGGTAGCCAGAGTCACCTGCAAAAAGTGAGGGGCAAACATTAGCCTTGCACAATAGTGTGCGGGGTGACTCCTGAAGCCATACACTGACATGCATTGGGTGGGGATTCAGGCTCACGTATTAGCCACACCCTGTGCCTCTGTAGTTGTGCCATCACATGTTGGATCCTGCTATTCCTCAAGACAAAGGTGTCATGCACCAACCCAGGATACTTGCAGTGACGTGGGAGATGTACTGGTCAGCCAGGCACACCATTTGCACATTGATTGAGTGGAAACTCTTCTGATTCCTGAACACCTGTTCATAGTGCCGGCCCCAAAGGCACCAATAACATTTGGAATATGTCCCATTGCATAGAAACCAGCCTTCACATTGGCCAAATCATCAAGTCATTCACTTGGGAGAAAGCAATGTACCTGCACACGTGTGTGTGAGCAGGGCAGCCAAAACCCCCTGCTAGCACTATTGAGAAAACTGGCTGGGGTATTTCTGCAGCTAAGCCCACTGTCACTTGGAAAGTGCCAGTTGCTAGGAAATGGAGAACTGATAGGACTTGCACAAGAGGGGGAATCCCAGTAGGTTGATGTATAGCAGATATCAGATCAGGCTCCAATTGTGCACACAGCTCTGTGATTGTAGCCCTGTCCAGTCTATAGGTGAGTAAATTGTGCCTGTCCTCCAGTGTAGCCAAGTCCACAAGGGGTCTGCACATGGGCGCTTGCCTCCTCCTCCTCCTCCTCCTCCTCCTATTCCTGCCAGTGGTAGGTACCTAAGGGACACAAGACTGAGAAGGGAGTGACAAACTGAACAATGGAACCACCACTTCAGTGTACATTGAGCTTGAATGTAATTGAACTATGAAAATGACAATGAATGTACAAATGACAGTAATGACACAGTTTTCAATTTCAGAATGTTGACCTGCACAATAAAATGGCGACTACCTGTCCTGTATGTAGCGACAGGTGGAAGTGATGTAACTCCGGCGGTGTTGGGTGTCATGGCGAAAGGCAGTCTTGCACCGCTGTGCTATTCCTCATTGGCTTGCATGGGGCTCTATGGAGTACAGTGTCCAACGAGGATCACCAGCGGTGGGGACGGTGTACACTGCCACAGACATGACCGCCATTTTCTGACTATAACTTCACCTGATCCTGACTTTCCACAGGACAACACATCCACTCCATGTGCTGCTGTGACCTAAGTCTGGAACCTGCCATGGCCCGTGTGACAGGGGAAAGGGCCCCTGCATTCACTTCAGAGGAGTTTGAGTGCATGGTGGATGGGGTCCTACCCCTGTATGGACATCTGTATGCACCTCCAGACCAACAGGTGACTACACCATGGGGACGATGCATGTGACATGGTTGCATGGAGATGTGTGTGTGCTGGCAGTGTGTCATTTGGGTGGGGGTATGGCTGGTGGTAGTGTACATGCAGGGCTCCGGGTGATGTGTATGCCATTTGAGGGGAAATGGTATTTGTGGGCCATATGTGTGACAGGCTGGATTGTATGGTTAATGGTGTCTTCCTGTCTGTGTTTCCTCTGCAGGTCAGCACCCATCAGAAGAAGGGCTAGTTGCGTGCCATCACTAAGGACATGCAGACCCTGGGGGTCTATAGCAGACAGAGCACCTACTGCAGGAAACTGTGGGAGGACCCGAGACGCTGGGCCCGGAAGACCGCAGAGGCCCAGCTGGGGATGGCCTCACAATGAGGGAGGGTTGCCCATCGGAAGCTGACACCCCTGATGGCCCTCATACTGGCAGGGCCTACCCAGAGCTGGATGGACACTTGAGGGTAGCACAGTAGCCACAAGGGGGCGAGTACAGTGTGTGTAACACCCATATTTGTTGCCTGGCATAGGATGTTGGTGGTGGGTTTCAGGAAGTGGGTGCCCCTTCATGCCCGCTTGTGCATTGTTGTGTGGTCCAGCTCAGGGTATATGGGTGATTGGCAAAATCTTGTTAGCTCGCTCGGTGGCATTCCATGTCAGTCTGGGGTTCGTAGGTCCCAGGAGTGGTGCAGATGGCTGTGGTCGGCTCTCATCTTGCTGTGGTACCTAGCCAATGGAATGCTATTGCGGAGCATGGTGCTCAGTCTTGATCCCTGTGTGTGATAGTAATATGTGTGCCATCTGTGGTGTTGGTGCTGTAATTGATCCAGTGCTCCCTTTCTCTCCCCCCATTTTCTTCTGTCATCCTGTCCATATGTGCATTAGCATCATCTGGTGGAGGAGCAGGGCACCGGAAAGTGAGGGAGCTGCAGTCAACGGGACCCAGGAGGCAGAGTCCACCAATGCCAAGGGGACTAGTGGGACTGAGGGCGAGGGGAGCACCACGGCAGAGACAGAAGGTGACAACACTGACTCTGATTCCTCCTTCGATGGGAGCTCCCTGGTGGTGGCGGACACCTCTAGAACCACCCCAGCAACAGGTACAGCTGCCACTCCCGTACCAGCACCACCCCCCGGTAGCCGACCACAGAGTTGGTCATGCCCGCTCACCCAGGAGGGGGGACATCTCCTTCACCCCAGGCACCTCAGGCCCTGCCGCAGTCAGCACTGCTGCCCTCAGTGAGGAGGCTATTGACCTCCTGAGATCCATCTCTGTAGGGAAGTCAACCATAGTGAATGCCATCCAGGGGCTGGCATCCCAGATGCAGCAATGCAATGCCTACCTTAAGAGCATCCACAGTGGGTTGGCAGGCTCACAGAGATTGTTTTAGGCTCTGGCATCCTCTCTGATGGCAGCCCGTGTCCCTGGTCCTACCATCCCCCCTCCCTCCAACTACCACTTCCCAGTTCCAGTCTACCCAACCCCAACCCATCCCATACGCACATACAGACAAGCATGCACACAAAACATCACACAAGAGTGGCACAGACAAACACAGGCACCAAACTTCAAGCCACAAGCACTCACACAAACAACAGACAGTTGCACACACAACAATATCCACTGCCTCCACTGTCTCTCCCTCCTCCTCATTCCCCTCCTCCTCCTCCTCCTCCTTCACAGCCATATCGGCACTCACACCTGCATGCACTGCATCAACAGCCACCACCACCACCATCACCACATCATGCAGCTCACCCACCTCATTTGTAGACACCTCCACAACATATATCCACACGTCCTGTTTGTCCTCTCTCACCCTGTCTGCCCCTCATCCTAAGAGACACAAACGCTCGCACTCAGACATCCATCCACCATCCACCTCACACATGCCCACTGTCCATGCACCTGCACCCAAGTCCAGCAGACGTACAGCTCCTACAAACACTTCCTCTACCTCCACTCCCATCAGTCCTCCCACATCCCACCCCAACGTCCCTAAGAAGCTTTTCCTTGCCCATCCTGGCTTCTTCCCTCCCCCTCCACCCCCATCCTGCCCCTAAGAGCAGGGTCCCAACGACCCAGCCCAGCACCTCAGAAAAACAGTCTGACACTGCTCCCACCAAAAAGTCAGCTGCTGACACAAAGCTCCTCAGTGTGACGGCAGCCACTCCTAGTAAGTCCACACCTCCACCTCAGAAAGGGAGGACTACAGTGGCGAAACCTAAGGGATAGAGGACGGGTCAGTGGAGGTACCTCCTAGACCTGGAGGCAAGGACACAAGTCACATGACAAAGGCCAAGGGGGCCCGTCACAAGATGGAACACAACGATCCCCCTCCACCACCAAAGAAAGCAAAGGATACCCCTCCCCCACCAAGAAAACCAAGGAGCCCCCTCCACCAGCAGAGAGCAGGGAGTCCCCACAACCAGCAGAGGAACCCAAGGAGCCCCCACAACCAGCAGTGGAACCCAAAGAGCCCCCTCCACCACCAGAGGGCACGGAGCCCCCACAACCAGTAGAGGAACCCAAAGAGCACCCACAACCAGCAGTGGAACCCAAAGAGCCCCTTCCACCAACAGAGGGCAAGGAGCCCCCTCCACCATCAGAGGGCAAGGAGCCCCCACAACCAGCAGAGGAACCCAAAAAGCCCCCTCCACCAGGAAAGGGCAAGGAGCCCCTACAACCAGCAGAGGGCAAGGAGCCCCCTCCACTAGCTGAGGGCATGTAATCCACCCTTCAGAGACTGTTGGGCAAGGAGCCCCCTCCAGAACCAGTGGGCATGTTACCCACTCAAGCTGAGGTGCCCTCCCACACCCCTTCCCCCTGAGGTGTCTTCCCATTTCCAACATGATGCCCCTGAACAGTGGAGGCAGGAATTTGTCAGGAGTCAAGTTGGTCCCTGTGGCCATGAGGCCCTTCAGTACTTTGGACTGGCCATTGTCCCAATCTGGACATTGATGCCTGCATTTTCATGTCATGATTCATTATGGTGGCTGTTGGCAGCAAATTACAGTGTTCGTACTTCTGAATTGTTGTCATTGCATTATTTGATAGTGGGTCATGTGACAGTCGTTTTACTCTGAAGCTGGTTCTGTGTATGGTGTGTGTGAATGGTGTGTGTTGTGCGTGTGTGTGTGTCACTCTCCTTTTCCTCCCTCCCTCCCCTGTGTGCTAGGTGGCTATACTCATCGTCGTCATCTTTGTCGCCATTGGTTCTCCAGAACAACCATGGCTTGCTGGAGCATTGGAAAGACTTGGAGTTCCTTTTCATTGGTGCCCGCGGAGTCCTCTGTGTCCCTGATGGTGAGTCTTTTGTTTTCTGTACTGTGTTTCCGCCAGGTTTTTGATGCCGTTGGTACCACCCCAGAAATCCTTGCGGTTTGCTATGTCATAATATGGTGAGAGGTACCTTGACTTCCGCCAGGCTGTAGGTGGCTACCACAGTGATCAATGGGGTTAACCCCCTTGTGGTTGGTGTGGTACATTGGCTGTCTATGGGAGGTATCACCGTCATGGTCCTAATTTGGCGGTAATTACTGCCAGGCTGTTGCCGGTATTACCGCCACTTTAACAGTCACCGCCAATGTCATAATGACCACCGTAATTCTTTTTGGCCCTATATAAATCTTAAGCCCACTTTTCTGCTCTGTGCCATAGCATTCTTATTTATCAACTTTAGTGGTTCGCCCTGGCGGATTAGGACTGCCTCAACTGCCAGACCACCGGGACAATTAATCCTGGTGGTGCTGGTGGTCAGACTGCAGCACGACCACTGTGGGTCATAATGTGGTGCTTGGACCGTCGCATTGGTGGCAGTCTGACTGCCACCATGGATCTGCTTGTCAAGTGACTGCCAGACTCGTAATGAGGGGCTTAGTTTGGCAATTAGAAGGTCTAGAGGCGAATCCCTCACATGTGTGAGTCAGAAGAAGAGATGTTTGAAGTCATTGGGCCTGATTACGATTCCGGCGGGCGGCGGAGGCCGCCCGCCAGAATTCCGCCCTCCATAATCCCGCTCCGCGGTCAGAAGACCGCGGAGGGTATTATGAGTTTTTCCCTGGGCTGGTGGGCGGTCTCCAAAAGACCGCCCGCCAGCCCAGGGAAAAACTCCCTTCCCACGAGGATGCCGGCTCGTAATAGAGCCGGCGGAGTGGGAAGGTGCGACGGGTGCTGTTGCACCCGTCGCGTATTTCACTGTCTGCAAGGCAGACAGTGAAATACATTTTGGGGCCCTCTTACGGGGGCCCCGCGACTCCCCCTCCCGCCATCCGGTTCCCGGCGGGAGAACCGCCAGGAACTGGATGGCGGGAGGGGGAGTCGGAATCCCCAAGCTTGGAGGATTCCTTGGGGGCAGCGGGAAACCGGCGGGAGACCGCCGGTTTCCCTTCTCTGACCGCGGCTAAGCCGCCGCGGTCAGAATGCCCCGCGGGGCACCGCCGGCCTGTCGGCGGTGCCACCGCGGCCCTGGCAGAAGTAATCCGCCAGGGTCGTAATGACCACCATTGTATTCATGTGCATTAACAGTGCCCCGGAAGATATTAATTACAGCGTGATGTATTCTATATGCTTAAAGTGCAACCAGCTGTTTAACAAATGGTATGTTTTCATCTGGTGGTGGTAGATGAAGGGGAAAATAGTAGGTTTTCATTACAGCATTTTGACTTCAATAGATAAGTACTGAAGATTGGGACTCAGAGATTTATATTGGATGAAAGATCCGTGAATACAATGTTTCTTCCTGGCTTCCTTTCATGGTGTAGGTTTTCTAGCCCCTTAATAAGTTTAGCCTCTTAGCAAGAGGAGATCATGTTCAAGTTGTCACTAAGCCATTAGGACGTTTTCACTACCATATGTGAGCAAGTCTGCAATATCTAGCTGATGAATGGCTGCCAATCCACAGTTAAACAGAAAACATTTTTCAGATAATGTATTTAAAGATCTATTTGTAAGAGGTTCTTTTGCTGAGCCAGTGAGGCTTAAGATGTGTTCCCAAAGAGTTGAAGAAGAAGAAGACTCTAGTGGGGTCTTTGACAGTTCTTTCTAGGGTAGGCATATAATTAATGAAAGTTGTGATGTGGTCAGACATAGATACTTTTTGAGAAGAGAAGGGAATCATACCATAGTGGGGATATTCAGATAATAACTGAATTTATATGTTGAGAATTTTACATATGCAGTTTGCAGTTCAGATTTGTAAAGTCGTATGTCTACATTTTCTGTCCCCTGGTTTGCACAGAACAATTTAGAATTCCTGTGGCTCTTCAAAGAATAAAAAACCTGGTCTATCTAAGATAGTGTGTCTTTTCTGCACTTTCCAAGCTACCTAAAATATTGACAAAAAACTCTTGATCCTCATATTTTCGTACCAATGAACAGTAAAATCCACTTCCACTGTCTGAAGACTTATCATTTGCATTAACATATTCCTACCTACAATATCTGTTACGAGTGGGTAGACCTATTCAACAGTGCAGGAAATGTCAAAACTGTAGCCTTGTGAAGTCAATGTGGATTGCTCCTGGGGAATAGCTTGGATTTTTGTTTCCCCTGAGTCAGATGGTACTCAGTGAACTCTACTAATCCCATCCATTCCTGAAAACTAGAGACACAGATGAATCCATGAGGGTGTGCCTTGCATGGATTCCAGAATGTTTGAAAAAGTATTTAATTTTGTTCCCATGGGAGATGTCTTCAATATTTGCACTCAAATGTATCAATCACCCTACCAAATGTAGCCAATATCCAAAGAAAGCAACTCAGAGACATCTAAGTGGCATGCCATCCATTGGTTTCAAAGCTTTTTCTTACTAAGAATGCCATGAAAATGTGAAAACTATCCATAAAACAACTATTTTTCTCTCAGGTTTCATGTGGAATGGCAGCACTTGGAGTTCAGTGATGAACTATACTGAAAGACTCTTACCAACTCCATGAATGTCCAGAAAGTAAAGTTGCTAAAGCTAGCTGTAGCAAATTCCAGTGAAACTCAGATGCCTTGTGCCAACCATGTCATTCCAGCCTGCTGTGATCTTAATTCAAGACCAGAAGAAAGAATAGACGAAATTGAACTTCCGGAGAAGGAGAGCTTGTGGCAGATATAAAATACAGCTCCATAAAAGGAACAACCTTCTACCATGATGGCGGCTACACAGCAATATACACTAAGGCCCTTATTTATACTTTTTAGCGCTGCATTTGAGTCATTTTTTAACACAAAAGTGGCGCAAACTTAAAAATACAATTATAGCCCTTATTTATACTTTTATACTTTTTTAGTGCCGCATTTGCGTAATTTTTGGACTCAATAGCAGCGCAAACTTACAAAATAGAATTGTATTTTGTAAGTTTGTGCAGCATTTGCGTCAAAAAGTGGCGCAAATGCGGCACTAAAAAGGTATAAATATGGGACAATATTTTGTACATTTGTGCCGCTTTTGCGTCAAAATACGACCAAATGTGGCGCTAAAAAAGTATAAATATGAGCCTAAATGGGAGAAGCAGGTCTGATGACCCAGCTACAAACATGCACAGCTCAAGTAAAAAAAAAAAAAAAAAAAACACAGGTCTCACAGGTCTGTTGCATATACTTTAAGTAGTTCTGAAGCATAGTACGCAGTTTACCAAGCAGACGACTAGGCATCAAATAAGGTTGTTATCATTGAGCATGGTCATTCTGACCCTCCATGCATAACAAATCACTTTGTGTCCACCTTGCCTTTAGCATGCACTGTGACATGGGCATGCTTATGCAGGTAGGAATCCACGCCTCCGTCACCCGCAGGAGCTCAAGGACATATGATGGTCCATAATACCCACGACCCATGGATCCCATGCCTGTCATGCAAAGAGTGCCACTTCTGTCTAATGCCACGTTTGCGCATTACCACTAAGCGTGGAATATCATAGAGGCGAAGGAAGTGCTGAAGGTGTAGATTTCAACCTATTTCTCTCTCAATGACAAATGTGCTGAAATATAAGCCCCCAACCCCATAACCTTCACTTTCTGGAAGGACAATTGTTTTTTATCTGGTTTATCTAGGGAACACATTTGTACAACTCGGTTTGCCTACACGTAACCATCTTTAGAGAAGCAAAAATATTATTTGAGAATTTGCACACGTGCCAAAGGTGTTTATTCCTCAATTAGGATACACAGATTTGGAAAACTAACATATGAATCTGATCCAGTAACTCATTATTTGAATGACAGTATATTTGACTCTAAGAGCTACAGTGACTTTGGTGGTTATTTGTAGTAAGCATATTTCATTTAAGAAAAAACAGCACCTAAGAAATGTTATTGAGTTAAATGAACTATGGATCATGAGTTTATTTCCGTGTGGTCATAATGCGTGCCATTCTGTGAAGTTAATTATTTTATTTCACACCTCTTCCCTATCATATTTATACAATTTTAAAAAGAGTTGAATTTACTATTGCATTCATCAGTATTTCATATTAATGTTCTGAGTGCTCTAAAAAGCAAAGAGCTGCAGTTCAATCACTTAGAGTAAATGAAGCTTAAGCAAAGATGCATAATCAGTTGTAAAGCAATTTAAGAGCTTCAAAGTACCCTTATGGTTTTTGGATTTAATTTGTCAGCATTACATATGAAATGAAAAGAGAATTTTCTTAAACTCTCCAGAAACAATAGTGAGAAAACATATTTTAACACTAACATTTTCTATTTAATATTTGAAATATCAAAAGCATATTAAAGTATATAACTAATGGAGTTATACCACCAAATAATTAGCATTGTGTTTTTATTGGCAAGCCACTATAATTTCAATATAATTTTCTGGAAATCATTTTCTTGACCAGTCCCTATTTTTTGATAAACATATCAAATGTTGGGGTGCAAGCATCTAACACGGTAAAGTAGGAGGATGCATTTTTTTCATTCTCTTTGCTTCAGGATGTGAATAAATATGAAGTCAAACAACGTTATATGTAATCGTACTGATTTCATCAACCAATCGGAGAGAAAAAAGTGGTGTAAGAAGCATAACTGTCAAGGTCATAGGACGATTAGTTATTGGACCCTAAATACAACGGTCATTACAATTTTCCTCTTGTGTCTGGGGCCTTTGAACCGTAAAGGAATAGTTTAATAAAGCATGGAGATATCGAGATGTCTTGGCGCTAGCAACAATGGGGCCAGAGTGGGGTAGCAACCTATTTAAGAAAAGAGTTGTCTTCAACCCGTTTCTAAAAAGGGTGAGACTTGATTGCAACGGGATATCTGGTGGCAGAGAGTTCCTGAGTTCCAGAGTTCACAGGAAAGGAATGACATTTTTCCCCCTTGCACCCAATTTGTTTTGCTGATCTGAGATATGACTACCAGTTTGCTGCATGAAGATCTTGGATCACGCGGTGGAATGTACCATTTAAAAATATTTTGTAGTTACTGAGGTCCAAGTGCAAAGCTTGATGGGTAATACGCAAGGCCTTAAACTTAACTCTAGCAGAAACAGGCAGACAGTGCTAATCCCGGATTTTGTCAGAGAGGGGACTAAATTTAGGAACTTTAAGGAAGAGCCAGGCGGTTCTATTTTGTAGGGATTGTTACTTAACCTGTGGCCGCTTGCTCATGTCCAAATACACAGAATTACAGTAATCAATCCTTGATAGTATGAGGGCCACCACCACCTTCTTTTGCATCTCATGGGGGATAAATGGAAAATCTTCTTCAATATTTTAATTAGATAGAAACACAATGAAATAATGGAATTAATGTGGTCCGAGAAGCCCAGATGATCATCAAATACTACTCCGAAATTTCTGGCTTTACTGACGGTGGAGGGAATCAGACTGAGTTTTTCCGGCCAACAGGAAATACTCCTGAAATACATCTTATTTCCAAAAAGTAGTACCTCAGTTTTCTCTGAATTCAGTTTCAGACCCTTGTCCCTCCTCCATGTTGAGGCCTGGCTTAGGCAGCCACTGAAGTTATTAGCCACCCTGCCAGCCTAAAAGGATAAGGACACAACTATCTGAGTGTCACCTGCAGAAGAGGTAACAGAAAAGCTAAATGATTGAATGAACTCATGAGATGGGTAATGTAGATGTTAAAAAATCTGAGCGACAGGGGAGATCCCTGAGAAACCCCACATGGGAGGGTGAAGGGCTTGGACTTACAGTCACCCATCTCTCCTCTCAGTTCCTGGTTAAACAGGGAGGAGATGAGAATTGAAAGTGCCGTATCCCCAATCCTGATATCCCTCAGCCGGTTGATCAAAGCAGAGTGATTTACCATGTCAAACACGGCTGAAAGATCTAAATGGACCAGCACAGCCTTGCCACCCTTATCTACCACCTGATGGATTTTCTCCATTGCACAGAGAGTGCCAACTTGGTTCAATGTTTGGGATGAAAGCAATGCTGGGCTGGGTCAATGCAAGTCCAAGTAAGTCAAAAGGACTTTGTTTAGGCATTTCTCCAGTATTTTGTCCGGAAGGGGTAACCTAGAGATGGACAGGTAATTTTCACTGTCATAGGGTCAGATGAAGGTTTTTTTTCATATGGGGAAAATGTATGTTTTTTTCCATGCTGTGAGAAAGTAGCCAGCATTCAATAGGTTGTTTAAGAGTTTTGTATCCTCAAGCTGACTACAAGTATCCCTTTTAACATTGGGCTCTGAGAATAGGAAGGCAGAGTAGTACAATGCTGACTATAGGAGGTTTGAGGGGCCTTGAATCTTAGAGCTCAGCAAAGGACAAGCATACAACTCAGTAAATCAGCCTGTGATTGCACTTCCAAAAGGAAATTTGCTTTAATGTGCACAGAACCAGAGAGTAAAAGAAAAATCAAAGTAAAATAACAAACATGTGCTTAAGTAGAGTGTGTAAAGCAATTTGGAACCACTTCAAATGTGCTTCACATGAATTACCAAGATACTAATCAGGTATCCTAAAATTTACCAAGGAGGTTAAATAAACCTGTAAGACTTGGATTTTTAAGGCTTCCATGTGACAATTTGCTTGTCATGTTTGAACAACTATTCCCTCCTAAAGGCCTATTACCTTTAATAAATGTTTTTAATTACCATGTCAGAAGCCAACATGCATACTTATGTATATACAATGGAGAAAGTAGACTTAGTACTTTTAACAAAGCTTTTTTATAACCATCAAATAAAGGCTTGCTGCTTCAAAAAGGGCTCTAGCTAGATAGTTAAGTAGGCCTCAGAGTAATTTTAATTATGCCAGAGTAATTGAAGTAATTTTGGTATTTCTGAGTTACTCCTTGATGCAGAATTACCGATAATAATGCAATTATTCCTGCTTGTGTAATTAATAGTACTTTGTAATGAAACATGCGGCCCAATGTGATACAAGCATATCTTACCCTTCTGCCTGCCCTACTCCTGCGTAACATGCTAACAGATCCAATATGGTGAGTGTTCCAGAAATTAAATTGCACCAGTTTCCTGAGTTTTTCTTCTCCCAAGCAGCCTTTACCCTTTCTTCATTAAACTTCAAAAGACCCTCTTGCTTGACAGTATTAGAGAGGTGTCTTTCCTCTCTCTCAAAATCTAATCACCCCTGGAATTAGCCTAGTGTTTATTAGGGCCTTTATTTGCAGTTGGTGGTCACAGAAATTACCTCCACTCCGTCAAGCTGCGCAAATTGTACATTTTAGAAGTGGCAGACTCTGAAAATCATGCAATGGATTACACATACATGTATGAAACAATTCCAATAATGAATGAATCTTATCTCTGATCTGACTTCTAACCCCAGCAAAATGTTTAGAAGGCAGCAACTTCGGTCCTTATACCACGTGCCAGTCAAAAAATATTTTAATAACGTTTTAAACATAAAGTGAACAACTGTGACAGAATTATAGATCATACACTTTATCCAAAAGGAAAGGAGTGTTTCTCTTTGGGATCTAAATGAATTATAGGGCCCAACCATCATAATATGTAATGCCACAAATAATTTACACTGGGTTTCCTCTGCCACAAAGCTACCTGTGTGTATGTGACATGAGAGGTTTGACAACAATGCTCATGGTTTAGCCTACACTTTTACATGTGTATTTACTTATGGCAAATGCAGGTTTTTTGAACCCCTTACCCCAGAAATCCACAGGCCGCGGACTTAATTTTTGAATAAATACAAATGATGTACAGAATGCGGAACCAGTCCAACATTCACACCCAGTTACAGATCTGGCATTGATCAATCAATTATTTTGCTCATCACGCCATCCAAGTTTGAACTAACCCATATTCAATTCAGTCTTGACCCTGTTCCCCATGGGAACAGTCCAGACCGTACTGCCAGGCCAGGTCCTCCCTGGACCAGAAACACGCATCCTGGGACCGGTGTCAGGTTATCACCCCTCATCAGCCAGGCTAACTTGAATCCAGTGGCAAATGCCATTGCAGATTGTTTATGTGCAGGAAGGGACACCTTTCTGCACATAAACAATCACTCCGCTCAATGCAAACACCCTTGCACTATGGTGCAAGGATGCCTTCGTTGCTAGCCAGGACCCCAGTGCTTATAGTTTGTGGCCTGAATGTGTATACCTATGTGGTGACTAATTGTGTCACTGAGGCTCTGCTAATCAGAACCTCAGTGCTTATGCTCTCTCTGCCTTTAAATTTGTCACTATAAGCTAGTAACCACTTTTACCAATGTCAAATGGCACACTGGAACACCCTTATAATTCCCTAGTAGATGGTACCCCGGTACCCAGGGTATTCAGGTTCCAGGAGATCCCTATGGGCTGCAGCATTTCTTTTGCCACCCATAGGGAGCTCAGACAACCTTTACACAGGACTGCCACTGCAGCCTGAGTGAAATAACGCACATGTTATTTCACAGACATTTCACTGCACTTAAGTAACTTATAAGTCACCTATATGTCTAACCTTCACTTGCTGAAGGTTAGGTGCAAAGTTACTAAGTGTGAGGGCACCCTTGCACTAGCAAAGGTGTCCCCACATCGTTCAGAACCAATTCCCTGGACCTGGTGAGTGCAGGGACACCATTACACGCATGCACTACATATAGGTCAATACCTATATGTAGCTTCACAATAGTAACTTCAAATATGGCCATGTAACATGTATAAGATCATGGAAGTTTCCCCCATGGCAAATCTGGTATTGGGGAGCCAACTCCATGCATCCCCGGGGCTCCACTATGGACCCCGGGCACTGCCAAACCAGATCTCTAGGATTTTCTCTGCAGCTACCGATGCTGCCACCCCACAGACAGGGGTCTGGGCAGCCCAGTCCCAGGAAGGCAGAACAAAGAATTTCCTCTGAGAGAGGGTGTTACACCCTCTCCCTTTGGAAATAGGTGTTAGAGGCTGGGGAGGGGTATCCTCTCCCAGCCTCTGGAAATGTTTTGAAGGGCACAGATGGTGCCCTCCTTGCATAAGCCAGTCTGCACCAGTTTAGGGAACCCCCAGTCCCTGCTCTGGCACGAAACTGGACAAAGGAAAGGAGAGTGACCACTCCCCTGTCCATCATCACCCCAGGGGTGGTGCCCAGAGCTCCTCCAGTGTGTCCCAGACCTCTGCCATCTTGTTTTCCAGAGGTGTAAGGGCACTCTGGAGGCCTCTGAGTGGCCAGTGCCCACAGGTGACATCAGAGACCCCTCCTGATAGGTGCTTACTTGACTAGGTGGCCAATCCTCTTCTGAGGGCTATTTAGAGTCTCTCAGATAACGACTTGCAATAATTCACCAGAGTTCCTCTGCACCTCTCTATTCGACTTCTGCCAAAGATCGACCACTGACTGCTCCAGGACACCTGCAAAACTGCAACAAAGTAGCAAGAAGACTACCAGCAACATTGTACCACCTAATCCTGCCGGCTTTCTCGACTGCTTCCTGTTGGTGCATGCTTTGGGGGCTGCCTACCTTCATCCTGCACTGGAAGCCACAAAGAAATCTCCAGTGGGCCGACAGAATCTTCCCCCTGCTTCAGCAGGCACCGAACCTCAGCTTCACCTGTACTCTGGGACCCCTCTCATTCTGAGGAGCGTGGCCTCTGGATTACAGGTGATGGCCCCAAGTGACCAAGACTGTCCAGTGGTCCAACTGTCCAAATTTGGAGGAGGTAAGTCCTTGCATCCCCTCTGCAGACAGTAATCCTGTGCACCTCATGAACTGCAGCTACAAGGGCTTCTATGCACATTTCCACAAAACCCGGCATGCACAGCCAAGCCTAGGTCCCCAGCACTCTGTCCTGCGATGCTCAGCTCCCTGAGTTGATCTCCGGTGTCGTGGGACCCTCTTCTGCAGTGTTGAGACAACAGCCATGTTCATACATCTTTAACCCATGTTCAAGGACTTCTGCAGGTGCTTCCTGCTTGTACATGTGCTCTCTATGTTGCTGAGGGACCCCTCTGTCTCCTCTCTCAAGTGGCCACATCCTAGTCCTTCCTGGGCCCAGGCAGCATCCTTTTTCTTCAACTGCGACTCTTGCAGCTAGCAAGGCTTGTTTGGGGTATGCCAAGGAAACAACTCTGCATCCTCCAGCACTCCGTGGGACATCTTCTGCATGAAAGAGAAGATCCTAGCGCCTTTCGTTGTTGCAGAATCTTTAGCTTCATCCATCTGGAGGCAGCCATTTTGCACCTTCATCCGGGGTTTAGTGGGCTCCTGCCCCCCTGGACACTTTAGCAACTCTTGGACTTGATCGCCTTCCTTTGCAGGTCCACAGGTCCAGGAATCCATCTTCAGTGCTTTGCAGTCTGTTGTGGTCTTTGCAAAATCCCTTATCACGACTTTAGTGTGTTTCTGGGGAAATAGTAGTACTTCACTCCTACTTTCCAAGGTCTTAGGTGGGGTATCTTGGACACCCTTAGTGTTTTCTTACCCTCCCAGCTATCTTCTACACACTACACTAGCCTAGGGGTCTATTCGTGGTTCTCATTACACTTTCTTAGTATATGATTTGTGTTGCCCCAAGGCCTATTGCATCCTATTATATTCTATAGTGTTTGCACTACTTTCTGACTGTGTTACTTACCTGATTTTGGTTTGTGTGTATATTTTGTGTATTTTACTTACCTCCTAAGGGAGTATATCCTCTGAGATATATTTGGCACCTTGTCACTAAAATACAGTACCTTTATTTTTACGAACACTGAGTATTGTTTTTTTTATGATAGAGTACCTATATGATATAAGTGGTATTGCATGAGCTTTCCATGTCTCCTAGTTCAGCCTTGGCTGCGTTGCTATGGCTACCTCTACCAGCCTAAGCTGCTAGAACACTACTACTCTACTAATAAGGGATAACTGGACCTGGCACAAGTTGTAAGTACCACTGGTACCCACTATAAGCCAGGCCAGCCTCCTACAATATGCAGCCCTTTTTTGGGGGGTGGGGGAGGGCAGGAACCTGCCTATTCAGGTGTAAGTATTAGGCTGTGCCAACTCCTCCCTTCTATGCTGTCTAGGATGACCCATCAGGATGTTGATGGCCCATCAGTCACATCTAAGCTCCCTTTGTGTTTGGCTGTCTACAGGGAATGCGCAAAGACAACTGTCACCCATCCCAGATGTGTAATGGTGACAGGTTGCAGGCACAAAGCGCTAAGAGAAGGAAAATGCCATCTTTCTAAAAGAGCTTTTTCAAAATTGTAACAATAAATTAGACTTTACCATTGAAAATGATTTTTCATTGCAAGTATGTAGGTGTCAAACATGACAGATCTATCCCTTCCCAATCAGGAATTACAGCTTGTTGGACTTTTTTGCTTATGCAGGGTCATCCCCAATCTTTTTGCCTCCTTCCTCCTATTTTCTTCTGACCTGTTGCTGTTGGCTTTTGAACTCTGAGCACTTTACTACTGCTAACCAGTGCTAATGTGCAGATGCTCTCTGTGTAAATTGTGTGGTTGATTGATTTATCCATGATTGGTGTATTTGATTTGCTAGTAAGTCCATAGGAAAGTGCACTAGAGGTGCCCAGGGCCTTTAAATCAAATGCTACTAGTGGGCCTGCAGCACTGGTTGTGCCACCCACATTAGTAGCTCTGTAATCATGTCTCAGACCTGCCACTGCAGTGTCTGTGTGTGCAGTTTTAAACTGTAAATTTGACTTGGCAAGTGTACCCACTTGCCAGGCCTAAACCTTCCCTTTTCTTACATGTAAGACACCTCTAAGGTAGGCCCTAGGTAGCCCCAAGGGTATGGTAGAGTATATGGTTAAGGTGGGACATATAGGCCCTCATTATGACATTGGCGTTAAGTACCGCTTACCGCCATGCTGACTGCTGCCAACATACCGCCGCCGCAGCGGATTACCGCTACCCATATTATGACACACACATAGCAATCTGTCACTACACAGCCACACACACAAGTCCGCCAGCCCAAAGGTCAGTGATAAACTGGCGATAGCAAAACCCACACCGTTATGCCAACAGAACTACGCCCACGAATCACCGCAGCGGATATTCAATGGCGCTAAACCATTGGCGGTACATACCGCCCACTCAAAATATAGACACAAATGCAAAACAACACTACAGTGGACAATTTGAATAACACACACCTGACACCTGTGCACACACCACACCCACACCACTATAAAACGCACACCCACATTACCCACAACCCTTTACAACTACAAACAATTGCCACAAGAGAGATATCAAGACCACAGACAAGACCACAGCCACACACCACCATCACCTATTCACCATCCACGCACCTTATGTCACACACCCCAACACATCACCCCACACACCCTCACCCACACCACTCACACTACACACATGGCACCACAACACCCCAGGCTCTCAGAGGAGGAGCTAAGGGTCATGGTGGAGGAAATCATCCGGGTAGAGCCACAGCTATTCAGATCACAAGTGCAGCAGACATCTATTGCTAGGAAGATGGATCTATGGCAGAGAATCATGGACAGGGTCAACGCCATGGGACAGCACCCCAAAACAAGGCATGAAATCAGGAAGAGGTGGAACGAGCATCGGGGGAAGGTGCGTTCCACAGCAGCAAGACACCAAATAGCTGTACAGATGACTGGCGGTGGACCCCCACATCCTCCCCCACAGCTAACAACATTGGAGGAGCAAGTCTTGGCAATCATGCATCCTGAGGGCCTGGCAGGAGTAGGAGGAGGACTGGCCTCTGGTAAGTCAAATCTCTATTACTATCACCCCCCTACATGCATGCCATCACAAATCCTCACCCTTACCCTCACTCCCATCACTCTACCACCTCCCACACACCCCACCATCACAACCCACCCCTCCCAATACCAAGCCCTGCATGTAACACCAAGGCACGCACTCCCATCACAGACCTGCATGGACACCCATCACTAAAGCATGCACACTGGAGAGAATCACCTATCCCACCAAAAAACTACTCACACAAGACAAAGCCACCAGGGCAATAACAACCATAGAGGGCAACACACCCATGCAGAAGATGTCACTCGCAGAAACAATAACACTGCATTTACATCCCCACAGGTCCCCCACCCAAGGTCACTGGAGAGGAGGAGCCAGAAACAACCAGTCCCCCCCCCAGAAGAGGCCGACAGTGATGACATCAGCTCTGGACGCCTGGATCTAGATGACCAACCTGGCCCATCAGGGACCTCCGGACAGTCAAATACCCAGGCACAGTCCCATACCACCACAGAGCCTCCCCCCTTAGGAAACACCTGCACAGTACCCACACAGCGGGCCCATACCTCTGTCCCCAGGACACGTAAATCAGCAGTGTGTCCACCACTAGAGGGACCCCAGGGCACCCCACAAACACACAACGATCAGAGACCTGGGGTCAGTGGCAGTGGGCACACGGTTCAGGGGACAGAGGCACAGGACAACAGGGAAGCTGGGAGGACTGCTGTGCGACAGGGGGAGGACAGGCCCAGGTAAACGACTCTCCAGGAGGCACTCACCAAGATCCTGGGAGCATACCACCATTCCCAGGAGACGATGGGCGAGATACTGGAGAAGTTGCAGGAGACCCAGAGGCTGCAGGAGGGATAGTACCTGGGGATCAGGGAGGACTTGAAGGTCATCAATACCACCCTGGTCACCATTGCAGTAGTGCTGGCAGACATGGCCAACACCATGAGAGAGGCAGTTGCACACCAGCAGGCCCCTGACACTAGCCAAAACGATGAACAGCCTTCCGCCTCTGCTGCTGCTAGTGGACAGGAGGCCCCGCCACAGGACCATCAGGACACCAGCACCCCTCTCCCTGCAGAAGGAGAATCACCCCACAAATGGTCCTTGCAATCCAGGCAGATGCCGGAGACTATTGCCAAGACCCCCGCCAGGAAATAAGACTCTCCTGATTGTCATCCTTGTGTCCCACCCTGTCACTCTGTCCACCTTGAACTACCATTGCTTCACTTCCTATGCCCCCTTGGACAATGCACGGGTGATCCATATAGACTGGATTCTATCCTGGACATTCCTCCACCATCACCCCAGCCCATTGCACACCCCCCTCTACTTATTAGCACTTAAATAAACACAAGTATGGAGTCTGTCAAATGATTGAACTATGTATTCATTTAACAAGTTTTAAACACTGCAATACAACTGTACAGTAATGTATACATAGGAATGACCTTAGCTGGATGCAGTGAACACACCAGGAGCAATAGTGGGGCACAAATATCTGAAAAAAAAGATGCCAAAGGGTTCAGTAAGTGGCTATTGAAGTGGGAAAATCAGCCTGCCAGTGACAATGTCAAACACAAATCTGTCAATGAAAAGTGAAGTTACAGTGTCTTACCTGTGTGTCATTGGTAGTATCGTCATATTATTGCACTCCTGTAGTCCTCAGCCTCATCCTCCTCATCTTCACTGTCCACAGGGTCCACTGCTGCCACACGCCCATCTCCAGCTTCATCCTCCTGCAGAAAAGGCACCTGGTGACGTAAGGCAATGTTGTGCAACATACAGCAAGCCACGATGATCTGGCACACCGTCTTGGGTTAGTAGTACAGGGATCCACCTGTTAGATGGAGGCAACGAAACCTGTCCTTTAGGAGGCCGAATGTACTCTCTATGATTCTTCTTGTTCGCCCATGTGCCTCATTGTAACGTTCCTCTGCCCTTGTCCTGGCATTCCTCGCAGAGGTCAGTAGCCATGAGAGGTTGGGGTAACCAGAGTCACCAGCAAATAACTGTTAGACATACACTCACCCTTTTGGCCCACGCCATATCCATACACCAACACTTACTGGGTGGGAACCAGGGCTCACCTATTAGCCACACCCAGTGCCTCTGGATTTGAGCCATCACATATGGTATGCTGCTATTCATCAGGATAAAGGCATCATGCACAGACCCAGGATACTTTGCATTGACATGGGAGATGCACGGATCCACCAGGCACACTATCTCCACATTCATGGAGTGAGCGCTCTTTCGATTTCTGAACACCTATTCATTTCTCCGGGGGGGACAAATGCAATATGTGTACCATCAACAGCCCCAATAATATTGGGGATATGTCCCATTGCATAGAAATCAGCTTTCACTGTGGCCAAATCCTCCACCTGAGGGAAAATGATGTAGCTGTGAATGTGTTTAATCAGGGCAGCCAACACTCTGGTCAGCACTATTGAGAACAGCGGCTGAGACATTCCTGCTGCCAAGCCCACTGTCACTTGGAAGGAGCCAGTTACCAGGAAATGGAGCAGAGACAGGACTTGCACAAGAGGGGCGATCCCGGTGGGCTGACGGATAGCAGATATCAGGTCAGGCTCCAATTTGGCAAACAGCTCTGTGATTGGGGCTCTATCCAGTCAAGACGTGAGGATAATGTGCCTGTCCTCCATTGTTGCCAAGTCCACCAGGGGCCTGTTGATGGGGGGATGTCTCCATCTCCTATTCAACTGCAGCGGTTGCAATCTAGGGGGCAAAACAGTGAGCAGCTGCACTACACTGCATTGCATTTTGTGACTATAGCAGTATATTGATGGATAGGCCCAAATGGTGTCTATGTGTACTGTGACGCAGTTAGGTGCCATGGCCTGCCCCCCCCCCCCCCTTGAAATGGTGTTCGCCTGTCCTGTATGGAGGGACATGTGGAAATGAGGTAATTCCGCTGAAGTTGTGCGCCGTTGCGGGAGGCGGTTGAGAACCACTGTGCAACTCCTCATTGGATACCATTGGGTCCTATGGTTTACAGTGGCCAATGGTGATGTACGCTGGCGGTGACGGTACGCACCACCACAGATGTGACCGCCATTTTCTATCTGTTCACTCACTTGCTACCTGACCTTCAACAGGAGAGGAACTACACTGCAAGTGCTGCTGTGACCTGTGTCTGGAACCAACCATGGCTTGTGTCACTGGGGAAAGAGCCCCTTCCGTCACCGCTGCTTGAGTTGGGGAGACTGGTGGATGGGGTCCTACCCAAGTACCGAATGCTGTATGGGCCTCCAGACCAACAGGTGAGTACACTGTGAGCCCGATGCATGGGGCATGAATGCATGGAGTGCTGTTTGTGAGGGCCTCGTGTAAAGAGGGCCGGCTGGTGGAAGGGACCTGAGCAGCATTCTGCATGTATGGTGGGCAATGTCTGTGTGTAAGGGGATGTGAGGGCTATGGTGGGCCATGAGTGTAACAGGCAGGACTGTCTGATTGATACCTTTTCCTATGTGTATTTCTCTGCAGGTCAGCACCCATAAAAAAAAGGATATATGGCGTGCCCATCGCCAAGGACGTGCGGGTCTACGGCAGGCAGAGCACCCACAGTCGGAAATCGTGGGAGGACCTGAGACGCTAGGCACGGAAGACGGCGGAGGCCAAGCTGGGGATTGCCTCCCAATGAGGAAGGGGTGCCCGTCGAACCCTGATCCCCTCATGGCCGGCATACTGGCGATGGCTTATCCAGAGCTGGACGGCGCTTGGAGGCATCACAGCAGCCACAAGGGGATGAGTACACTGCACCAGTATTCTACTTGCGTGTGGTGAGGTGGCATCCGGGAGACGGATGTGGGCCTGTGGGTGCCCCTAGGCAAGGCCAGACATTGCAGGGTAGGGCCCATGTTGGGCAGGGTCCATGGGCTGGTGACTAGCATTGTGAATGTTAGTGCATTGCCTAGTGTATAGGTCTTTTAACTGTGTGTGTGTGTCATGTACGCTATTGGTGGAGTTGTTGCCACCATTGACTAAGGGTATCCTTTGTCTCTCCCCCCCTTTTTGTTTTGTCACCCTGTCCTTATGTGCATTAGCATCATCTGGCGGACGAGCAGAGGCACTGGCGACGGGGGGAGCTGCATCCCACAGGGCCCAGGAGGCCAAATCCAACGACGGTGAGGGCACCAGTGGGACCGAGGGTGAGGGGAGCACCACGGTGAAGACAGTTCTGACAGTGATACCTCCTTGGATGGAAGCTCCCTGGTGGTGGCGGACACTTCTGTGCCCACCCCAACTACAGGTACAGCCGCCACTGCTGTACCAGCACCTGCCTCCCAGCAGCCCCACACCGTGTTTCCCGTGCCCGCTCACCCAGGAGGGTGGGCATCTCCTTCACCCCAGGAACCTCAGCCCCAGTTAGTCCTGCTTCCCTGAGTGAGGAGGTTATTGACCCCTTGCGATCCATCTCTGTTTGGCAGTCAACCATTGTCATCCAGGGGCTGGCAGCCCATTTGCAACAAACAAATGCATTCCTGGACGGCATTCACTCTGGCATGGCGGCCCAACAGAGATCAATCCAGGCTCTGGCCTCCTTCGTGATGGCAGCCATTGTCCCTGTTTCTAGACTCCCCCCTCCAACTTACTCTACTCAATCCCATTCCCCTCATCCCCAACCTATCCAAGCACACAGGCAAACCAGCATGCACACGGGATAACACACAGGAGTGGTTCAGGCAAACACAAGCATCACACATAATCCCACAAGCACTCACACAAACACCATCCAGATGCAGACATACCAACATCCACTTCCTCCACTGTGTACCCCTCCTCCTCGTTGTCCACCTCCCTCCCAGTAGCATCTACACTCACACCTGCATGCACTACATCCTCATCCTCTACCACCATAATGCCTATCACTACACGCCCCTCACTGGCAGTCACAACCACCACATCCATGCACATGTCCCCTGTGTCCTCTCCCACTGTGTCTGTGCCCACTCCTCTCAAAGTACACAAATGCAAGCACTCAGACACCCAACAGTCATCCCCCTCCAGCCCATGCACTTGCACCCAAACACAGCAGACAGACACCAATTCCTCTTCCTCCACTCCCAAACCTTCATCCTCTTCCTGCCCCAATATCCCTAAAAAACTTTTCCTCTCCACCGTTGTCCTTCACATCGGGGCAGGGTGCTCAGAAGCCAAGCGAGCACCTCAGCTACTCAGTACACAGCCACAGTAGTGTTGACAGCTACTGCAGGTGGGAGAGGATCCCGGGCACAAGGCAGCAACACTGAAAGGGTGCATCAAGGAAGGGCAAGGAGGCACCACCAGCTGCGACAGGGAAGGGCAAGGGGCCTGCACTAGCAGGCAGGAAGTAAAGGAGGCCTGGTGCTGGGACTCATTTGGAGCCCCCACCACCAACCATGGTGGTTCAGCCATCCAAGGCTGTAAGGGAAGGGCTGGAGCCTCCCCCCACCACTGACAGCACTGCCAACAGCTCGGCCGCCAGCACCGCCACCAGCACCACGGCCAGCAGCAGCAGCCCCAGTGGGCAGCTGTCCGAGGCTGCAGGAGATGGGTTGGAGCCTCCCACCATCACTGCCAGCACCCCCACCAGCACCACCACCAGCACCGCCACCAGCACCACTGCCAGCAGCCCCAGTGGGCAGCTGTCCGAGGCTGCAGGGGATGGCCTGGAGCCTCCCCCCACCACTACCAGCAACGCCACCAGCACCACTGTCAGCAGCAGCAGCCCCAGTGGGAAGCTGTCTGAGGCTGCAAGGGAAGGGCTGGAGCCTCCCCCACCACTGACAGCACTGCCACCAACACCGCCGCCAGCACTGCCACCAGCACTGCCACAAGCACCACTGCCAGCAGCCCCAGTGGGCAGCCATCCAAGGCTGCAGGGGATGTGCTCGAGCCTCTCCCCACCACTGCCAGCACACCCACCAGCACCACTGCCAGCAGCAGCAGCCCCACTGGGCAGCCGTCCGAGGCTGCAGGAGATGGGTTGGAGCCTCCCACCATCACTGCCAGCACCCCCACCAGCACCACCACCAGCACCGCCACCAGCACCACTGCCAGCAGCCCCAGTGGGCAGCTGTCCGAGGCTGCAGGGGATGGCCTGGAGCCTCCCCCCACCACTACCAGCAACGCCACCAGCACCACTGTCAGCAGCAGCAGCCCCAGTGGGAAGCTGTCTGAGGCTGCAAGGGAAGGGCTGGAGCCTCCCCCACCACTGACAGCACTGCCACCAACACCGCCGCCAGCACTGCCACCAGCACTGCCACAAGCACCACTGCCAGCAGCCCCAGTGGGCAGCCATCCAAGGCTGCAGGGGATGTGCTCGAGCCTCTCCCCATCACTGCCAGCACCCCCACCAGCACCACCACCAGCACCGCCACCAGCACCACTGCCAGCAGCCCCAGTGGGCAGCTGTCCGAGGCTGCAGGGGATGGCCTGGAGCCTCCCCCCACCACTACCAGCAACGCCACCAGCACCACTGTCAGCAGCAGCAGCCCCAGTGGGAAGCTGTCTGAGGCTGCAAGGGAAGGGCTGGAGCCTCCCCCACCACTGACAGCACTGCCACCAACACCGCCGCCAGCACTGCCACCAGCACTGCCACAAGCACCACTGCCAGCAGCCCCAGTGGGCAGCCATCCAAGGCTGCAGGGGATGTGCTCGAGCCTCTCCCCCCACTGCCAGCACACCCACCAGCACCACTGCCAGCAGCAGCAGCCCCACTGGGCAGCCGTCCGAGGCTGCAGGGGATGGGCTGGAGCCTCCCCCCACCACTGCCAGCACCAACACCAGCACTGCCACTGCCACCACTGAGCAGCCATCACCGCCGGAGGACAGTGTGTAGTCCTGCGGCCATGGGCTGTTGTGTGTCCTGGCCCCTGCAAATCCTGTGGGTCTGACACCAGGTGAGAGACTGTGACCTTGCACTCCCCAAGATCTGCATCACAGGGCACAATGACCCCTCCAGAAACAGTAGAAGAAGCCATCCACTCACCCCATTCTTCCCGGGATAAAGCACACTGGGCACAATGCCCCATTCAGAAGCAGTGGAAGAAGCCATGCAGTCCTCCCATCCTTCCAGGATGAAGCACACTGGGCACAATACCCCTTCCAGAATCAGTGGAAGAAGCCATCAACTCACCCCATCCTTCCCAGGGTGAAGCACACTGGGCATAAGGCCCCCTCCAGAACCAGTGGAAGAAGCCATCAACTCACCCCATCCTTCCCAGGATGATGCATACTGGGCACAATGCCCCCGCCAGAACCAGTGGAAGAAGCCATCCACTCACCCCATCCTTCCCAGGATAAAGCACACTGGGCACAAGGCCCCCTCCCGAATCAGTGGAGAAGCCATTCACTTGAGAGACTGTGGCCTTGCGCTCCCCAGGACCAAGCAGTGGGCAAACCACCAACTTGAGAGACTGTGGCCTTGCACTCCCCAGGACCAAGCAGTGGGCAAACCACCAACTTGAGAAACTGTGGCCTTGCTCTCCCCAGGACAGCGCACAGGGCATGTTGCCCCCTCCAGGACCAGTGGTGTTGTACCATCTTCCGGCTGAGGTGCCCCCCCCCATTCCCTGTCCCCATGAGGTGCCTGTGCATTTTCGACCTAATGCCCCGCAGTGTTCTCTCCATGTTGTTGTAGGAGTGAGTTGGGGCCTTGGCCTATGTGTTGTGGCCCTGTGGTCTATGGACATTGAGGACTGAGCAGTGTCCCCACATTTGTAAATGTGTATCTACATTTGTATTTTGATGCACTTATTCATAGTATTTTATCGTATTACACTCACTATCTTCAAATCATTTTGTCCTTGCATTATTCCTGAGGGGTACGGAGTGAATATGTAATGTTTGTGCATCTGGTTGTGTGTATGGTGTTGGGTGTGTGTGTGTTGCGTGAGTGTGTGTCACTCTCTTTTTCCTCCTCCCTCCCTTGTTTGCTAGACGGCAGTACTCACCGTGGTCGTCTTCGCCGACGTTGATGTTCATAATGCAGCAGAAGGTAGACGAGCATCGGTAATATGCACAGCTCCGGCTCCATGGCGTCGTTGTTGTTCCCTGAGTCTCCACATGTGAGTCCTTTGACTTCTGTGCAGTGTTTCCACCATGCTTTTGATGTCGTTTATACCGCCCCGGTAAAGGTGTCGAATAGTCCGGTGATAATAGTGTGGGCGGTACATTGTCTTCCGCCTGGCTGTTGGCGGTTACTGCCATGGTGCTTGTTGATACCGCTGTGGCGCACGGTGTGTTAAAGTAGCTGTCTGTCTGAGCGATTTCCTTAGTGGTCATAGTTCCATTTTGGTTACCGTCGGCCTGTTGGCGGTATTACTGCTGCTTCATCACCGACCACCAGGGTTGTATTGAGGGCCATGGTAATTTGTTTTATATATCCTGACAGTGAAATACTGCTAAATTCGGTTTTCACTGTTGCAAGGCCTATCCCTCTCATAGGTTAACATGGGGGCTACCTTTAAATATGATTAAAGTGTAGATTACCTTTGGGAGTGGATAGGCATGTGGAGTCTGGGGTCTCTGAGCTCACAATTTAAAAATACATATTTTAGTAAAGTTGATTTTAAGATTGTGTGTTTGAAAATGCCACTTTTAGAAAGTGAGCATTTTCTTGCTTAATCATTTCTGTGACTCTGCCTGTTTGTGGATTCCCTGGGTCAGTTTGACAGTTGTGCTGGTTGCACCTCTCACTAGACATTGACACAAAGGGAGCTGGGGTGTAGTCTGCATTTTCTGATGAGCCTTCTGTGCTAGGAGGGAGGGGAAGAGTGGTCACTCACACCTGAAAGGGCTTTGCCTGCCCTCACACAATGCAGTCTCCAACCCCCTGGTGTCTGTCTGGGGCCTGTCCTGGGCAAGGCAGGATTTCACAAACAAGAGAGACTTTTCTTTGAAGTAGGCCTACTTCAAAGGGCAACATGGGTATAAGAAGGGCACCCAAAACCACAGACTTTAGAACACTTCTGGAAACCTAGAGGAACCTCTGCCTGGAGAAGAGCTGAAGAGCTGAGGAAGAAAAGCTTCCCTGCCTGTGACTGTGCTTTATGGAGCTATCCTGCAGTTGCTCCTTCGGCCTGTGCTATAGGACAAAGACTGGACTTTGTGTTGCCTTCCTTCTTGTGAAGAACTCTCCAAGGGCTTGATGTGGAGCTAGCCTCCTGTTGTTTGAATTCTCAGGGACAGCAAAGACTTCTCTCTGTGAGCACCTGGGGCCTAGGCTGAGACTCCTACTCTGCCAAGTGGTGCCCATCCAGTTCTTGGGACCCTGAAAGGAGAAGCTGGCATCCCAAGAGTGAGAAATCCACGCACCGACCGCCGTGCGGGGAAAAGATCGTCACAACTCTGATCTACCACTGAAAAATCATTGTGCGGGTGGATTTCTGACGCAAACATTGTTGGGCATGTAAAAATGATGCATGGCCTGCCCGGACCCTGAGAGTGCTGAACAGATCGACACATCGCTCTCCTGTGGAGAGAAGAAATGACGCACATCAACCCGACTGAAGGAGAAACGACACGAGGTTTCACTTGTGAGTGATATTGACGCATCGCAAGCCCTTTTTGACGCACACTCGCCATGCAAGGTTATTTTTGAAGCGCTCAAGGTACATTTTCACGCTAACAGCATTAGCATTGTGTTTAAAAATACATGAAGACTCTTTTTGGTATTTAATTGATAACTTGACTTGCGTATTGTGGATTTTTGTTGTTTTGGTCTTGTTTTGTTTAGATAAATATTTTCTATTTTTCCAAACCTGTGTGGTGCCATTTTGTAATGTTTTCATCAAGTTACTGTGTGTGTTGGTATAAATACTTTACACCTAGCACTCTGAAGTTAAGCCTACTGCTCATGCCAAGCTACCAAGGGGGCGAGCGGGGGTTAGCTGAGAGTGATTCTCTTTTACCCTGATTAGAGTGAGGGTCCTTGCTTGGACAGGGAGTAACCTGGCTGCCAACCAAACTCCCCATTTCTAACACAGCTTCTTAAAAATAAGGAATCTTTCATGTTATCCTATGAGACTGGCAGGCCTCACAGTAGTGAAAAGTGAGTTTGAGAGTTTTTCACTGCCAGGACATGTAAAACTTAAACTTATATGTCCTGCCTTTTATGCACACAGCACCCTTCCTTGTGGGCTACCTAGGTTCTACCTTAGGGGTGACTTATGTGTAATAAAAGGGGAAATTAAGGCTTAGCAAGGGGTTTTAAATCTCAAGTCAACATGGCAGTGTAACACTGCTTCCAGGCTGCAATGGTAGGCCTGGGACATGCTTTAATGTGCTACATAAGTGGGAGGCATATGCACTGCAGGTCCACTAGTAGCATTTAATTTGCAGGCCTTGGACACATGTTGTGCACTTTTCTGGGGATTTAGGAATAAATTATATGCCAATTAGGTATTTACCAATCAAACGATATTTTAGCGAGAGAGTAGAAGCACTTTAGCACTGGTTATCAGTGTTAAAGTGCACAGAGTCCTAAGGCCACCAAAAACAAATTCAGCGAAATTGGAGGCAAACAGGGAAAACATTTGGGGGAAGCCCACCCTACGGCTCCCAGGTCTAACACCATGGGTGATACTTATGTCAAAATTTATCTCCTAGTCAGCATCTTGTCATTAATGTCCCCCTCCTATATAGCATGGTTGTCCTCCCTCCTGTCAACAATGACCTTCAATGTGCCAGTGTCAGGATTTTGGCATGGGCACCCCATGAAAAAATATACTCAAATATGCCAGTGCCAGCAGTTTTCCACAGGTGGCCCTATGCCAAGAATTGAATCCAGCATGCTAGTGCCAACATTTTGTCATGGACATACCCATATGCCAAGTACATCCTCTAATGTGTCCCCATATGCTAGCATTTGCTCACAGGTGCCAATCATGTGAAGAACAGACTTCAGTTTGCCAGTGCCAGAATTTAAGGCAAGAGTTGCCTTCAGTATGCCAGGGACAAAGCTACACTTGCAAGCACAACACTACATTCTCACTCATGCTCACTTATATTTAATCATTCACACTGACATTCTCACATGTTGATTGTCACTCACTTGCACTTGTTCATTAAGTTATGCATTCTCACTGCCACTCTCACTCATTCTTGGTCACATTCCCTCACAATCATACTCATTCATTCTCATCCACTTACTCTCTTTCCCTCACTCACTTATTCTCACTGACTGACTCAATCATGCTCATTGACACTAAGGGACGAATATGCTAAAGTAAAAATAGCGCCATGAAGTGCAGAAACCAAAGCTGGCATGCTGCATTGTCCTATGAAAATAGGGCATTGCAGAGTCATACCTACTACGATAAGGCACTGTTGCTCTCTTTCCCAGCACCGGCACACAAACATCAGCTTACCACCACACTTATTCCTTTGCAGCATGGAGCAAATGTGTGCGCAGGCTTTGAACCTGAAAAGTAACCTTTCAGTACAAAATACTATGCCTAAACAAACTTTAAAACTTTTCACACTTTGCATGCATGTTTGTACAGTGTAGCACACATGCAATGTATAGAAAGATAGAGGAAATTAAAACATTTTGCCAACTTAACACCTACCTCAAGAAGATGGTATTTTTTTGGGTACAAAGCCCTCTCCAAAAACTTTTGTCAGCAGGGTTTTTCATAAAGAAACCTGGAGAGTAGCATGAAAATGCTCATATAACACCCATAGCACGAACCGTCAATGCACAGTAACAAAAAGCAGCATAGAGCATTATTTTCATATTAAAAAGTTTTTCACGGGAAAGAAAATTGTTTATTAACACTTTGCACCCATCTGTGTCACTTTACATGACTTTGCACCTGCACAAAGTCTTGATAAGCCTGCCACACCATCTCAGTCATTCTCACTATTTATCACTCATACGTACTCAAATTCACACGCACAGACACATGCTCACATATAAAAAGGCGCACACGTGCACACACTCACTCTTACTGCATCTACACAACTTACATTTAAAGGCATTTCTTTCCTTGAAACATTTTATTTTGCTTACCACAGCAGCTCCACATTTCAGTTTTTTACACTAAGAGTGAATAAAATACTATAATTCACAATTATAAAATGGGTTGAAAAGGAGGTTAGAGACCAATGTAGTGAATCCTAGTTTGTTTTAATGGGAAACAGGAGTTAGGTTAGCCTTTGGCTTGCAGACTCTTGCCCCCGTCACCTAGTGACTTTTACCCTACTTAGCTTGCTCTGTTTCAGAGCAATTATTTAAATTTATTATCTAAGATGGCTGCATTCTTTTTAGTTAGGCCCATGTTTCAGTTTTGCGTTATCAGTGCCACTGCGCTAAGGCGGCAATATCAAGCGACAAAGATAAACAAACTGTAGGTGTTCACATAAGGTACTTTCCCTCTTTACGCCTTTGAGGAAATTATTTAAATAAATTACCATCCCAAGTATGTCTTGTTATCTATTGTTTGGGAACAGACCTACGTCTGGGGTCCAAGCAGATCTACATAAATACTCCTCATTTAAACATAGTCAGAGGAATTCTAACCAGATGCCATCACTGCTATCGAGGCTGCAAGTCGCCTTGACACTGACCTAGTTTTCGTGTCCCTATGGAGTCTGAGCCAGAGACCTCATTCCAAGGTAACGAGGGTTGGGGGGCTCTTCTCATGGACATGGCATTGGCAGATTAGGTTATCACACCTTTCAGGTCAGAGTTTAGGTACATGACATTAGGGTATTAGGACATATTTCATATCTCATGTCTTTTTATCATATTGCAAGATGGTGGGGGTCTTTGTATTAATGACTCTTGTCTTTACCATTCTTATTCTTGCACTGTTCATTATCCTAATCATTGCAGCCCATGCAACTTCTTGTAGATTGCAGTTTTGTTAAATAAAACCCATTGAAACTGCTTCTTAGTGTTAGCACAGGTTTGCGTTTCCTGGACGCCAGCTGGGCATCATATTTAAGGAATTATGCTAGCCAGCGATAAGGCCTGGTTAGCGTCAAAATAAATGACGCTAACCGGGTGGTGGAGGCCTAGGGGAAACAGGAGGTTGTGCGTCGAAGAATGGCACTAGTCAGGTTAGAGTCAGAAAAAGGAGGCTGACCTGACTAGCGTAATTTTTTGATGTACAACCCCCATTGGCATGACTCCTGTCTTAGTAAAGACAAGAGTCATGCCCCCCTGTCCAATGGCCATGCCCAGGGGACTTGTGTCCCCTGGGCATGGCCATTGGGCGCAGTGCCAATTATGGGGGCCAAAATTAGGCCCCCCTGTGGCACTTTATATAAAAGAAAAAAACCTGAACTTACCTGGGATGGGTCCCCACATCCAGAGGTGTCCTCCAGGTGTGGGTGGAGGTGGGTGGGGGTGTCCATGGGGCCAGGGAAGGGCACCTGTGGGCTGCTTCCATGGTCTCCGACCACGGAAATGAGCCCACAAGTCCCCTAACGCCTGCCCTGACCCAGGTGTTAAAAAATGGCGCTAAGCAAGCTTAGCGCCATTATTTAAGGCCCTCCTCCTTCCGTGCATGAATTTTGCATGAGAGGATAAATAAGGCACTAAGCCTTAGAGTAATTTTTGCCAGGAACTCATACCGTGCATCTCATTGACGCCAGGTAGGTTTTCACAGTAAAAAAATGACGTTAACTCCAATATTTTGACGCCAGATGGGTCTAGCGTCAAAATAAAAATATGGAGTTAAGTTTGCACCGGATTTGCGTAAAAAAAAAGATGCAAATCTGGCACAAACAGATTATAAATATGCCCCTATATTCATAAGAGGCAATTTTGTACATTTCAACAATCCATTCCTCGTGTGTGGGTCTATTTGGGGTGCACCAATAGCTAAGGATTCATAGCTTGGCCACAGTCACTTCTTTGATGAGAATTCAGCAATGTCATGGAGAATTATTATGTGGTGCAACAGTGGTGTAGGGATGGATCCACTTAGGGTAGAGTCCACCTCATCCAACAGAGTGTGTAAATAAGTACTGTCATGTACCACATGGAGAGTATCGAACTGCGCTCGTTCACAGCACCAACAATTTAATTGAGAGGGTTAGACAGATGTTCCAGTTTCGGAGATGTTTAACACTCATCTTGGATCATCCTAAAGAGACAGTACTTCATTCTCAATTCCATAATCTGGCAGTCTAAGTTCTCCATTCTCTCTGCCCTTTTCTCCTCCGCATAGGCAATTTAAAGATGTTCCTGCATTCAGGCTCAGAGTCTCCTTAGCTGGATTTCGGAGTATAGGTGCAATAATTGCAGATTGCAAAGCCCTGACATTACCCCTTAATGTGTCCCCAACAGTGGAGTTATGATACAACCAGGGAGGTCTGCATGACCAATGGCAGCGCCCCCCTCTATGGGGGAGACAGCAGTGTAATTGTAGTTATATCCACTGTTGACTCCTCAGGAGGTGATATTCTTCTTTCAGTTCCTCAAAGGATTTGAGAAATGCCTTGGGACAGGACTTAGGGGGTTATTCTAACTTTGGAGGAGTGTTAATCCGTCCCAAAAGTGACGGTAAAGTGACGGATATACCACCAGCCGTATTACGAGTTCCATAGGATATAATGGACTCGTAATACGGCTGGTGGTAAATCCGTCACTTTTCACTTTTCTGGGACGGATTAACACCTCCTCCAAAGTTAGAATAACCCCCTTAGTTTAATTTTGTGATAGCTGCCTGCTATCACTGTTCCCAGTGAAACATGGTCCCTACAAATCAGTAGTAGTATCATGCCAAAGGGGTTCCTTGTCATGTATATTAGTATCTTCCAAGAAGAGTCTGTGGGTGCATGTCCACATTTTAACCATTGTTCGCGCAATGACATTAGGTGTCAGGGATTCAGGATTTCATCCCTCCTTGCTTGCATAGTGGTTGCATTCTGTGTAGTGTGGCCTTACTGTGTTAGAAGGTTGATAGATATGTGGTCTTTCGTTGGCAGTCAGGTTACCCTCTGTTCAAGCAAGGACCCTCCATCTAGTCAGGGTAAGTCACAAACAATCCAAATTATCCTGTGCCAACCCTCTGGTAGCTTGGAACTGAGCAGTCAGGCTTAACTTAGAAGTCAATGTGTAAAGTATTTGTGCAATAAATCATACCATAAAACAATATAGCACCACAAAAATACACCACACAGTGTTTAGAAAAATATATAAAATTTATCTGATAGGATGCAGGTCAAAACAATTAGAATGCAGTAAGAATATGTTTAGATATCACTATAAAAGTGCTATAAACTGTCTTAAGTTTTTTAAAAGCAATCAACGTCTCTTTCAAGCACAAAGTATCTGGTTTGTGTGATAAATCTCCGCAAAGAACCCCAGAGGAGGAGATGCATCGAAACATAGAGATGTGCATCGATTTCTTGGGCAGTACACTGTGATACATCATTTAGTTTTCACTCATGATGGCTGTGCGCCGATTTCCGGCGTTCGGTCGTGGATCCTCTTCGGGTTTCGGTGTTTTCAGACGCTCCAGGGATGACCCGTGGATTTAATGCGCTGGCAGGACAAAGTCACAGGAGCTGTGTCGATTCTGTGGGCGATGCATAAAATTTTCCACCGCACGGCAGGCGCTGTGTACATTTCTCTCTGGAAGTCAGGCTGCGTCGTTCCTGCTCGGCTGTGCATCGACCTGGTGGGCCGTGCGCTGAATTTCCAGTCACTACGCTGGCGCTGCGTCGATCTTCTTGATGCGAAGTCGGACTGCATTGTTCCGGTTTGGCATGCAGTGAAATTTTCACCGTGGTGCAGGCTGTGCATATTTTCTGGCAGGCTGTGCATCGATTTTCACCGCACAAGGAGTCCTTCTTGTAGAGATGAAGGGGGTCATTCTGACCCCGGCGGTCAGAGACCGCCGGGGCCAGGGTCGGCGGGAGCACCGCCGACAGACCGGCGGTGCCCCGCAGGGCATTCTGACCGCGGCGGTTCGGCCGCGGTCAGACAAGGAAAACCGGCGGTCTCCCGCCGGTTTTCCGCTGCCCCTGTGAATCCTCCATGGCGGCGGAGCGCGCTCCGCCGCCATGGGGATTCTGACACCCCCTACCGCCATCCTGTTCCTGGCGGGTCTCCCGCCAGGAACAGGATGGCGGTAGGGGGTGCCGCGGGGCCCCTGGGGGCCCCTGCAGTGCCCATGCCAATGGCATGGGCACTGCAGGGGCCCCCATAAGAGGGCCCCACTTTGTATTTCAGTGTCTGCTTTGCAGACACTGAAATACACGACGGGTGCCACTGCACCCGTCGCACCTTCCCACTACGCCGGCTCAATTCTGAGCCGGCGTCATCGTGGGAAGGTTGATTTGCCCTGGGCTGGCGGGCGGCCTTTTGGCGGTCGCCCGCCAGCCCAGGGCAAATCCCAAAATACCCTCAGCGGTCTTTTGACCGCAGAGCGGTATTTTGGTGGGGGAAGTCTGGCGGGCGGCCTCCGCCGCCCGCCAGACTTAGAATCACCCCCGAAGTCTCTTTGATCCTGAGACTTCGGGGAACAGGAGGCAAGCTCTATCCAAGCCCTTAGTGAAAACTTCTTCACCACAGCCCGAGAGCAGCAAGGCAGCAGGGCAACAGCAAGGCAGCAGTCCTTCACAGAAAGCAGACAGGTGAGTCCTTTTTGCAGCCAGGCAGTTCTTCTTGGCAGGATGCAGGTTCTGGTTCCAGTTTCTTCTCCAGGAAGTGTCTGAGTTGGTAGGGGCAGAGGCCCTGTTTAAATACCCAAATGTGCCTTTGAAGTGGGGGAGACTTCTAAATGTGGCTTAGAAGTGCACAAGGTCCTCTTTCAGTTCACTCCTGTCTGCCAGGGTCCCAGTAGAGGGGGTGGCAGTCCTTTGTGTGAGGGCAGGCTACTATACTTTGACATGCAAGTGTCAGGCCCTCCACCCTCCCAGCCCAGGAAGACCCATTCAAAGTGCACATGTGTGCAAGTGAGGCTGAGTATCCTGTGTTTGGGGTGTGTTTGAGTGACTGCACAAGGGAGCTATCAAGTAAACCTAGCTAGTCGTGGGTTGTAAGGCACAGAAAGATTTAAGTGCAGAGAAAGTGGCATTTCTAAAATAGTAATATTAAATCCAACTTCACCCTTCAGCAGGATTTTGTATCACCATTATGGCCATGCTAAATATGACTTTCCTACTTCTTTCAGATCAGCAGCTACCACTCAAACAATGTATGAGGGCAGCCCCAATGTTAGCCTATGAAGAGAGCAGGCCTCAAAGCAGTGTAAAAATGAATTTAGGAGTTTTACACTACCAGGACATGTAAATACACAGGTACATGTCCTGCCTTTTCCCTACAGAACACCCTGCCCTATGGGTTACCTAGAGCATACCTTAGGGGTGTCTTATATGTAGAAAAAAGAGGGTTTTAGGCTTGGCAAGTACTTTTAAATGCCAAGTCGAATTGGCAGTGAAACTGCACACACAGGCCTTGCAATGGCAGGCCTAAGACAAGGTTAAGGGGCTACTTAAATGGGTGGCACAATCAGTGCTGCAGGCCCACTAGTAGCATTTAATCTACAGGCCCTGGGCACATATAGTGCACTCTACTAGGGACTTATAAGTAAATTAAGTAGTCCAATTGGATATGATCCAATGTTACCATGTTTAAAGGGAGAGAGCATATGCACTTTAGCACTGGTTAGCAGTGTTAAAACCAGCAAAAACAGTATCTAAAAAGTGGAGGGAGGCAGGCAAAAAGTTAGGGGTGACCACCCTAAGGCTGTCATGTCTAACAAAGGTGCTCTCAATCCTAACTCACAGTGGTGGGTCCATGATGCACCCTTGCATATAGACTACATTTCAAAAGTGTTATTCTATGCTATAGTGTTCTGCTGAGGAGAGGCTAAATCCTCCACCCTTCGTCTGGGCAATGTGTTTGGCCTTCGTCAGCCTCAGTCTCGTGGTACCTGTAGGAAAGTACCATGTTACCTGGCATGTTTCCCCCATTTTTACTGTATGTATGTTTGTTTTTGCCTATGTCACTGGGATCCTGCTAGCCAGGACACAAGTGCTCATAAAGTATGGCCTGTATGTGTTCCCTGTGTGGTGCCTAACTGTATCGCTGAGGCTCTGCTAATCAGAACCTCAGTGTTTATGCTCTCTCTGCTTTTAAAATTGTCACTGCAGGCTAGTGACTAATTTTACCAATTCTGATTGGCACACTGGAACACCCTTATAATTCCCTAGTATATGGTACCTAGGTACCGTAGGGGTATTGGGGTTCCAGGAGATCCCACAGATGGTGTCCTCCTTGCATAAGCCAGTCTACACCGGTTCAGGGATCCCCCCAGCCCTGCTCTGGTGCGAAATTGGACAAAGGGAAGGGAAGTGAACACTCCCCTGACCAGCACCTCCCAGCGGAGGTGCCCAGAGCTCCTCCAGTGTGTCTCAGACCTCTGCCATCTTGGATGCAGAGGTGTGAGGGCACAATGGACAGCTCTGAGTGATCAGTGCCAGCAGGTGACGTCAGAGACCCCTCCTGATAGGTGCTTAACTTTCTCTGTAGTCAATCCTCCACTGAGGGCTATTTAGGGTCTCTCCTGTGGGTATATCACCAGATAACGAATACGAGAGTTCCTCTGCACTTCCCTCTTCGACTTCTGCCAAGGTCCGACCGCTGACTGCTCCAGGGCGCCTGCAAAACCGCAACAAAGTAACAACAAGACTACCAGCAACATTGTAGCGCCTCATTCTGCCAGCTTTCTCGACTGTTTCCTGGTGGTGCATGCTCTGAGGGCTGTCTGCATTCACCCTGCACTGGAAGCCAAGAAGAAATCTCCTGTGGGTCGACGGAATCTTCCCCCTGCCAACGCAGGCACCAAACTTCTGCCTCACCGGTCGTCTGGGTCCCCTCTCATCTTGACAAGAGTGGTCCCTGGAACAGAGGAGCTGGATCCAAGTGTCCCTGACAGTCCAGTGGCCCTTCTGTCCAAATTTGGAGGAGGTAAGTCCATGCCTCCCCACGTCAGGCAGTAATCCTGTGTACTGCATGAACTGCAGCTGCTTCTGTGCACTTTTGCAAGACTTCCTTGTGCACAGCCTAGCCCAGGTCCCCAGCACTCTGTCCAGCATTGCCCGACTTGCTGAGTTGGACTCTGACTTCGTGGGACCCTCTTTTGTTGTGCTGAGTTGACTGTCATGCTCAGATGTTCTGAATGCCTGTTCAGGTGCTTCTGTGGGTGCTGCCTGCTTTTGCATGGGCCCTCTGTGTTGCTTAGTGCCCCCTCTGTCTCCTCCTCCAAGGGGCGACCTCCTGGTCCTTCCTGAGCCCTGGCAGCACCCAAAACCTTTAACCGTGACTCTTGCAGCTAGCAAGGCTTGTTTGCAGTCTTTCTGTGTGGAAACAACTCTGCGTCCTCCAGCACGCTGTGGGACATCTTCTGACCGAAGGAAAAGTGCTTGGCTCTGTCCGTTGTTGCAGAATCTTCGGCTTCTTCCACCCGGAAGCATCCCTTTTGCACCTTCATCCGGGGTTTAGTGGGTTCCTGCCCACCTGGACACTTGCATGACTCTTGGACTTGGTCCCCTTCCTTTGCAGGTCCTCAGGTCCAGGAATCCGTCTTCAGTGCTTTTCAGTCAGTTGTTGTCTTTGCAGAATCCCCTATCTCAACTTTACTGTCTTCCTGGGGTAGTAGGGTAACTTTACTCCTACTTTTCAGGGTCTTGGGATGGGGTATCTTGGACACCCTTAGTGTTTTCTTCCACTCCCAGCGACCCTCTACACACTACACTAGGCCTGGGGTCCATTCGTGGTTCACATTCCACTTTTGGAGTATATGGTTTGTGGTGCCCCTAGACCTATTTTCCCCTATTGCATTCTATTGTGTTCTACAGTGTTTGCATTACTTTTCTAACTGTTTACTTACCTGATTTTGGTTGTGTGTGTATATATTGTGTATTTTACTTACCTCCTAAGGGAGTATATCTTCTGAGATACTTTTGGTATATTGTCACTAAAATAAAGTATCTTTATTTTTAGTAACTCTAAGGGCCTTATTTATACTTTTTGGTGCAAAACTGCACTAAGGCAGTTTTGCCCCAAAAAGTTTTGCACCGGCTTGCACCATTTTTTAGCACCAGCTGGGCACCATATTTATGGAATGGTGCAAACCGGTGCAAAGGGTAGGCTAGCTTAAAAAAAATTGACGTTAGGCAGTTTTGAGTCAAAATAAATGATTCTGACCAGATTAGCATCATTGTTTGAGGCTAAGGGGCATATTTATACTCTGTTTGCACTGAATTAGCGTCATTTTTTTTTTACTCTAATTCAGTGCAAAACTAACTCCATATTTATACTTTGGTGCTAGACCCGTCTAGCACCAAATTTATGGAGTTAAAGTCATTTTTTGGAAGTGGAAACCTACCTTGCCTTAATGAGATGCAAGGTAGGCGTTCCAGTGCAAAAAAATGACTCTATGGCCTTAACACCATATTTATACTCCCATGTAAAAATGGTGCAAGGGAGGGAGGAGGGGTCAAAAAATAGGGCAAAGCTTGCTTTGCCCCATTTTTTAAGACCTGGGTCAGGGCAGGTGTTAGGGGACCTGTGGCCCTATTTCCATGGTGGAACACCATGGAATAAGCCCAGAGGTACCCTCTCTAGGCCCTAGGGGCACCCCCACCCACACTAGAGGGACTGCGAGGATGGGGGACCTCATCCCAGGTAAGTACAGGTAAGTGCATTTTATTTTTGAAAGTGCCATAGGGGGCCCTCAAATGGGCCCCCATACATGGCACCGGGTGCAATGGCCATTCCCAGGGGACCCCTGTCCTCTGTGCTGGCCACTGGGGTGGTGGGCATGACTCCTGCCTTTTCTAAGGCAGGAGTCATGTGGCATGGTAGGTTTAGCACCATAAAATGACGCTAATCTGGTTAGAGTCATTTTTTTTTTACTCTAACCTGCCAAAAGCCATTTTTTGGTGCTAAACCCTCTTCTTCTATACTGCCAGCCCCACCCGATTAAAGTCATTTTTTAAAACTCTAGCCTACCCTTTGCACCGGCTTGCACCATTCCATAAATATGGTGCCCGGCTGGTGCACAGAAATGGTGCAAGCCGGTGCTAAACTTTTTGGTGCAAAACTGAGTTAGTGCAGTTTTGCAGCAAAAAGTATAAATAAGGGCCAATATTTTGTAAGTTTGCACCACTTTTGTGTCATAAAATGACGTTAATGCGGTACAAAAAAAGTTTAAATCAGGGCCTTGGTGCTAGATGGGTCTAGCACCAAAGTATAAATATGGAGTTAGTTTTGCACCGAATTAGAGTAAAAAAAAATGACACTAATTTGGTGCAAACAGAGTATAAATATGCCGCAGAGTATAAATATGCCCCTAAATATGGCGTTAAGGCCATAGAGTCATTTTTTGCACGGGAATGCCTACCTTGCATCTCATTAAGGCAAAGTAGGTCTCCACTTTCAAAAAATGACATTATCTCCATAAATTTGGTGCTAGAGGGGTTGAGCACCAAAGTATATATATGGAGTTAGTTTTGCACCGAATTAGAGTAAAAAAAAATGACACTAATTCGGTGCAAACAGAGTATAAATATGCCCCTTAGCCTCAAACAATGATGCTAATCTGGTCAGAATCATTTATTTTGACTCAAAACTGCCTAACGTCAATTTTTTTTAAGCCAGGCCAGCCTCCCACAGTACCCCAGATGAAGTCCTTGATGTCCCTATGTATCGTTTTCAGTAGGATATCAGCAAAGGCGGCATGCCTAAAGCACTACCATTTTACCACTCTGCCCAATAGACACAGGTTTAGATGCACCCATTTGTCATTGTCCACTTTAGGCTTGTCATGAGTCATTTTAGATGATCTAGGAACATGCACTCCAGCCCCCTATTGATGTATACCCCTACCGACTTGAGATGGGATGCTTTCCATTGAAATTGATACACGCTGATAGCCACCTTTGTTGAAACTGCAACATCGGTAGAGCTTTGGTCTTTCCCCAGTTGATCTTGCACCCAGCTTCTGCTGCAAAGTCGGTGATGATCCCCATAAGGGCAGAGAGGGAGGAAATGAGGGCAGTGATAGTCTATAATATGTCCTCTGTGTATAAAAGTACAGATGACGGTCTGCCCAGCAAGGGGATAACCACAATCTCTGGTGACAGGTGAATAGCTGCTGCCAGAGGCTCGAGGGCCAATAGAAAAAGGAGAGGGGATTGAGGTCACCGCTGGCATGTTCACCGGGAAGGGATCATATATAAACATTATCCCACTATACCTGGGTTTCAGGAGACTCATACAACCATTTGACTTTGTGATAAAATCAAGGCCAAGTAGGTAGAGAGTTGCAAAAAGTTATTCCCATTCAATATGGTTGAAACTTTTTGAGAGGGGACAGAACATCCATGCACCAGGGGGTAGCACATCTTGAAACAAGTAAGGAGGAAGCTACACAATGAAAGGTATACATTTAAACATTTCAAGCTGAGCAAACATTACAAACAGTACAAGTGGTAGGTACTCATCTGCTTGCTGGCAGAGAGGTGGTCCCTCCCTCTGGTTCTGCCTCCAGCACTAAGGGCCAGATGTAGCAAAGCGTTTGCGACTCGCAAACGGCAAAAAACACCGTTTGCGAGTCGCAAAAGCCTCACCGGAATGCAGAAATGCATTTTGCGAGTCGGATCCGACTCGCAAAATGCATTTCCGACTCACTAATAGGAAGGGGTGTTCCCTTCCTATTAGCGACTCGCAATGCTATGTATATTCATTTGCGACCGCGATTGCGGTCGCAAATGAAGGCGCAGGTACCATCCACTTGAAGTGGATGGTAACCCAGGTGCAAACGGGAAGGGGTCCCATGTGTCTGGCCCAAAAATAATTTTTCAGGGCAGGCAGTGGTCCAATGGACCACTACCTGCCCTGAAAAATACCGAAACTAAAGGTTTCGTTTTTTTTTTCAAAGTGCAGCTCGTTTTCCTTTAAGGAAAACGGGTTGCACTTTGAAAAAAAAAGACTGCTTTATTTAAAAGCAGTCACGGACATGGTGGTCTGCTGTTCCCAGCAGGCCACCATCCCCGTGAGTGCCCTGAATCACTATGGGGTCGCAAATTGCGACCCACCTCATTAATATTAATGAGGTGGGTCTTTGCGACCCCATAGTGACTCTCAGAAGGTGTCTGAGACACCTTTCTGCATTCCAAATTGCGAGTTGCAATTTGCGAGTCGCTGGGACTCGCAAATTGCAACTCGCAATTTGGAACCTTGCTACATCTGGCCCTAAATGTCAAGCTTAGCCCCTGGTGCATCAGTAATCCTGGACTGGGACTCTGGGAGACCCCAGGGTGGGTGCCTCATGGAGGCTGTCCACTGTTTTCACGGTTCAGGCTGGCAGCACCGCAGGAAGGCCAAGGACTTAATAAGGATGGAGTCCAAAGGACAATATGGCCATGATATATAACACATCAGGTGCTGTTGTTTCCTCAGATAAGGATCGCAGGTGACGTTGAGTCTGCAGGGCTCTGTCCCAGTCAGCGTTCAATAGTGGCCTCTGCAGTTAGGTCCTGAGGTAAGGGCCACTGAGCTCCTCGGCCATTCATATTTGGGCCATACCTATAGGTGCGGTCCCTCAAGCAGCTTAAGTGGCAGCAGTGCTGCGCTGTCAGGTACAGGCTTTGGGCAAACACATCCTGGCAGTGGTGGCTAATCAGGGGAGGCCTTTGTGTCCGCACTTTGCTCTGTCCCTCCAGGCTCACCATAGGAGGATCACTGGAGCAACAGAAGCACCCTTGGGTGGGAACCTCCCTGTGCAAGGCTCCTTGGTATCACTGTTGCAGTTGTCTTTAAACTGTGTGTAGCAACCCCAGTCACCTGACCTCAATGGTTTCCAGTGGGGCCTCTCGTGACATACTGTGAGGGGTTCACCAAACCAGACCACGTGTTTGCCGTGATGTCACTACCTAATAACTGAGCAGGCTTCCCTAGGGTCTTGTGGAGCACTGTAGCTTCAGAAACAGGTAGCCAACTTCACCAGCAGCCAGCCTCCACCCTTCTCTCCTTGTTTCTGACTCTTTGCATGTGTGTTGCATTGTAAAGCATACAAAGAAAAAACTGCTATTTTTGTGCAAAAACCATGCTGACCACAATGCAGACACCCTGCAAGGGTGCTTGTATTGTTACAAGGCTGGTGAAAGTGCGCAGGCAAAGGCAGCAGGCAGCACTGCGGAACTTCTTTGTAGATACAGCACAGTTCCGATCTCCTCCACTCCCACAATGCAGCTCTGCAATTTTGCTTGATGCCCTGCGTTGTGTTTGCTCTTTCTAAATCTGGGCCATGGTCTCATTAGTTATTCATAATATCTTGTCACCAACGTTTGTCAACTTAAGTTCTTTACCTTTGAGTAGCTTGGGTAAAAGTTTCTTGACTGACTTCTGTCAGACAGTAAAATACTCATATGGCTTATTGGATCAAAATGCTGGTCTGTCCTCTGGCTTCATTTTTCTTACTGTTCTAAATTAAAATTAGCTTTTATTTCAATTTGTATTCATTTATTCATTTATTAGCAATTGTAAAATTCAGAAATCAAAATAGTTCATAAGAACAATGGTACATAGGATAAAAGCTGTTGTGGTTAAAATATATACAAATGTGAGCGATAGTGTGTGATTGCAGTGTATATATTTGATACCATCATTTGAGATGGTGAATAGTGAAGACAGACATGGCAGTCATATTAATGAATATTTAAATCTCATGCACCATCAATGTGATGAGCCCTCTAGGCCTTTTAGAAGGTATTCTTGACTTGTGAGGTGTGTTTTGAGAGGGACCCCGAGGACAGGTAGGATGAAATGGCCTAGATGTTCTAGGAGGAGAGTTGTTCAATGAAAAGTGCAAAATAGGATAAAGAATATGGAGTAGGGCACGTAGAGGTTTGCGTGGTGTTACCTTCTAGCCAATCATATGTCAGTTGGAGGAGAAAATGTGTTAATTACATGAGTGTAAATAGTACACAGATGACAACATTATCAGTGAGAGAGAGAAAACTTAACCTCTACTGTACGGGCATCAGCCACAGGACGACACCCACACTACCTCCCTGGTGTGGGTCACGACCAGTGGCTGACACCAGGGAGGGGGTTACAAAATCCTTTGATGCGTTGCATCGGAGGATTTCTTTTTTATTTAAAAAAAACCAGGGAGACACAGAAGGTCTCCCCCCGCCTGCCCCATTGTGACGTTAGGGCACCGCAAGGCACGCTGACATCACTATGGTGGTCATTACAACCCTGGCGGACGGTGTTAAAGCAGCGGAAATACCGCAAACAGTCCGGAGGACAAAAGAAGGGAATTATGACCCTGGCGGGAACCGCCAACAAAGACAGCCACTTTAACACTTCGCCCGCCACGGCGGTACAGACAAGCAGCGCGGCGGTCACCACCAACAGACAGGCGGAAGACAATGTACCACCCACACTATTACAACCCACCAATCCGCCAACCTTTCCGGGGCGGATTCACTTTGGATAAAAACACGGCGGAAACAGCTTTTGCTATGGGAAAACGCTCACCTTAACATATCCCACGAGGAACGAGGAATCCATGGAGCCGGAACTCCAAAAACTCCCTGCCCTTGTGTTTCTGCTCGTCTACGACCAACAGCTACGTAGGCGCTGCAGACAACGGTGAGTACTGCACCTACGACATGGGGGAGGGGGGAGGCTAAAGTTAGGGGAACACACACCAAACACCCCCACCCCCACCCTCGCATATTACAACTTACACACCAATGCATTCACAAAAATCACAGTAACAACCCACAATCCCCCCGGAAGAATGAATACACAAAGCGAAAATCGGTGAAACAATGTAATGTGCCAATATACATGTCATACAAAAATATACAGATATATATTTGAAAATCAGTCAGAATTATATACAAGACAAGAAGTAGTGCAGATATGTACATAACAATGTCCGTGCACCATCAGTCCAAAAATACATGGGCGAGGCCCACAATAGATACCTGACCACATCGGAGTGAACACTGCTGGGGCATCAGATAGAAATTCTACAGGCACCTCAGGGGGAAGGGAAGGGGGGACACCTTAGCCGGATGACTGCAAAGCCAGATCCACGACGGGGCTCCATGCCCATTCATGCCCTCCTGGGGAGTGCAAAGCCACAGTCTCTCAAGTCTCTACACTTGGTGGTTTGCCCACTGTGCCATCCTGGGGAGTGCAAAGCCACAGTCTCTCAAGTCTATACAGTGGGTGGTTTGCCCACTGTGCCATCCTGGGGAGTGCAAAGCCACAGTCTCTCAAGTCTATACAGTGGGTGGGTTGCCCACTGTGCCATCCTCTGGAGTGTAAAGCCACAGTCTCTCAAGTCTATACAGTGGGTGGTTTGCCCACTGTACCATCCTGGGGAGTGCAAAGCCACAGTCTCTCAAGTCTATACACTGGGTGGTTTGCCCACTCTGCCATCCTGGGGAGTGCAAAGCCACAGTCTCTCAAGTTGATGCAGGTCTCTACTGGTACTGGGGGGGACTGGTGCCCAGACTGGATGAGTCTCCCCATGAAAGGTCGTGTCCTCTCACTGTCACAGCTGCACATGGGATAAGGATGCCTGACGTGGCGGGCCATTTATTCCTACCCGGTGCTTGCCCTGTTCAGCGGTGATTTGCCATGGCGGTCTGTGCCCTGTTCAGTGGTGCTTTGCCATGGCGGTCTGTGCCCTGTTCAGCGGTGCATTGACATGGCGGTCTTTGCCCTGTTCAGCGGTGCATTGACATGGCGGTCTTTGCCCTGTTCAGCGGTGCTTTGCCATGGCGGTTCAGGACAGTTCAGCGGTGCTTTGCCATGGCGGTCTTTGCCCTGTTCAGCGGTGCATTGACATGGCGGTCTTTGCCCTGTTCAGCGGTGCTTTGCCATGGCGGTTCAGGACAGCTCAGCTGTGCATTGACATGGCGGTCTTTGCCCTGTTCAGCGGTGCTTTGCCATGGTGGTCTTTGCCCTGTTCAGTGGTGCATTGACATCGCGGTCTTTGCCCTGTTCAGCGGTGCTTTGCCATCGCGGTTCAGGACAGTTCAGTGGTGCATTGACATGGCGGTCTTTGCCCTGTTCAGCGGTGCTTTGCCAAGGCGGTTCAGGACAGTTCAGCGGTGCTTTGCCATGGCGGTCTTTGCCCTCTTCAGCGGTGCATTGACATGGCGGTCTTTGCCCTGTTCACCGGTGCTTTGCCATGACGGTTCTGATAAGGACATTGGTGTGTGGCATGACGTTTCATCATTGACCAGCGGGGCTGTGGCAGCCGGAGCCCTCCAGGGCACTGACTCCGGTGGTGGCGGTGGTCTCCTGACCAGTGACGATACTTGGGCCCTCCTGGGCTGTGACTCTGGCGGTGGTCTCCTGACCAGTGACGACACTTGGGCCCTCCTGGGCTGTGACTCTGGCAGCGGTCTCCTGACCAGTGACGATACTTGGGCCCTCCTGGGCTGTGACTCTGGCGGCGGTCTCCTGACCAGTGACGATACTTGGGCCCTCCTGGGCTGTGACTCTGGCGGTGGTCTCCTGACCAGTGACAATACTTGGGCCCTCCTGGCCTGTGACTCTGGCAGTGGTCTCCTGACCAGTGACGATAGTGGGGCTCTCCTGGGCACTGACTCCGGCGGTGGCGGTGGTCTCCTGACCAGTGACGATACTTGGGCCCTCCTGGGCTGTGACTCTGACGGTGGTCTCCTGACCAGTGACGATACTTGGGCCCTCCTGGCCTGTGACTCTGGTGGTGGTCTCCTGACCAGTGACGATAGTGGGGCTCTCCTGGGCACTGACTCCGGCGGTGGTCTCCTGACCAGTGACGATACTTGGGCCCTCCTGGGCTGTGACTCTGGCGGTGGTCTCCTGACCAGTGACGATACTTGGGCCCTCCTGGGCTGTGACTCTGGTGTTGGTCTCCTGACCAGTGACGATAGTGGGGCTCTCCTGGGCACTGACTCCGGCGGTAGTCTCCTGACCAATGACGATACTTGGGCCCTCCTGGGCTGTGACTCTGGCGGTGGTCTCCTGACCAGTGACGATAGTTTGGCCCTCCTGGGCTGTGACTCTGGCGGTGGTCTCTGGACCAATAATGACGGTGCTGGCGGTTGTGTCTCGACCGCCAGAAATGATGGCGCACTTCTCCGCCGTGACACTCACAACAGGCTGGGCAGACTTCTCTCTGGCCCTTCACCACCTTTGGTGGAGTCACAGCTGACTCTCCAATCCCCTTGGAACCCATGTCAGTTGTTTTCCCACCTGGAGTCTTAACACGGTCCTGTTGTCCACTTTCCAATTTTATTGCCTTTACAGGGGGTGGGCTGCCAGGGCCTTGGCTCCGGGTCCTACTGCCTGCCCTGGTGGCCGGTGCACTCCAAAACCCTTGAACAGGCACCACTGGTATTGGAGGCTTTTTGGCTGGGGCGCTACGACGGGACTGATGAATTGGAGGGGGGGGCAAAAAGGTCAACTTTACAGAGGGACAGTTTCTGACGAACACTGGGAATGGGTAGCTGGAGGGGGTCTGGGAGTGAAGGAAGAGGGGGTGGTTGTCGGAGGTGTCACTTTCGGTGTTTTGGGTGAAGGTGCAGGTATTGGAGGCTGTCGTGAGGTGGATGGATGATGGGTGAGTGATTGCCGGCGTTTGTGTACTTTGGGAGTGGGCATCACAGACACACTGGGAGAGGACACAGGGGACGTGTAAATGGCAGTGGAGGTGGTGAGTGCAGGTGAGCGGGGTGTGGTGCTGGGTGTACTGGTGCGAGTCCTAGTGGCTGTAGATGTAGTGTATGCAGGTGAGAGTGTAGACGACACTGGGAGGGAGGAGGGAAAAGAGGAGGAGGGGGACACAGTGGAGGCAGTGGATGTTGTTGTGTCTGTATGTGGGTGAGGCTTGCGTGAGTGCTTGTGGTGTGTGTGGTGCCTATGTTTGCTTGAGCTACTTGTGTGTGTTGACTTGTGTGCATGCTGATCTGTAGGTGTGCTTGGGATGGGCTGGGGTACAGGAGATTGGGTCTGGGTGAAGGAAGTTGGAGGGGGGAGGCTAAACACAGGGACAATTGCTGCCATCAGTGCTGAGGCCAAAGATTGCAGGGTTCGCTGAAGGACAGCCTGACCAGAATGAATGCCCTCCAGGAATGCATTACCGTGTTGCAACTCTCGTTCTACACCCTGGATGGCATTCACAATGGTAGACTGCCCAACATTGAGTGACCTGAGGAGGTCAATGGCCTCCTCACTGAGGGCAGCAGGGGTTACTGGGGCAGGGCCTGAGGTGCCTGGGGCGGAGGTGATGCCCACCCTCCTGGGTAAGCGGGCACGGGGTGAACGCTGAGGGGCTGCTGGGAGGGCAGTGCTGGTAGGGGAGGTGGCGGCTGTACCTGTAGAGGTGGGGGGCACAGATGGTGCTGCCACCACAAGAGAGCTTCCATCATCGAACGAGTCCGTGTCGCTGCTTGGTGATCTGGTGGCCGACGTGAAGCTCCCCTCGCCCTCCGTTCCACTTGTGCATTCAAAGTCTGTGGTGTGGCCCTCCATGACCATGTGGGATGCAGCTCCCTCGTGCTCCGGTGCCACTGTACCTCCGCCTGTTGATGCTGATGTACAAAAGGACAGAGAGAGCAGACAAAGGGGGGGGAGACAGAAGAAAGAGGGTTTTAGTGCATGGCATACCGCTACCGTTGGCGGACAAGACAAACACAGCAGCCCCCTGCATTACGCCGTGCTCCTGCCCTCTGCACATGCAATTTCTGGGATATGGCCTATATGGCAATGGTGGACATCGGCGCACATGGATGCCACAGGGGCAACTATACCTCGACTTGGCACTCTGCTGAGGTGGGGTAGAGTGCCACATGGGCTACATTACGGAGGGGCCTTGCCTACCTAACTCGCCCTGGGCAAGGGACACCCACAGCCCACCTCCCCCACCCAGACACCTCCACTGCACGCAAAGTCCGAAAAATGAGGTTGTACTCACCCCCTTGTGTCTGCTGTGATGCCCTCAAGCGCCCATCCAACTCCGGGGAGGCCACCGCCAGGATCCGGAACATCAGGGGGGTCATGGTGCGACGGGCACCCCTCCCACGTTGGGAGGCCATCCCCAGCTGAGCCTCCGCCGTCTTCTTTCTGCAGCAGCGAATGTCCTCCCATCTCTTACGGTAGTGGGTACCCCGTCTCTGGTGGGCCCCCAGGGTCCGGACCTCCTTGGCGATGGCACGCCAAATGTCCCTCTTCTGGTGGGCGCTGACCTACATGACATGCACAAGGAAAGAGGAACAGTCATTACCAACTGCACCGTCGTTGTGAGTGGCCCCCTCCCTACTCTGGCCATGTGGCCCATTCATTCCCATGCATTGATGTTCTATGGACTTTGCCCCCTTCCTTCTTCCACTCAGCCCTCTCCACCCAGGCCTAGCCCATACAACGTGCTCCCTGTGTACTAACCTGTTGGTCTGGAGGACCGTGGAGTAGAGTGTACTGGGGGAGGACCCGTCTACCAGTTTCTCCAACTCCTGTGCAGTGAAGGCAGGGGCCCTTTCCCCAGACGCAGCAGCCATCGTCGCCTCCAGACCGAGGTCACAGCAGCACTTGCAGTGTAGGTCCTCTCCTGTCGAAGGTCAGGTATCTAGTGATTGAACAGATAGAAAATGGCGGTGACGTCCACGGCGGTGACGTCCGCGGCGGTGCGCATCATCACCGCCGGCGCACCTGTTCATTGGCTCCTGGGACCCATAGGGTCCAATGTTAACCAATGCAGCATTGCGCTGCGGTCTACGACCGCCTACCGCGACAGTGTGTAACGCCAGCGCTGTTACCCCACAATCCCATTGTCTCAGTTTAGAAGTCAGGCAGCCGCCATTTCAGGGGCCCACATGGCTTCATTTCATACTTCGTCACACATAGCTAGGCCTACACTCAACACACATACAGGAAGGGTTATGTGAGTGGTGTAGTCTTGTGTGTGACTGTGGGTACATACCTGGAGGACTAATGACTGGTTCTTCGCTGTTGTCCTTCGTAGGCACCGTCTGCTGGGACATATGAGAAGATGGCGGAATCCTCCGGTGTACCGACCGCTGGTGGACCTGTTGACAATGGAAGAGCGACATGTCATCGTAACCTACCGGTTTGACCGTGCCACAATCCAGGAACTATGTACCCAGTTGGAGCCAGACCTGATGTCACCAATCCGCCATCTGACTGGAATCCCCCCTGACGTGCAGGTGCTGTCAGTGCTCCATTTCCTTGCAAGTGGGTCTTTTCAGACAACAGTGGCCATGGCATCAGGGATGTCCCAGCCTATGTTTTCCAACGTCTTGTCCAGAGTGTTGGCTGCCCTGCTGAAACACGTAAGGAGATACATCATTTTCCCTGAGGTGGAGGATTTGCCTACAGTGAAAGGTGACTTCTATGCCCCTGGACATATCCCCAACGTCATAGGTGCTATTGATGGGACCCATGTAGGTCTGGTCCCCCCCAACAGGAGTGAACAGGTGTACAGGAACAGGAAGAGTTATCATTCGATGAATGTACAGATGGTATGTTTGGCAGACCAGTACATCTTGCAGGTAAATGCAATGTTCCCTGGCTCAGTGCATGACGCCTACATCCTGCGGAATAGCAGCATCCCTGACATGATGGCTCAACTCCAGAGGCACCGTGTATGGCTTTTGGGGGCCTCTGGTTACCCCAACCTTTCGTGGCTATTGACCCCAGTGAGGAATCCCAGGACCAGGGCAGAGGAACGGTACAAAGAGGCCCATGGGCTGACTAGGAGGGTGATCGAACGCACCTTCGGCCTCCTGAAGGCCAGGTTCAGGTGCCTCCATATGACAGGTGGATCCCTATTCTACTCACCGAAGAAGGTGTGCGACATCATCATCGCCTGCTCCATGCTCCATAATTTGGCATTGCGACGCAAGGTGCCTTTTCTGCAGGAGGATGATCCAGATGACGGTGTTGTAGCAGCTGTGGAGCCTGTGGAGCCTGTGGACAGTGATGAGGATGAAGCTGATGAAGAAGACAATGACAACAGGGTGTCAATCATACAGCAATATTTCCAGTGACACACAGGTGAGAACATTTTCATTTTTAGCATTACATTAACTTTCACACGTCTACCTCTATCCTGTTTTTCGATTTAAGTGAACATTTGGTAACTGAGTTGTACCCTTCCATTACGGTTTCACAGGTGTGGCTACCTACGTGTCAACTGCTTGCATCCTTCAAGGGCTTGTGATGTGTGACATAGGTATGTTAGCTTTAGAATGGTACACCCATTATGACACTGTCATTGATAATACATTTTTACTCAATCACAGACTGACTCCAGATTATTTTGTGTTTCAAGGGTGTTTATTGAAGTGCTCAGAAATGGGAGGGGGTTGGAAAATGAGGATGGGTGATGGTGGAGGAATGTCCATGGCAGAGTCCAGTCTATTAGTCTCACAGGTGCACTGCCCATCTGGGCATAGGAAGAGGAGCTGGGGCAGTTAAAGTATGGACAGGGTAACAAAGTGGGACAGTGGGAGGACAATCAGGGTGGTCTCATTTCCTGGCGGGGGTCTTGCCATCTTGCTCTGTCCTGTTCCTGGATCTCAGGGACCGCTTGCGTGGTGGTAGTCCATCTGCAGGGGGTGGGGTGCTGGTGTGTTGGTCCTGTGGCGGGGCGTCCTGTCCACCAGCGCCGGCGGAGGTGGTGGGCATTTCATCGTCCTGGCTAGTGTCAGGGGCCCCTTGGAGTGCCACGGTGTCCCTCAAGGTCTGCTGTATGTCCTTCAGCACCCCTACAATGGTGCCCAGGGCAGAGCTGATGGTCCTGAGCTCCTCCTTGAACCCCAAATACAGTTCGTCCTGCAGGTGCAGGGTCTCATGCAACTTGTCCAGAACTGTCGCCATTGTCTCCTGTGAGTGGTGGTATGCTCCCATGATGGAGGAGAGGGCCTCGTGGAGGGTAGGTTCCCTTGGCCTGTCCGCCCCCTGTCGCACAGCAGCCATCCCAGTTCCCCTGTGTTCCTGTGCCTCCGTCCCCTGGACCGTGTGCCCACTACCACTGCCCCCAGGTCCCTGTTGTTGTTGGGGTGGTGGGTTAGCCTGGGTGCCCTGTAGTGGTGGACACACCGCTGATTGACCTGTCCTGGGTAGGGAGGTTGGGCCCGCTGGGTGGGTGCTGTCCTGGTGTTACCAGAGGGTGGAAGGTCGGTGTTGGGCTGTGCCTGTGCAAGGGGAACCGACTGTCCCGAGGCCCACAATGGTCCAGGCTGGTCATCAGGATCCAGTAGGGCAGAGCTGCTCTCGTCACTGTGGGCCTCTTCTGGGGGTGGAGTGGTGTTGTCTGGACCCTCTGGTGTGGTGATGGTCCTTCGGGTTCCTGCAGGGGCATAAGAGCATGATTATTGCATGTGTGTGTGTAATGGTGTGCAATGGGTGGGTGTTTGTGTACCCCAGTGCATGCATTCCTGTGTGTGAGTTTGTGTGGTGATGGTTGGGGGGTGTACTGGGTATGTGAAGTGGGCATGCTTTAGTGAGGGGTGTCCATGCTTAGTTGTGTCATGCAGGGCTTGGGTTGGGATGGGTGGTTTGTGTCATGGGTACATTAGTGCGAAGTTGTAGTGATAGGGGAGGGGGTGAGGGAGGGTGTGTGTGATAGCATGCAGGTAGGGTGGGGATATGATAGTTAAGATTTGACTTACCAGTGTCCCATCCTCCGCCGACTCCTGCGAGGCCCTCAGGATGCAAGATGGTCAAGACTTGCTCCTCCCATGTGGTTAGTTGTGGGGGGGGGAGGTTGGGGTCCGCCGCCAGTCCGCTGTACCGCGATGTTGTGCCTGGAGACCGTTGAACGCACCTTCCCCCGTAGGTCGTTCCACCTCTTCCTGATGTCCTCCCTATTTCTTGGGTGCTGTCCCACGGCGTTCACCCTGTCCACTATTCTGCGCCATAACTCCATCTTTCTGGCTATTGATTTGTGCTGTACCTGTGAGCCAAATAGCTGTGGCTCTACCCGGATAATTTCCTCCACCATGACCCTGAGCTCCTCCTCGGAGAAGCGGGGGTGTCTTTGGCGTGCCATGGGGTGTTGTGGTTGATGTGTGGGGTGGTGTATGTGGTGATGAGTGTGGTGAGTGTAGTGGTGTGTGGTGTTTTGTGCGTGGATGTTGTGTGGGTGATGGTGTTGTGTGCCTCTGTGTAGTGGGGTTGTCTATTCTGTGCTCTCTCTCTGTCGCCTTTGTGTCTAATTTTTGGTCGTAGGGGTTTGTGGGTGATGTGGGTGTGTGTTTTATATTGTGTTGGGTGTGTGGGTGTGTTGTTTGAATGTGTATCAGGTGTATGTATTTGGAATTGTCCAATGTGGCGGTGTTTTGGAGATGTGTGTGTATTTAGAGCGCGGCGGTGTGTACCACCAATGGAATACCGCGGTTGAAAGACCGCCGCGTGGATTCGTGGGTCGTAATAGCATGGGCGTGTTTCTGTTGGCGTGGAGGTGGAGGATTTGTTTCCGCCAGTTTATCACTGACCTTTGGTGTGGCGGTGTTGTGTGGGTGTCTGAATTTCGGCGGATTCCAAGATGTGTGTCATAATAGCTGTGGCAGAATGCTGCCGCCGCCGCGGTGTATTGGCGGTCTTCTGCATGGCGGTAAGCGCCTTTTACCGCCAATGTTGTAATGACCCCCTATTTGTTTTCTCCACCGGAGCAGGAAGGTGCCTTGCAGTCACTTCCTGCTCCAGTGGGAAAAACAGGGCCAAACGGCCTTCCCGACATTCGGGAAGGCCTCATGTGAAAGGGCCTTTAAAACGAGGCCTTCCTGAACCTGTTTCCAGGGCCTCGAGTAGCCCAGCTGCGATGGAGGGGCAGGAAACCCCACTAGACACCAGGGATTTCACTTGGCGGGGAAGGGGTCAGCCCCTCGGAAAACAGGCCGTCCTCCCATGCATATTTTGTTCTTAAAGGTAGGTTTACCCCCGAGGGGGCTCAATCACGCCGATTGTGCCCCCCCAACTAAGTCATTTCAACTGTAGCTTTTAGGCAGCAATAAAAAAGTCAAGTAACTCTTGTGATTATGTTTCTGCTAGAAAAGGATCTAGTCTAGTGGCAGTTTTGATGCCATAAAGTAGCGCAGAAGGTTTATATGCCTACTGCAAGGATCAAAACTGTGTTATATATGAATAGCTGAGTGGATTAATAAAGCCAGCAATTACCTGCGCTATAATACAAATTAAATGTATGTGCAAGGGGGGCTATGGAGAGATGAAATGCACTTTTGCTGGGTGGTAGTGAGGGAATCGGAGGAGGAGGTAATGGGAGAACCAATAATGATTGTTGGACTGGGCGTTAGAGACACTAACGATTGTGACGATAGGTATGTGACAAGGGGCCAGATGTATGAAGAAACCACTTTGCGAATCTCTAATAGTGATTTTTAAGAAATCCCTATTTCTGATTCGCAAAATAGTATGGTAACAGTATGTATCATATTTGCGATTCGGTAATAGCAATTTCTTAAAAATGGCAAATGCTATTACCAAATCGCAAATAGCGACTCTGAGCCCATTCGCACCTAAGGGCCTGTAGGCCCAGACCTGCAATTTATTTGCATTTCCTAAATTGCGAATTCCTAACTGGAATTCGCAATTTAGGAAATGCAAAACCCCAGGGTTCTGGGGGCCTAAAGCCCCCTCTGCTGAACCCCAAAAAATATTTAAGGACATGTAAGGCGCACACATGCCAAAGGGGCATGTGTGCGTTACATGTCAATTTTAAAAATGCATTTTTAATGCATTTTAAAAATTTGCACATGGTTACCACCAAGTTTTACTTGGTGGTAATTGCGATTCCTTAATGCCCAATTCGCATTAAGGAAAAGCTTGATACATGTGGTTAAGAAATCTCAAATAAGGATTCCTTATTTGCGATTTCTTATTTAGAGAATCGCAATTTGCGATTCTCTAAATGACCTCGCAATTTTAAGGAATCGCTATTTTTTGTTTTTTTTAGTGTCTTTTTTGTTTTTTTTTAGTGTCTTGAGAGAACATGCTGATTGAGGGAAGAAATGAAGGTAAGGTGACCTCTACTTTTGCAGGTGTCACATACACACCCACCAGCAATTTTGTGACTGTCTACATAGGCTAGTGTTTTAGGCTTTAGCGCAACCCCTTTTTGCATTCAAACGCACACAAAACATTCGAGACTTAGTAGTACACACTATACCCCTACCACAACAAAATCGTGACAATACACAATCTAGATCATGGCTAGGGGTTATAGGACATTATCCTTGTGGTAACTGCAATGTATGTCCCTTCTCGATGCATACACAGGATGTGGACTTGGGTGAGAGGACACCATGGCAATTAGCGACACATACTAACTGCTGCACAAAGAACTGCATCTACATGATCACCTGTCCATGCAATTTCCGATACATTGGGATGACCACTAGAATGATCAAAACACGTATCAATGAGCATCGGAGCACTATACGATGTCACCGAGCCGCAACAAAATTGACTAAACATTTCATTGAATTCCAACATACACCTGATGACCTGAGATGGGTTGTATTGGAACGCATTACAAACACTAGAGACTGTACCAAGAGACTCTTTGAGAGAGAACAACGCTGGGTGTTTAGGTTAGGAACACATCGGACTGGACTAAATGATGATATACCCTGGTTGGAATTTACTAACCGATAGTCACAGGGTTCGATCTTTTCACTATGGAGACATCACAATCAATATATACGTTTTTTTAATGGCAGCCTCCATAATGCTTGGATCTACGAATATATAACCATTTCTGAGGTTCGACATCATTTTATGATTGTGTTACCACAACTGATTCTAGTATGACTCCCTCTGTCGTCAATGGCTGCATAGTGATCCCTCCTACTCTGTTTATGCCCCCTTGATGGCAACTTTCATTTCATTATGATTGGGATTTTATATTTTATATTATCTTTCTACAGACAGTCCTTTGGGATTACCATTTTGGGGGTACAGCTATTGGTTGCCACTCTTGTTTGACCACAGGTCCCCCTCTTTATTGGTATTCCATTACAATATGGCTGACATTTCTTTGTTACAAAAACATCTCTACAATATGGCCGCCACTATTTCCTGTTTCTAACCTCATTACAAAATGGCCACCACTCTTTTACTGTTAGGGAATTCCTTCAAGATGGACGCCACTATTTCCTATTCCTAACCTCATTTCAAAATGACTGCCACTCTCTTACTGTTAGGGAATTCCTTCAAGATGGCAGCCGCTTTTATCCAGTCCTCTTTCTAGCTTGATGCCCCACCACCATTTATAAATCCATCTCCGGCTATGTCTCACTGTTTCTGGGACGCGGAGTAGGGTAGGTTATCCACCCGGTGGCCACACAAGCGGGGTAAGTCCTATGTTACCTTTCTTTAAGGAGCAGAAGAGTAACTATCTATATTGCAGACCACTTTTTTTGCCCCTTCTTGATCCTTGGTGGGGGCTGTCATTAAACATTGGACACTACTATGACCCTTTGTCCTTATTATTAATACTATTGGTGTACATTATTGGACTGGCGATTGTCTACACTATACACATTTTTTGGACATTTTTGGCTTGTGATTTAAGATTATTTTGACAATTTGAATTGACTAACAATATTCCACATAGTTATGGTGATTACCTGTATACTCATACTTAGGACTTTCTGTTATTGGACATGTTTGAGCCATGATTTAAGTTAGTCCTGAATAGTTTGAATGGATTTATAATCCTTGAGATATTTATACTTGTTATGTATGACATGTCATCTATATCTATACTTAGTTGACTATACAAGCCTAGACCACTGATGCTTATCGCTATCCCGATGGGGCCTATCCTTTAATACAAGGAGGGTAAGGATTCATCCTCTGAATTGAGAGGAGTCATTTGATTTATATTTCACTGCGTGATACACTGCACATTAGGGTTTCTCACCGGAATGAGCTCACTGTGCACATGGTTATATTTGTATTTTGAGTCTGTTTTTTTGCTCTTTGTAGGTTTTTGTGGTACGAAGAAATCCCGTAATGGGTTATAACATGTGGATTAGGTACGTTTTTTGGTCCTGACGAATCGCATCGATCTTAACAGACATTTTTTGCGAGAAACATGTTGACCCCGATGATAGAAGTATAGTTAGTTCTGTACTCTAACTCTCCACATTCCCCTAATTCAGGGACTGACAGTTTTTTTGTTTCTGAGGGTCGACTAGACATTACTTCTAATCCTTACCCACACTCTGTTTTTAATCATGACAGGGGTCTGGGTTGATTAAGTACGATATTTCCAGACCTCTAGCCATTTTTATTTTCACATACCCATATACCAATCCCACATAATAGCACTCAGCTACCGGCATTCTTTACACTCAAAAGATCTCCGGCAAAGAGCCCCCATGAGGGGCCCGTCAGGCATTGCAGTGCCAGCCTGACGAGGAGCAAAAGCCCGATGATGAAGCATGTCACCATTTGGTGAGTAAGGGCTCTTGTTCTAATAATAGCAGACTTATAGACTCTATTACTTAATGTTTACATTTGTACTAGTCTATTGGCTGGAACTGTGTACTTTTGGTTTTTTAGTGTTTTAGAGCAACAGTTTAGCCAGCAGCATAGATGGCATCCAGTTAGGTGACTGCTGCTCAAGCCCTAACTCCGGTTATAGAGGATAGCTCTGACGTAGAATCAGAGACTGAGACAGCAGATACTACGACAGCATCTGAGGGATAGGGAAATGGCGCAGACTCTGGGAGTGATTTTTCAGTCGGAGGAGTCCCATTTGATAACTCTTCATCCAGTGATTGCGAGGGAGGTGATGAGGACAGTCCTGCTGTCCCTCGCAAGCACAGTCTTTTCAGCGGGACAATAGCGGGTTAGCCCAACCCAGAGAGCAGGTACATGCAGCGGCGCGCACAGAGAGAGTGCTCTCTTGGGAGCTCCCCAATTGAGTTCAGGCCTAATTCCACCACTCAAATCGTATTGTGGAGACATCAACATTATATATCACAAAACAAAATATTTTTCTAAGACAGGCACCTGCGCTTTTGGGCCTGGGCTCGGTGGCCATATAGGGAAACCTACCAAACCCAGACATTTATGGTAACTAGACATCCGGATGAGTCCACAGAGGTGTGACTTGTGTGGATTCCCCAAAGTTTTCTTTCACAGAATACCCTGCAAAGCTGAAATGTTGAATAAAAACTTTATTTGTTCTTGCATTTCTGTCACACAAACTACAGGGATATGTTGGGATCCACAAAATTCCTATCACCCAGGGTTTTCCTACCTCTCCTGATAAAAATGCTACCCCACTTGAGTGCCTGTACCCAGTGCCTGCATCAGTAATGGATTACCCTAGAGTCAACAGTTGCCCTCATGTAAGGACCAACATTGACCATTGTGTGATCTATTAATGACACAGGAACTAGGCCTACCAAGTGAGGTACCATTTTTTGCGGGAGACTTGGAGGAATGCTGGGTGGAAGGAAATTTGTGGCTCCTCTCAAATTTCAGAACTTTCCATCACCAAAATGTGAGAAACAAAGTGGTTTTTTTTGTCACATTTTAAGGTTTGCAAAGGATTTTGGGTAACAGAACCAGGTGAGAGCCCCATAAGTCACCCGATTCTGAATTCCTCTAGATGTCTAGTTTAAAAAAATGTATAGGTTTGGTAGGTTTACCTAGGTGCTGGCTGAGTTAGAGGCCAAAGACCACAGCTAGGCACTTTGCAAAAACAGGTTAGTTTTCTTAGGAAAAATGTGATGTGTCCACGTTGTGTTTTTGGGCATTTCTTGTCATGGACACTAGGCCTGCCCACACAAGTGAGGTACCATTTTTATTGTGAGGCTTGGGGGAATGCTGGGTGGAAGGAAGTTTGTGGCTCCTCTCAGATTCCAGAACTTTGCAGCACCAAAATCTGAGGGAACTGTTTTTTTCCACATTTTGAGGTTTGCAATGCATTCTGAGTAACAGAACCTGGTGAGAGCCCCACAAGTCACCCCATTCTGAATTTCCTTAGGTGTCTAGTTTACAATAATGCACAGGTTTGGTAGGTTTCCCTAGGTGCTGGCTGAGCTAGAGGCCAAAGACCACAGCTAGACAATTTCCAAAAAACACATCAGATTTCTATGTAAAAATGTGATTTGTCCATGTTGCTTTTCCTGTCGCAGGCAGTAGGCTTACCCACATAAATGAGGTACCATTTTTATCAGGAGACTGGGGGGACCACAGAATAGCACAACAAGTGTTATTGCTTCTTGCCTTTCTCTACATTCTATCCTTCCAAATGTAAGACAGCGTGTAAAAAACACATCTATTTGAGAAATGTCCTATAATTCACATGCTAGTATGGGGACCCAAGAATTCAGAGAAGGGAAAATAACCACTGCTTCTCAACACCTTATCTTCTGCCCATTTTGGAAATACAAAGGTTTCCTTGATACCTATTTTTCAGTCTTCATATTTCACCAAATGAATTGCGGTATACCCGGTATACAACGAAAACCCATATCAAGGTGCAGGTCATTTATTGGCTTAGGGTTCCTAGGGTCCTTGATTAACCTACAAGCCCTATATATCCTCGTAACCAGAAGAGTTGAGCAAACGTAACGCTATATTGCTTTTGAAAATGTGACATCGCAGGAAAAGGTTACAGAGTAAAATATGGAGAAACATGGTTGTTTTTCAGCTCAATTTCAATATATTTTTATTTTAGCTGTTACTTTCTGTAGGAAAACCTTGAAGGATCTACACAAATGACCCCTTGAGGAATTCAGAATTTTATCTACTTATTAAAAATGTTTAGCTGTCTGGAATCCAGCATTGGTTTCACACCCATTTCTGTCACTAACTGGAAGGAGGCTGAAAGTACAAAAAAAGTAAAAAATGGGGTATATCCCAGTAAAATGCCACAATTGTGTTGAAAAATGTGGTTTTCTGATTCAAGTCTGTCTGTTCCTGAAGGTGATTGTAGCACCACAAACCCTTTGTTGATGTCTTTTTCAGGGAAAAAAACACATGGAGCCAGATGTATGAAAGCATTTTGCATTCAAAAACGGTGCGAATGCCCGTTTGCTGATGCAAAATGCCATTTCAGAATGTATGAAATACATTCTGAACGCAATTTTAAGGAATCGCTAAAATAGCAATTCCTTAAAATGCGACCCTGTTTAGAGAGTCGCAAATTGCAACTCAGTAAATTCGAAATCGCAAATAAGGATTCCTTATTTGCGATTTCTTAGCACATGTATGAAGCAATTCCTAAATGCGATTTTGGCATGTAGGAATCGCTAATTACCACCAAGTTGAACTTGGTGGTAAACATGTGCAAAATTTAAAAATGCATTTAAAATGCATTTTTAAATTGTACATGTAAAGCACACATGCCCTTTTGGCATGTGTGCACCTTACATGTCTACCAAAAAAATTGTGGGGTGCAGCAGAGGGGGCCTTAGCCCCCCAGCACCCTGGGCTTTTGCATTTCCAAAATTTTGATTTCTGGTTCAGAAATCGCAATTTTGGAAATGCAAAAAATTCACAAATATGGGCCAACAGGCCCATAGCTGCGAATGGGGCCGGTATCACAATTTGCGATTCGGTAATAGCATTTGCCATTTTTAAGAAATCGCTATTACCGATTCTCAAATGTGATACATGGCACTTTGCGAGTCGGAAATAGCGATTTCTTAAAAATCGCTATTTCCGAATCGCAAAGGGCCGTGATGATACATCTGGCCCATGGTTTCTTCTGCAGCCTTTTTCTTATTTTTAGGAAAAGAACAACATTTTTGCTGTATTTTGGCTAATTTCTTGGTCTCCTCCAGGGGAACCCACAAACTCTGGGCACCTTTAGAATCCTTAGGGTGTTGGAAAAAAGGACGCAAATTTGTTGTGGATAGCTTATGTGGACAAAAAGTTATGAAGGCCTAAGTGTGAACTGCCCCAAATAGCCACAAAAGGGCTCAGCACGGGGGTAGGCCCAGCAACTAAGGGGTTAAGAGGACCCATTCTAAAAGTTAGTCAGTATTGTATTTGTGATGGTTGTGTTCATAGCAACCTAAACATGATGTCTGGATGAACTGTTATAGAACACTGATTTTGGGTCGTGTAAATCACTGCAGCAGTTTCTAAACCTAGTATGACAAATAGTTGTCTGTTCCCACTTGGGGCGACAATTGCAGGGTCAAGACTAATTTGCAAATGGCTGGGTCCAAACTGGAATGGCGTGGTGAGCAAAAATACTGATGGATTAAACCCAGATCTGTGACTGGGGGTGAATGTTTGATTTGTTCTGCATTCCATCCATCAACTGTTCTTTTTGCATTTCTCATCCCAAGTGGGAAGGGTATGCCCAGGCGTGGGTCCCATGCTCACTGCACGACTGGATTCAAGCTAGCCTAGCTGATGAAGGGTGATACCCTGAAACAGGTCTTAGGATGCTTGTTTCCGGTCCAGGGAGTACCTGGCTTGGCAGGTTGGGCTGGACTGTTCCCATGAGGAAAAGGGTCAAGACTGATTTGCATATGGCTGTGTCCAAATTGGGGTGGCGTGGTGAGCAAAAAATTATGGATTAAACCCAGATCTTTGTGACTAGGGAAGAATGTTTGCATTGTTCAGCATTCGTCCATCATCTGTTCTTTTTGCATTAGTGGTTAATAATCGAGGCAGCACTTCAAAAGGAAATACATTTTAGTACTAAGTATTAGCCTACATAGGAACATTCTGGGTTATGGTCAGATAGAAAATTGTGGCCAAAGAGACAGAGAACATAGAATTTGACATATATCATAGCATAAATGGCAGACTCCATAACCACAGTGGTGGATGCCCGTCTGCAGTTATACAAGCAAATTAAAGGCTATGGAGAATGGGGATTCTGAAAGTGTAATGAATAGAAATTTCATTAAAGACACAGAGGCTAGCATTATGCATTAACATCCTTTAATGCTACTCCAATCAGCAGTCCTTCAAAGAACATAAAAGAACATTCCAGAATAGAACTGTAGGAGGCTGGCCTTGTTTGTAGTGGGTACCTCAGGTACATACACCGTATACCAGGTCCAGTTATACCTTATTAGTGAAATGTAGGCAGTGTTCTAGCAGCTTAGGCTGTCTAGAAGTAGCAGAGTACAGCTTAGGCTGAACTAGGAGACATGCAAAGCTCCTGCAATACCACTATAGTTACACAGTACTTATACACGATTAAATACAATACTCAGTGTTACCAAAAATAAAGGTACTTTATTTTAGTGACACACAGCCAAAAATATCTTAGAGGCAATACTCTTTTTGGGGGTAAGTATTATACACAATATATACACTAATAACCAAAATCAGATAAGTAAACAGTCATAGAATAGTACAAATACAATAGATTTCAATGGGCCTAGGGGCAACAAAAACCATATATTAAAATAGTGGAATGCGAATCACAAATTCCCCAAAAGCCATGTGTAGTGTTTAGAGGGGTGCTGGGAGTGTAGGAATACACCAACGGTAAGTCATGTACCCCACCCTAGAGCCCAGGAAAGCAGGAGTACAGTACTGCAAGTTTCCTCAGGACACACCAGAAGTTGTGATAAGAGATTTTGCAAGAACCAGGGAAGACTGCAATCAACAAACAATGGGTTCCTGGACCTGAAGACCTGTGGAGATAGGAGACCAAGTCCAGAAGTTGAAGAAGAGTCCAGGGAGGACATGAGCCCCTGACAAACTAGAATATGGTGCAAAGGTGGATTCTTCTGTAAGAAGAAAAGTACAGAAGAGCACCAAAAAAGATGGCTGTGGGTTCGTGCTTGGTGCAGGTGATGCCCCACGTAGAGTTGTTGGATCCAGGCTGTTTGTGTCACTGTATTCCACCAACAAGCCTTGTTTCAAGCAAGTACCCGGTTTCAGTAAAAAAGGAGCTGCCTGGACCCAGGAGGGACCTACGGGTCTCAACTCCGACTGAGAAGACAGAGGGGTCATTCCGACCCCGGCAGTCAAGGACCGCCGGGGCCGGGGATGCGGGAGCACTGCCAACAGGCTGGCGGTGCCCCGCAGGGCATTCTGACCGCGGCGGGACCAGGAAAACCAGCGGTCTCCCGCCGGTTGCTGCGCCGCCTTGGGGGATTCCGACCCCCTCACCGCCATCCTGTTCCTGGCGTGGCGGTGAGGGGTGTCGTGGGGCCCCTGGGGGCCCCTGCAGTGCCCATGCCAATGGCATGGGCACTGCAGGGGCCCCCGTAAGAGGGCCCCACTTTGAATTCCAGTGTCTGCTTTGCAGACACTGGAATTCGCGACGGGTGCCACTGCACCCGTCGCACATCCTCCACTCCGCCGGCTCCATTCGGAGCCGGCATCCTCATGGAGGGCTGTTTCCCACTGGGCTGGCGGGCGGCCTTTTGGCGGTCGCCCGCCAGCCCAGTGGGAAACCCAGAATACCCGCGGCGGTCTTGTGACCGCGCAGCGGGATTCTGGCGGTTCCCTCCAGGCGGGCGGCTCCCGCAGCCCGCCGGGGTCAGAATGACCCCCAGAGTGTGCTCTCAGCACTTCAGAGAGCCCTCAGAAGATCAGGCAGCACCTACGGGAGTTCAAGAACACAGGGACAAAGAAGATGCAAAGTGCAGTCGTTGCAGCACTACACAGGAAGGTCCCACATCACCGGAGAACAACTCAGCTAGTTGTGCCTCGCAGGATGGAATGCTGGGGACCTAGGCTACACTGTGCATGAAGGATTCTTGGAAGAAGTGCACAGAATCCCAAGGAGCTGGAGAAGACGTGGCGCACAGGGGTACTGTCGCAGCAGGGGGAGGCAAACTCTTACCTCCACCAAATTTGGACAGCTGGACCTTTGGACAGTCTGGGTCACTTTGGTCCACCACCTGTGTTCCAGGGAGCACGCTCATTGTCAGGAGAGGAGTCCCAGAGTACCTGTCGCTATCGCAGAAGGGTGCCTGCAGAAGCAGGGAAGTGACTCCATCACTCCACAAAAGATTCATTCCGTTCTTCTGTTGCAGGGTGATAATTGGCAGTCCTGAGAGCGTATACACCTTGGAAACTGTATACTTTGTTGCAGTAACAGTGGTGCCTGGAGCTGTCTGCGGTTGACCCAATAGTCAGAAGCTGAAGCAGAGGATGCAGAGGATTCCTGGAGGAGTCTTGCAAGCTGAATCTGAGGAAACACGTACAGAAGAGACCCTAAATGGCCCTCAGATGGGGATTGGCTACCTACCCATGGAGTGGAGAAGTATGGCACAATGGTTAGAGCGGCAGACCCTGAAGCAGAGATCTAGCTCAAGACCAGGGTTCAAGTCCCGCTTCAGCAGGTCTTGGGCTCAATTCCCTTGGACCAGATAATTCTCGCCTTGGTGCCTAATCTAATTAATGAGTCCAACTCTGGGCAATAGCTTGCTTAATCTCCACAACGGCCCCAACAGTGCTTGGATGCCTGGCTTCACCCTGGGGGTGCCCAGGAGTGGGCACCTCACAGGGAAAAGCCAGGAGGGGTTCCATAGCGGTATGAGTACAGCGCCTTTAGACCCTAACGGGTGAGTAGTGCGCTATACAAGTGCAAAGTTTACAGTTTACCCAGATAAGCACCTATCAGCAGGAGTCTCTGATGTCACCTGCTGGCACTGGCCACTCAGAGGTCTCCAGAGTGTCCCCACATCTTGGAATTCAAGATGGCTAACACCAGGGACAGACTGTAGGAGCTCTGGGCACCGCCCCTGGGGTGGTGATGGACTGGGGAGTGGTCACTCCCCTTTTCTTTGTTCAGTTTAATACCAGAGCAGGAACTGGGGGTCCCTGAACTGGTTTAGACTGTACCATCTGTGCCCTTCAAAGCATTTTCAGAGGCTCTGGAAGGCTACCCCTACCAGGCCTGCAACACCTATTTCGAAAGGGAGAGGATGTAACACCCTCCTCCCAAAGAATATGCATTGTTCTGCCTTCCTGGGATTGAGCTGCTCAGTCCCCAGGAGGGCAGAAACCTGTCTGTGAGGTGGCAGCAGCTGGGGCTGCAGTGGAAACCTCAGAGAGCTGGTTTGGCAGTACTGGGGGTCCATGGTGGAGCCCCCAGGGTGCTTGGGATTGGCCCCCAGTACCATATTTGGAATGGGGGGACAATTCCATGATTTTAGATACCTCACATGGCCATAATTGGAGTTACCATTGTGAAGCTACAAGTGTATTCACATATATGTAGTGCCCCAGTGTAATGGGATCCCTGCACTCACGAAGTCCAGGGAATTGGCCCTGGAGAACGTGGGGGCACCTTTGATAGTGTAAGGGCACCCGCACACACAGTAACTTTGCACTTAGCCTTCAGTAAATGAAGGTTCGACATATAGGTGACTTATAAGTTACTTAAGTGTAGTGAAAATGGCTGTGAAATAGTGTGGCCACTATTTCACGCAGGCTGCAGTGGCAGTTCTGAAGGGAGGTTTGTCTGTACTCCTTATGGGTGGCAAAAGAAATGCTGCAGCCCATAAGGATCTCCTGGAACCCCAATGCCCTGGGGACCTAGGTACCATATAGTACGGACTTATAAGGGAGATCCAGTGTGCCAATTAGAATTGGAATATGGAGTCACTAAACTATAGTGACAAATTTGGTACGTAGAGAGAGCTTAAGCACTGGAGTTCTGTTTACCAGAACTTCAGTGACACAGTTAAGCATACTGACAACACACACATAGGCCACAAACTACGAGCACTGGGGTCCTGGCTAGCAAAACATATTGACAAACAGGCAGCAATTGGGGGTAACATGCCAAGAAAGATGATACTTTCCTACAAGAACTCATAACACAAAAATATTCCACGAAAATAATACTCTCCATTTTTGGATCATTAATCCGAGGTTCATCCAGTAAGTCCAGATCCTTTGTCATCCGCCCAAAGAAAAAACGTCATTGGTTGTTCTCTACAAAACAAAACATACATATAAACTCTTCTTCATTAAATTACTTTCACTTCTAACCCCACATCTACTCTATTGAACAACACTTATAGCAACATTTCAAAAAAATATTAAACAATTCAAGAAACCACATGAACCAGTAACTTTGCTGCATTCATAATTTTTCCACTTGTTCTCTATCTTTGTTTTAGTGTTCCTTATTCTCGAACCAAGGGAGCTGAGGGTGGAATAATGCTAGCCTCTGTGTCTTTAATGAACTCTTGATTCCCTATTCATTACACTTTGAGAATCGCCATTTCATTACAAGACCGGAGGCTATCATTATACATGTTGATAGTCCTCCAATACTACATCAGTCATATGTTCTAATGGCTTACAATAATGTCTCACAAAGTTTCAGCATTAGATCAATCAGCAGTCTTTAATATGTCCTACAAACTCCCCCTTCAAAAATTCTTATTGCCCATGACACCTTTCATGGGATGAGGATTAAAAAATTGTAAATCAATACCTGCCTTTTGCATTGTCCACTGTATTCGTTTAGCAATCCTTGCTGTTGTCCCCATTTTATAAGGTTTCACCAAAGAAATTAGCAATTCATTTACTCCATCTGGTCTTAACTCTTGGGTTCTAGACCTGTATACTTTCAAACATCTTACCACACAAAGTTCTTTACATGAATACAATTTTGGATTAAAAACAGTATCAGACATTGTCCTTCTTCTTTTCATTTTCTCAAAAGGCACACCAAAAGAATCATAAAATGCATTACCTACCTCCAAAGCCTGAACATCAGATACCCTGCGATAGGAAATCAAACATAATAATGAATCCAGTTTAATTGTCAACCTTCTTAATTCAAAAAAATTGACATTAGGCCATGAAACCAAAAAAGATAGTATTCTGTTCACAGCCCATAATACCTTTACTTTGCCATCGGCGGTCTCCTCAAACTAATGCTCTTCATAACTCCACATACCACAGCATTACTACCTACACTATCACCATTCACAAGACTGTGACTTGCCTAGATTGCATACCTTTAACAGTTAATGGTTCTGTATGTTAATCCTCTCTCATACTGTTCCACCCAAAAAATTTACTGTATTGACGACAAGTGCCTCCACGTAAACCAACCCCCTTTCCAAGCACCAACAAACCCACTTTTTCTAGATGCCTTTGTATCTGCGTCTAGTACCTGACACCCAAGATTCTTCGAGCAGCTCTTCAGCTTTTCTCAAAGGCCTGACATTTCAGAAGATCTCCTGACACTTTCCATACAAGAAAGTTCAAAACCCCTGTTTCTACCATGAGATACTCCTCTCTATCCACATTTTCTAAAATACCTAATCTTGCTGGCAAATAAAAAAAGTATTTTGCCCACCTGTATCAACAACAACATCAGAAACCACGCATGGGATACACAAAACAGACTCACCAGAACCAACTGACATTCTTCCCGTCTCACCTTCTGCAAGACTCTCTGAATCATTGCAAAAGGTGGAAACACATAACCTCTCCACCTTGTCCAGTCATGCTGAAAAGCATCCATTGCCAAAGCTTCTGGATCCAGAAGCCAACTGAAAAAAATCTGAATCTGGTAACTCAATCTGCTTGCAAATATATGTAACTCCAAAGGAGTTATATATATGCTAAAAATGTATCTCTGCAAAGATTTCAGTCTGAAAAATCATTCAAATACCTTGAATTCCAATCTGCAGAAACATTGTCCCTTCCAGGCAAATAATCTGCCCTCAGACATATTTTCTGCTCCACACAAATTACCCACATTTATTTTGCTAAATCAGAAAGAGCATGGGAACAAGATCCCCCTAACCAATTTATATAAGTTACTGCAGAAACATTGTCCATTTTCCACTTCATAACTGACCATAAACCACCAGTCTCCTCAGCACCCAACCAGACACCCCATCCTAGGAGACTTGCATCTGATTTCACAATAAAATCTGGCATACATCCAAAGATTGCTCAGCCATTCCAAGCATTCTGATTGCATAATCACCAAGATAACTTCTCCTTTGTCTGACCTTTCAAACTTATTTTGTCTTCAAACCACAAACCTGACTGAAGAGCTATTGCTTTCATTCTATCGAGAGCACAGCAATGCAACGGCCCTGGAAAGCCAGCTTGTATTGAAGATGACAGCAAAACCACAATCTCGCCAGTTCTCTCAAGATTAAAATGTTCTTCCTTAACACTTAATGAATCTCTTTCTTTATCTTGGTTACCTGCTTCACTGGTAAACACAGCATTACCTTCACAGTGTCTATGGTGAACACCAAGAACTCTAAAGTCTGAGATAGACTCACAACAGATGTGTCTAAATTCACAATGAACACTAAGGACTCCGGAAGTCCTCTCATCAACTGCAGATCCCAGAAAAGCTGGTTTACCCTCTGGGACATTATTAAAATGTTGTCCAAAAAACAAATAATCACACTCCTCTCTCCCATAGAAATACAACCAATGCTCTCATGACCCTGGTCAAACACCAAGGAGCTGAAGATAAACCAAAAGGGAGAAAGCAAAACTGGAAAAAATGGGCTTTCCATTGAAACTGAACATAAACCTGACTGTCCTTGGACACTGGGATATTAAAACAAGCATCTTTGAGATCTAACTTCACTAACCAATCGCTCCTTAGCAGCATTTCTCTTAACAGATGGACACTCCTTATCTTGACATGTCTGTAAATGAGAAATGTATTCAGATCCCTTAAGTTTATTACAGGTCTCCAACCTTTCTCTTTTTTCTACCATGAAAAGAGTACTTTAAAACAAACCTCCTCTCTTTCTATAGGAACAATGGTTCCTTTTTTCAAACAAATTGGATATTTTGTTTCCAACTATCAACACTTGCTCTGGTAAGGGCAGGTAAGTACCTACACTTAAAAAAGGCCACTAATCCCTACTAGGTCCAATTAGGTCTCAATAAAGTAACCCCAGCCAATGCATGGTAGCTTGGCAATGAGCAGTTGGACTTAACTTAGGAGACAGGTGTGTAAAATATTAAAAAATCATAAAACAGTAAATTAGTAAAACACAAAACACAATCCGCTCCAACACTAATTTTTAACAATTGCTTATATTTTTATCTTTCAAATGCCACTAAAATGACAAAAATCCAATGTAGGGAACCAGAGACATGAATGTTTAAATATTAAAATTAATTATAGCGCTTAGAAGCAAATAGCGCTCAAAGAGCTAAGAAAGGTCACACTGGACAGGGACAAAGTCCAGAGTTCAGGCCACCCATGATGCAACACTGTTACACTTACTTTCAGAAGTGTTTCTTGATACAGTAAAGTGCTCCACAGCACCAGCCAAGGGTTCAGAGGTTCTGGTTTGCATCTTGGGGTCTGGGACTACAACTCTCACAATGCACCTGATGGTGCTGTTTACAATAGTTTCTCCAAGTGTCTCCAAGCTTCTGGATCTTCTTCCAGAGGTCCTTATTTTGGTCCTTGAAGTTCCACAACTTGATCCAAGGTTCCAGAAGTTCTGAGTTGGTCATTGGGAGTTGGGACCACAATTCCCAGAATGCACCTAGAGAGAATCCTCAAATGGCCACTGGACGCTGGTCAGCTGGGCTCTTCTTTCAGGACTTGATGCAGGGAAATCTGGGCAGCTCCTTTCTACCTGTAGCTGACAGGGAGTCCACTCCTTGAAGCCTAATGTGTGCAGCTAGTGCAGTACTTGTGAGTGGAGTGTCAAGGTGCAGGCCACGGGTCCAGCAGGGCAGTCCTTCTTCTCTAGTATCTTCTTCCAGCAGGGATCTGAGGTGTAGGTGCAGCTCTGCTATATGCATCCTTGCTCCTGGGATGGAACACAGGTTGTCAACTGTCCAATTGCATGCAGGCCACCACCCTCTTGGATGACCACTTCTTGGGAAGTGGGGCAAAATTCAATCAAAGGGAGCAGCATTCTTTAAAATCCAAAATGGCAGAATCTGAATTTTGGAGGTCAGGTCTGGCTGAGTCCAGCCACTAGTATGGCTAAAATTCCTTAACACACCCCTATTATGCCCGCTCCTAATCTAATCCAGGTTGCACCTGGTTTTCTGGGGTTGCAGGAAATGGGGGAGGTCCTGAGCTGCTCCAAATGTTCTTTCTTCCTTTGAAGACCAATTTAGCTGCTCTTCCCCATCTTGTTCACCATCTGCTGAGGCAGATCTCCTTCCTGTCACGGTCTGCATATCGCTTCTCACCTTTGACTGAAGAATTTGAAAGAGCACCCGGTCTTCTGCTGGTTCTGGATTGACCAAGATAAGGACGACCCTTTCTAGTAGCCACGGTGCTGCTTGACAGGAAATGCCTATGCAGACAGTACCCTCCAGAAGGAGTCCCAGAGTAAAAAAAAAAGAAAATGTGGGAAAAACCTCAAACAGGAACTCCTGAAAAAGAGGGAAAAAGCAAGAGTGAAAAAAGGAAAAAATTGGAAAAGTCACAGAGTAACAGGAACTAGAGAAAACACGATGAACAGGAGCGAGGATCACCTTCAAGAGGAAGTGCTTGCATTGCAAAGAAGATCAGGACTGAGTGACATATATACTAGGAGACAGGAAGTGACAATACAGGAAAAGAAGGCAATACCATCTTGGATTGGGAAAAGCCCATAGAAAAGAATAGAAAAAAAGGTAACAGTATAAAAGAAAAAATCATGCTGGGAAAAAAGGAACATAAAGAAGACAACATGGAGACCAGAAGAAAGAAAAGTAGAAGTGCACAGAAAAAAAGAAGAAAAGAAGAAAAAAGAAAAGAAAAGGAGTCCCCTATCACCAGGCCAGAAGAATATCAGGGAAACAGGTAAGGGCAACGTGACTGGGAGCATGAGATGTGCTTCCCGAAACGCGCCGTCATAGAAGTGCAAAGATGCGGAGGACGGCACTCCGATAATCGGAGCTACGGCCCGACTCCGGCTGGAAAAAGAGACGCCGCGGTTAAGTGTGGCGTCACACTCCCCCAGGCACTTCCTTTGTCTTTAGCCCAGGCCACTTCACACCTCATCAAGACAGCCTGGCCAGGCTGCCTGAGGCTGGCCAATCAGAGAAGGGCACTACAGAGCTGAAATTGGCAAATTCAGATAGAGTTCTACAACTCTTTGCCTGAATTAGTTATGTTGAATTCAACAGTGGCAAGTTGATTTATTATAGCAGTATGTTTGATACCAAACTTGATATATTTAGCTCCTTTTGGAACTTTATTAATTAAAAATAAAGTCTCCCCATTTTAGCCTACGGAGCCTATTCAGTACTATGAGAGAAAATTTAATGTGGCTATTTCCCCTCACCAGGGATTATAAAACATCTTTTATCAGGTCCCTGCTTATAATTACACTACACCCAACCCTGGGGGCACCTAAGGCACACATTAGGGGTGACATACATGTAAAAACAAGGTAGGTAAGAATTTGGAAGTAGTTTTCATTCCAAAGTTGAATTTGAAGGTGACTTTAATTTAAAAGCAGTCGGCATAGAAAGGCAGGCCTGCCTTTAAAAAATGACCTTGGGCACCTCAGCAATTGCACCTATGGGTGCACTACCTATGCTAAGGTCCCTAAACCTACAGGCCCTACATATAAGAGGGGCTTGTAAGTAGGTTGATACTGCCAATTAAAATCAGCCTAATTTTAATCAGAGTACAGGCCCTGGGAATGGTTAGCAGTACAAGGGTGCCATCAATTGCAGGAAAACACCAGCAAAAAGTAAGAAATGGGGGGCAAAAACTTAGTGGGCTACTGCAATCAGCCCAGTCTTCTCACAGGATGATTGCACTGATAATGTGTTTCCAGAAATTCTATTGTATTATCCTGAATGATCATCAACACAGAGGGATCCTGAGTAATCTGTTCCCACTCTTTTCTGGAAAAAAAACATAATGACCTCCTATCTTTCCTTGGAAATAACCAGAAATAATCATTGTACTCACCTTGAAATCCTGATAAACTTTGCCCCCGATCCCTTATTGTTCAACCACACTAGCATCTACCTATTTGTGGGAAGAAATTGGCACTCATACCTCCTTGATAAGAACGTACTCCATAATAGGACTTCTGAAATCCTCAACCGGCAAAAAGTCCTTGTCTGCCAGACCTACCAAAAACGCTTTCACTAAACATTCTACCCATATTCTATTGAGCTTTATTCAAAGGAGTAAAGGAGCAAAGGATGAAACATATTTTCCAATACTCTAAACTAATTATTCTCCAAACAACAACCTTTTTGGTTCATCACTTGCCTAATCACGTAATTTTTGATTGATTTTCTTTGACCTGGCATTCTTGGCGCGCAGTCTTCCCTATCTTTTTTGCCTCTGCCTCCCAATTTTTGACTGTGTGCTGGACTCTGTTTTTTCTGGTTTGTGACTCTGGGCACTTTGCCACTGCTAACCAGTTCTAAAGTGCATATGCTCACTGTGCAAAATGTAGTGGTTATTGGTTTATCCATGATTGGCCCATTTGATTTACTAGTAACTCCCTAGTAAAGTGCACTAGAGGTCCCCAAGGCCTGTAACTCAAATGTTACTAGTTAGTTTGCAGCACTGATTGTGCCATCCACATGAGTAGCCCTGTAAACATGGCTCAGACTTTCCACTGCATTGTCTTTGCATGCAGTCTTGCACTGCCAAATGAACCTGGCAAGTGTACCCACTTGCCAGGCCCAAACCTTACCTTTTTGAACATGTAAGGCACTCCTAAGGCAGTCCCTACACAGCCCCATGGGCAGGGTGCAAGGTATGTTAAGTGTGGAACATGTATTGATGTGTTTTAGATGTCCTAATAGTGAACTACTGCTAAATTTGGTTTTCACTGTGCAAGGCCTATCTCTCCTGTAGGTTAACATGGGGGCTGCCTTTAATTCTTAATGTGAGATTCCCTTTGAGAGCAGATACAAATATGGAGGTTGGTGTCACTAAACTCACAATTTAGAAATACATATATTAGTGAAGGTGGCTTTTAGATTGTTAGTTTGAAAATGACACTTTTAGAAATGGGCATTTTCTTGCATAAACCATTCTTTGACTGCCTGCTTGTGTATTCCCTTTCTGGGTCAGACTGACAGTTGGGCTGTTTGTGAATCTCCACTAGACAGTGACACAAAGGGAGCTGGGGTGTAGCCTGCATATCCTGATGGGCCATATGGGCTAGAGTGGAAGGAGGAGTGAAAGGGCTGTGCCTGCACTCACACACTGCAGTTTCCAACCCCCTCATGTGTGTCTGGGGCCTGGTCTGGACAAGGCAGGATCTTGTGAACAACAGAGACTTTCCCTTGAAGTTTGCCTACTTCAAAGGCAGAAAGGGGTATAAGTAGTCAACCCAAACCCCCAGATTTTCAGATTACTTCTGGATTCAAGAGGAACCTCTGCCAGAGAGAAGAGCTAGTGGAGGAGTACTGCCCTATTGCCTGTGACTGTGCTTTGCTGTATTGGCCTGCAGTTGCTGCTTCTGCCTGAAAGAGGACAAATACTGGACTTTGTGGTATATTCCTTCCTGCGAAGTGTCTCCAAAGGCTTGGACTGAGCTTGCCTCCTGTTTTGAAGTCTCAGGGCCATCAAAGACTTCCTCTCCCAGCACCTGGACTCTCTGCTGAGACTCCTACGCTACAAAGTGGTGTACTATCCAGTCCCCAGGCCCTTGAAAGGTGAAGCTGGTAGAACAAGGACTGAAATTCACTCACAGGAAGTTGTGTGGGGAAGATTTTGATGCACCACTTGCAATGCAACTGCAAAAATTATGTGCCACCGACATTGTGGCTGAAATCGACGCACCACCTGCATCACCTGGGAAATTGATGCATCACCTGCATCGCAGCCGGAGAAATTACTGCTTGCGGCTGCTGAAAATGATGTAAACTTCACGTAGCACAGTTTTCCATCACTGTGCAGCCAGATTTCACATGCATCATCTCTGGGCGTCAAAATCAATGTGAACATGCATGGACCTGAGGTGCCCCATCCAGAAATCGATGCATCGCTACCTTGCGTGAGAGAAAAATTATGCATCACTCACTTTTCTATGCACGCTCGCCTGTGAGGCAAACCAGGTGTATCTACATTGCCTTGACTAGAGCGATGGTCCCTGCTTGGACAGAGTGCACACTGACTGCCAACCAGAGATCCCAATTCTAACAGATTTTAATTGCCTTCTGCCTTTCTGTATTAAGTACTGCATTACCATTGCCTAATAAAATTACAGCTCTTTGATTACAGCCTCTCACTAACTCAAAAACCCAGAGCAGTATCATTCAAATAGGCTTGCTCAGCCATGTCCAAACTCTGGCAATCGTCCCATAACATCCAATACCTTGTCTTGCACTTGCTTAAGAGACCTCCCTAGTCCCTTCTTGGATCCCGTCCCATCTTAAACAAGAAAATAATTAATTCTGGATTACACAAACATTTTCTTCTAAAACCGACATTTCATTCTCAGCCTTCAAAATATTTCTGACCTACTTATCCAAAGGAGTTTGAATCCACTTTCTAATAAATTGCACCACATTCTCTAATGGCCACCATCTGCACTTCTGGGGTGCCGAATATCATAAGGAAAAAACATCACCTCACCCAGAGGATTATCAATGACATCTCTCTTTTATGTAGAAGGACTTTCATCAACTTGAAACCAATCCTCATCATCCCCATCCGCGGTGTCCAAATCAAAAACATATTCATAAAAATGTTCCTCATCTTTTTTGGACAAAAATTCTCAATTTATTTCATTGTCCTCCTTACTCAACTCTTTTGTGCCACAAAGGATGCCTCCACTCTTTGTGCCATTAGGTACACTTCTCTTTTTTTATGTCGCCTAGGACACCTCTCCCTTGCTTTTTGCTCTGACCAACCAATCTACCTGAGTCTCTTGAGACCAAAACCCATTATCTGAAATTGCTTTCTTCTTACTTAGGTTCAGTGCCTTCTCAATAGACTCCTGTATACAGTTCTTCAGTTCTGACTGAATATTTTTTTTTTATTATCTCCTCACTAATCTGACCCTCTGGAATTTTCACAGTCTCATCTCATAACTAGACATTGCCACCTCCAGATTAGAAATTTTGTTTGAGTCTCTTTCACAACACTATGTAATTTTGAAACAACCTCTCGTCTTACAAAACCATAGCATTTAAACTAAAGCCGATGCATTTAATGACTAAAGAAATGACCAACTGAAATTATAGAATACTCAACAAATCAGTACCACATGCGCATTGAAAAATATTGAAATTGTGTCGTCCCAAGCTAAGATGGCCACCAACTCTTGCGATAGGAAACAAGATTACGTCTAGCCATTTTTCCACTATGTAAGAGAACGCCTAATTTTGTACTCAAGTGCCTTTATTGATTAAAGCACCTAATTAAACTGCACACAGAGCCCAAACGGAGGGCTCAGAAGTCCGCCAACTTCAAACACTGTGCAAAAACAACTCACGGTCGGACTGAAGTGAAACTGACTTCGGCGGGGCACAGACCAGTGCATGTAAACAGCAGAGCACGCAACCTGGAAAATTCAGGTAAACAGTCACTGCATGATTTTTATCTGAGTTAATGTTTAATAAATACCTCAAAACAAAAACCAGATGGGTCAAGAGAAGGTCCACAAATAACTCTTCTTTCAGTGATGTGGAAGTGCTACGCCATCAGCTCCATTCTGCTTGGTAAACATTTCTGTGTTTTTTCCGTCCCGAGCTATCCTCACTTTGTGTAGCACAATGTAGATTTTCCTAGTTTTAATGATGGAAAGTCTTAATTTTATTAAAGACACAGAGGAGAGTATTATGTGTTTCTTTTCTTGCTTAACTTAAATAGCAGCAGTCAAAATAAACAAACTACAAATCCCAAGTGGCAAAGCAAAAGAGCCAATCTGAAGAAAAACGTAGTCCAAACATGGTAACCAATCAGAATACATCTATACTATTATTATGTCACTTGACTATGAACAGCCCTCTCTTCTTTCTTGATATGTCAATCAGAACGAAATAAAGGAAAAATAGAAAATAAAATAAGAGTAGCCATGATGAAGGACAATAGTTCAGAACAAAAGTTCATAAATCCAAGAAACTGAAAATGATCCGGAACAACAGGACCGGTAGGCATCACAACTCTTCCGGAAGATGAAGAATTCAATAGTCTGGATTTCAAAGCAATTGAAGCTGAATTACATGGAAGGTTGAGTAGTAGACGTTGACGCTGAAAAGGAGGGAGAAAACAACAGTTAAACAATGTGGTGGGATAATACTCGCCTCCATGTATTTAATAAAATTAAAACTTTCTGTCATTAAAACTAGGAAAATCTACATTTTATGTTAAGACCGGAGGCTCCTATTATGCTTGTTTAAAGCGTATTAATCACATTCATTGAAACATTTTCAACATGTTTGCAATAAAATACTTTAAATACATTATCATTAGACTAATCTCCAGATCTAAGATTGTCCTCTAAGCCGGAACCCCCCCAAAATGCTTTGGATGACATTGCTCCTCTGGAAGAATGCGCTCAAAACATGGAGGTATCTATACCCACCAAGGACATGATCCATTTTACCCAGCAAGCTAGAGTAGTGGCAGATGCAGGGTTTTCTAAAAAAGATAAGTAGTTGGGATACAGAGGGCACTCTTGAATCTGCAGTCTTTTGTTCATAAACTTTTAAACATTGTCCAACACATAACTTAGGATGATCTGTATAATAAGGATAAAATACTGAAGTTAAATTGGTTTTAGTTCGACGGACCACTGTGAACAATACCCCTGATGGAGAAAACTAGTGAGATGAAATGTCTAAAGCTTTAACATCAGAGAGGCACTTAATAGATTTAAGACATAACAGCATTGTCAATTTTGCAGATAACATTTTCAGGGAAAGCATACTATTATCAGGCCATGACAAAAGGAAACCTAAAACTACATTAACGTCCCATAACTGCCTATATTAGGAGGATTAGAAAACTATACTCCCTTCAAAAGTCGGCAAACAAGAGGATGTTCTCCCACTGGTTTTCCATTCACATAAACATGGTTGGTTGAAATAGCAGATCTATACAGATTAACGGTACGAAAGGCTTTGCCTTTGCTGGCTTCTGCAGCTAGGAAATTAACGATGAAAGTCACATCTGCTGAAAGGGAGTCAATGTCTTTTCCCAAACCCAGCTGTGCCATAAAGACCAAGCTGATTTGTAAGCTTTCCTAGACCGTGGAGCCCAGGATTGTTTGATAAATTCTGAAGCCTTTGACTAAATGAAAGCGGGAGGCTGGGAATTCCCGAAATTGTCCATGCCAAAAGAGTCAGGAAATTGTCTAAGATGAGGTTGTGAGGATGGTTCAGAGGGTCCAACAAGAGGTTTGGAAAAGAAGGTAGAAGGAAAGGAAAATCTTTTGAAAGTTTCAAAATGAATGGGAACCATATCTGGAATTGCCAAAATGGAGCTATAAGCACTAAAGTGGCTTGCTGTCGTCTCGCTTGTGCTAGTACCCTGCTGATCATGAGGAAAGGGGAAAAAGCATAATTCAGGGACTTTAACCAATCCTGTAAAAAGGCATCTGATGCCAATAGATCCAGGCATCAGCTGTAGAATTGAGGAAGTTGAGAATTGAGGCGAGATGCGAACAAAGCGATTATCAAAGGGTCCCATTTGTTCAGAATTAATTGAAAAATTGAGGGATGAAGTTTCCAATAGCTTGAGTCCCGAAGATGGAGCATATGCCAATCTGCTATCGAGTTGAGAGCTCCTGGAAGATACTCTGCATGAACTGAAATTCGATTCAAAAGGCAAAATTCCCAAAAGCCTTTGGCCAGTTCTGCAAAGGGTTTGGATTTTGTCCCCCCGAGATGATTTCTGTACGGGACTTCAGAAATATTGTCCATCCTGAGAAGAATAGCACAACAAACTTTGGCGGTCATTACAACATTGGCGGTAAAAGCCGCATACCACCGCGCAGAAGACCGCCAACACACCACCGCGGCCGCAGAAAACCGCCACAGCTATTATGACCCACAGCACGGAATCCGCCAAAATTCAGACACCCACACAAGTCCGCCACACCAAAGGTCAGTGATAAACTGGCGATAACAAAACCTCCACAGTCACGCCAACAGAAATACGCCCACACTATCACGACCCACGAATCCACGCGGCGGTCTTTCAACCGCAGTATTCCATTGGCGGTACACACCGCCGCGCTCAAAATACACACACATTCACAAAACATAGCCACATTGGACAATTCGAAATACACACACCTGACACACATACACACACCACTCCCACACACCCAATGCAATATAAAACACACACCCACATCACCCACAAACCCCTACGACCAAAAATCACAAACAAAGGCCAGAGAGAGACACCACCATCAATAATACCAGCATCCACAGGCACACAACACCATCACCCACATAACTTCCACACACCTCACACTACACACCACTACATATCAGCACACTTATCACCCCTCACACCACCCCACACATCACCTACACCACCCCATGGCAGGGCAAAGACACCCCAGGTTCTCGGAGGAGAAGCACAGGGTCATGGTGGATGAAATCGTCCGGGTAGAGCCACAGCTATTCAGATCACAGGTGCAGCACACCTCAATTGCAAGGAAGATGGAGCTATGGCGAAGAATAGTGGACAGGGTCAACGCAGTGGGACAGCACCCAAGAAATCGGGATGACAACAGGAAGAGGTGGAACGACCTACGGGGGAAGATGCGTTCCGTGGTCTCAAGACACCACCTGGCGGTTCAGCGCACTGGCGGCGGACCCCCGCCTTCTACCCCACAACTAACAACATGGGAGGAGCAGGTCTTGGTGATTGTGCATCCTGAGGGCCTCGCAGGAGTAGGTGGAGGAATGGACTCTGGTAAGTCAAATCTGAACTATTACATCCCACACCCTACCTGCATGCCAGCACATACCCCAACCCTCACCCTCACCCCCATCACTCCAACTCCTCACAAATGTCCCAATATCACAAACCACACATCCTAACCCCAAGCCCTGCATGCAACAATAAAGCATGGACACCCATCTCATTAAGCATGGCCACTGCACATACCCAAACACCCCCTTAAACCATCATCACACAAGGTCCCACACAGGAATGCAAGCACTGGGGTACACGGTCACCCACCCATTGCACACCATGCCACACACAGATGTAATAAACATCCTTTTATACCCCTGCTGGACCCCTATCCAACGTCACCGGACAGGAGGGTCCACACATATCCACACCAGCAACAGAAGAGGCCCACAGTGATGACAGCACCTCTGTCCAACTGGATCTAGATGACCAGACTGGCCCATAGGGGACCTTGGGACAGTCGGTTCCCCTCACCCAGTCACAGGCCACCACAGAGCTTCCCCCCTCTGGAAACACCAGCACAGAACCCACCGAGCGGGCTCATACCCCCGTCCCCAGGACACGTCAATCAGCTGTGTGTCCACCACTACAGGGAACCCAGGCTAACCCACCACCCCAACAACAACAGGGACCTGGGGGCAGTGGTAGTGGGCACACGGTCCAGGGGACGGAGGCCCAGGAACACAGGGGAACTTGGAGAGCTGCTGTGTGACAGGGGGCGGACAGGCCCAGGGAACCCACTCTCCACGAGGCCCTCTCCAACATCATGGGAGCATACCACCACTCCCAGGAGACGATGGCAACGGTACTGGCCAAGTTTCAGGAGACCCAGCGCCTGTAGGAGGAACAGTATTAGGGCTTCAGGGAGGAACTCAGCTCCATCAATTCCACCCTAGGCACCAACGTAAGGGTGCTGAAGGAAGTACTCAACACCAGGAGGGACACTGTGGCACTACAAGGGGCCCCTGATACTAGCCTGGACGATGAACTGCCCACCACCTCTGCCGGTGCTAGTGGACAGGAGGCACCGCCACAGGACCACCACTTCAGCACCCCACCCCCTGCAGAGGGAGAACCACCCCGCAAGCGGTCCCTGAGATCCAGGACAAAAACGATGCCAAGACCCCCACCAAGAAATGAGACCACCCTGATTGTCATCCTACTGTCCCACTTTGTCAGCCTGTCCATCCTTAAACTGCCCCAGCTCCACTTCCAATGTCCATTTGGGCAATGCACCTGTGAGACTAAGAGACTGGACTCTGCCATGGACATTCCTCCGCCATCACCCCTAACCATTTTGCTACCCCCTCCAATTTTTAGCACTAAAATAAACACCCTTAAAGCACAAAACAATCTGGAGTCAGTCTGTGATTTCGGAACACTGTATTAGCAATTACTGTGGCAAAATGCTCTTTCAATTGTAATGTCAACATACCTATGTCACACAGCTATAGTCCATGAGGAATCAAAGCAGATGTCACACAGTGGGACCCACATCTGTGAAATCGTAAGGGAAAGTGACAACTTAGTGACCATACACTGGGTGAAAACGACAGACAGTAGAGAGGTAGTAGTGTTTAAGTACATGTAGTACATGTTTGTATTCTTACCTGTGTCTCAATGGAAATATTGCTGGATCACTGAGTCCCTGTTGTCCATGTCTTCTTCTTCTGCTTCCTTGTCTTCACTGTCCACAGGCTCCACAGCTGCAACAACACCGCCATCTGGACCATCCTCCTGCAGAAAAGCCACCTGTCGTCGCAAAGCCAAGTTGTGAAGCATACAGCAGGCCACGATGATCTGGCACACCTTCTTTGGTGAGTAGAATAGGGATCCACCTGTCAAATGGAGGCACCTGAACCTGGCCTTCAGGAGGCCGGAGGTCCGCTCGATCACCCTCCTAGTTCGCCCATTGGCCTCATTGTAGCGTTCCTCTGCCCTTGTCCTGGGATTCCTCACTGGGGTCAGTAGCCATGACAGGTTGGGGTAATCAGAGTCTCCTGCAAATGGCGAGGGACAACTGTTAGACACACACTAACCTGGAGGGATATCCCCAGACCCAGACAACCATTCCCACTGACTAGCTTCCAGGTGCTCACCTAATAGCCACACACGGTGCCTCTGGAGTTGACCCATCACATAAGGGATGCTGCTATTCCGCAGGATGTAGGCGTCATGCACTGAGCCAGGGAATTTGGCATTCACATGGGACATGTACTGGTCGGCCAAACATACCATCTGTACATTAATCGAATGATAACTCGGTTTCTGTCCACCTGTTCACTCCTGTGGGGGGGGACCAAAGCCACATGTGTCCCATCAGTGACACCTATGATGTTGGGGATATGTCCCAGGGCATAGAAATCACCTTTCACCGTAGGCAAATCCTCCACCTGAGGGAATACGATGTAGCTCCGCATGTGTTTCAGCAGGGCAGACAACACTCTGGACAACACGTTGGAAAACATAGGCTGTGACATCCCTGATGCTATGGCCACTGTTGTTTGAAATGACCCACTTGCAAGGAAATGGAGCACTGACAGCACCTGCACTTGAGGGGGGATTCCTGTGGGATGGCGGTTAGCTGACATCAAGTCTGGCTCCAACTGGGTATGCAGTTCATGGATTGTGGCACAGTCAAGCCTGTATGTGATGATCACATGTCTTTCCTCCATTGTCGACAGGTCCACCAATGGTCGGTACACCGGAGGATGCCGCCATCTCCTCACATGTCCCAGCGGACGGTGCCTATGAAGGACAAACTACTCAGAGGTACGTACCCCCAGCTTACACAGAACACCAATCATAATCTAAAAAGTGGCCTGTATGTGTGTTGAGTGTAGGCGTAGGTATGTGAGACGCAGTTGAAAATGAAGCCATGTGGGTCCCTGAAATGGCGGCTGTCTGACCTGTAATGTGGGACAATGGGATGTGAGGTAACTGCGCTGGCGTTGTACACCGTCACGGTAGGCGGTCGAAGACCGCGGCGCAATGCTGCATTGGTTAACATTGGACCCTATGGGTCCCAAGAGCCAATGACGATGTACGCCCGTGGTGATGGTACGCACCGCCGCGGACATGACTGCCATTTTCTATCTGTTCAATCACTCAATACCTGATCTTCGACAAGAGAGGACCTACACTGCAAGTGCTGCTGTGACCTCGGTCTGGAAGAGACAATGGCTCGAGTGTCTGGGGAAAGGGCCCCTGCCTTCACATAGGAGGTGTTGGAGAAACTTGTGGATGGGGTCCTCCCCAGTACACGCTACTCTACAATCCTCCAAACAAACAGGTAAGTACACTGGGAGCATGCTGTATGGGCTATGCCTGTGAGGAGAGGGGTGGATGTAAGAAGGAAGGGGGGAGAGTGCGGCGTGCATGAAACAACGGTGAGTGCATGTGCCACATGCCAAGGGTAGGGATGGAGGCCAATGACTGTGACGGTGCAGTTGGTAATAAGTTTCTCTTCCCCCTATACAAATCATGTACGTCAGCGCCCACCAGAAAAAATATATTTGGCGTGCTATCGCCAAGGACGTACGGAACCTGGGGGTCTACCACAGACGGAGCACCCACTGCTGGAAAAGATAAGAGGACATTCGCCGCTGGAGCAAGAAGATGGCGGAGGCTCAGCTGGGGATGGTCTCCCAACATGGGAGGGGTGCCCGTCGCACCATGACCCCCCTGATGTTCAGGATCCTGGTGGTGGCATACCCAAAGTTGGATGGGCGCTTGAGGGCATCACAGCAGCGACAAGGGGGTGAGTACACTCTCATTCTTCTGATTTTGCACGCAGTGGAGGGGTCTGGGTGGGGTAGGTGGGCTGTGGGTTTCCCTAGGCCAGGGAGAGTCCCATAGGCAAGGTCCCTCCGCAAGGCAGGCCATGTGGCACCCCACCGCACCTCTGTAGAGTGCCATCTACACCTAGTCATGCGCCTGTGTCATCCATGTGTGCAGATGTCGTCCATAGCCTAGTAGGACATTTCCCAGGAATTGAACAGTGGAGCCCAAGAGCGCGGCGTAGTGCAGGCGGCTTCTGTATCTGTCATGTCCGCCAACGGTAGCGGTAATGCATGCACTCAACATGTCTTTCTTCTGTCGTTCCCCCCCCTTTTTGTGGTCTCCCTGTTCTTGTGTGCATTAGCATCATGAGGCAGAGGAGCAGTGGCACCAGAGCACGAGGGGGCTGCATCTCACATGGCCATGGAGGGCCACACTACGGAATCGGACTTCACCAGTGGGACGGAGGGCGAGGGGAGCTCTACAAGGGGGACAGGAGCTGAGACCAGTGACACAGACTCGTCCTCTGATGGGAGCTCCCTTGTGGTTGCTGCAACATCTGTGCCCCCCCATCTAGAGGTACAGCCGCCACCCCCCCTCCAGCACTGCCCTCCCAGCATACCCTCAGCCTTTGCCCAGTGCCTGCTCACCCAGGAGGGTGGGCATCACCTTCACCCCAGGCACCTCAACCCCTGCCCCAGTCACCCCTGCTGCCCTCAGTGAGGAGGCCATTGACCTCCTCAGGTCCCTCACTGTTGGGCAGTCTACCATTTTGAATGCCATCCAGGGTGCAGAGAGGCAGTTGCAACAAACAAATGCATTCCTGGAGGGCATTCATTCTGGTCAGGCGCCCCTTCAGCAAGCTTTTCAGACTCTGGCCTCAGCACTGATGGCAGCCATTGTCCCTGTCTCTAGCCTCCCCCCTCCAACTTCCTCCACCCAGACCCAATCCCCTGTACCCCAGCCTATCCCAAGCACACCTCTAGACCAGCATGCACACACGTCAACACACAAGGGAAGCTCAGGCAAACATAAGCACCACACATCCCACAGGCACTCACGCAAGCATCACACACATGCAGACACACCAACATCCACTGCCTCCACTGTGTCCCCCTCCTCCTTGTCTCCCTCCTCCCTCCCAGTCTCGTCTACACTCACACCTGCATGCACTACCTCTACAGCCACTACTACCATCACCAGCACACCCACCACCACACCCCGCTCACGTGCAGTCGCCACCCCCACTACCATTCACACGTCCCCTGTGTCCTCTCCCAGTGTGTCTGTGATGCCCCCTCCCAAGATACACAAACGCAGGCACACACCCACCCAACAGCCATCCACCTCACGACAGCCTCCAGCGCATGCACCTTCACCCAAAGTCAGCAAACGAATACCTCCTACAACCACAACCTCTTCCTCCACTCCCAAACCCCCTCCAGCTACCCGTCCAATTGTTTCCAAGAAACTTTTCCTGTCCAACCTTGACCTCTTTCCCACACCTACCCCACCCCGTCCATCTCCTAGGTCCCGAACTAGCACCTCAGCCACAACATCTCCGGGATCAGTGGTGCCTGTAGTCACCGGAATCTGGAGTGAACCAGCCACCAGGGCAGCCAGTGTGGCACGGAGCCGCAGCACAGACAGTCCCCCACCTGTGAAGCACCAGAAGTTGGCCAGTGCCCAGCCGGAGAGGGGGAAGACTCCAGCCACCAAAGCTGCTCCCAGGGGTACAGGTGGGAGTGTGGAGTCAGCTGCAACACCTTCCAAGGTGAGGAAGGGGCACAAGAAACTCAGCAAGTCTGGGAAGAGCAGCACGGCGGAGAAGTCCGCCATCATCCCCGCTGCCTGAGGCCACTACCAGCACCAGCCCAGCTGCCCAGGAGGCCACTGCCAGCACCGGCCCAGCTGTCCAGGAGGCCACCGCCAGCACCAGCCCTGCTGCCCAGGAGGCCACCGCCAACACCAGCCCAGCTGCCCAGGAGGCCACCGTCAGCACCAGCCCAGCTGCCCAGGAGGCCACCGCCAGCACCAGCCCTGCTGCCCAGGAGGCCACCGCCAGCACCAGCCCTCCTGCCCAGGAGGCCACAGCCGTCATCCCCACTGGGACAGAGAGGACCACCAGCACAAGGCCTGCTGGGCTAGAGAGGACCACCAGCACAAGCCCCGCTGGGCTAGAGAGGACTGCCAGCACAAGCCCTGCTGGGCCATGAAGGACAGCCAGCAGCTGAGTCACTGCAAAGGAGACCGTCGTCTCAAGCACTGCTGAACAGGGCACTGCCGTCTCAAGCACCGCTGAACAGGGCACCGCCGGCTCAAGCACAGCTGAACAGGGCACCGCCGTCTCAAGCACCGCTGAACAGGGCACCACCGTCTCAAGCACCGCTGAACATGGCACCGCTGGCTCAAGCACCGCTGAACAGGGCACCGCCGTCTCAAGCACCGCTGAACAGGGCACCGCCGTCTCAAGCACTGCTGGGCCTTGAGCGCCAAGGGCACTGACTGAGTCCGTCACGGGCAAAATGAAGCACTCTGGGCACCATGCCCCTCCAGAACCATTGGAGAGATCCATCCACTACCGCTGTCCTTAGCAGGATGAAGCACTCTGGGCACCATGCCCCCTCCAGAACCAGTGGATAGATCCATCCACTACCTCTGCCCTTAGCAGGATGAAGCACTCTGGGCGCCATGCCCCCTCCAGAACCAGTGGAGACTGTCATCCACTACCTCTGTCCTTAGCAGGATGAAGCACTCTGGGCGCCATGCCCCCTCCAGAACCAGTGGAGAGATCCATCCACTACCTCTGTCCTTAGCAGGATGAAGCACTCTGGGCACCATGCCCCCTCCAGAACCAGTGGAGACTGTCATCCACTAGAGAGACTGTGGCTTTGCACTCCCCAGGATATAGCAGTGGGCAACCCACCCACTGTAGAGACTTGAGAGACTGTGGCTTTGCACTCCCCAGGATTGAACAGTGGGCAACCCACCCACTGTATAGACTTGAGAGACTGTGGCTTTGCACTCCTCAGGATTGAACAGTGGGCAACCCACCCACTTGTGAGACTTGACAGACTGTGGCTTTGCACTCCCCAGGATTAAACAGTGGGCATGTGGCCCCCTCGTGGATTTGGCATTTTGCACTCAACCGGCTGATGTGCCCCCCTTTCCCTCCCCCTGAGGTGCCTGTTCTCTTGCTATCTGATGCCCCTGCAGTGTTCACTCCATCATGGTCGGGGATCTTGTGTGGGCCTCACCCATACTGTGTGGGCCCAGTGTTCCACGGACTTAATTGGAGCACTACCTGGACTACTATGCTTGGTGTATATTTTGTTAATGGTATATATATATATCCTGGAAAAGAGAAACACAAGGGTAGTAAGGGTAACGAATGCCGCACTTCTAGGCAGTAAAACAATAGTTTTTAACAAATATATAAGAAAGAGCAATGTCTGGTGCAACCTGGCCGAGTGCCCTACTACCCAAAAGGCACCAAAACGGGTATCAAAGTACCCACGGACAAAACTGGAACAAATTGGCCAAAGCACACAGAATATAGGCGGTCATTCTGACCGCGGCGGTCGGCGGTCGCCGCCCGCCAAGCGGTTCCCGCCGAAAGACCGCTCCGCGGTCAAAAGACCGCGGCGGCCATTCCGGCTTTCCCGCTGGGCCGGCGGGCGACCGCCAGAAGACCGCCGGCCGGCCCAGCGGGACAGCCCCTTCAACAATGAAGCCGGCTCGGAATGGAGCCGGCGGAGTTGAAGGGGTGCGACGGGTGCAGTGGCACCGTCGCGATTTTCACTGTCTGCACAGCAGACAGTGAAAATCTTTGTGGGGCCCCACGGCACCCGTTCCCGCCATCCTGGTTCTGAAACAGGCTGGCGGGAAGGCGCTCGGAATCCCCATGGCGGTGCTGCAAGTAGCGCCGCCATGGCGGATTCCCTGGGCCAGCGGGAAACCGGCGGGAAACCGGCGGGAAACCGCCGGCTCCCCTTTTCTGACTGCGGCGGAATCGCCCAGGAAGCACCACCAGCCTGTTGGCGGTGCTTCCGCCGCCCTCCGCCATGGCGGTCATGGACCGCCAAGGTCAGAATGACCCCCATAGTGTTCAATAGTGTTGCAAGGATGAAAATCCCTGATGGTGTGTTGGAGGTTAGAGAAAGTATGAGGTTGAAGAAAAGTCTTGACTCTTGTTAGTAGATGATGCCTTTATTCGTGGGTGTTGTAGAACATAATAACATCATAGATAAACAGGAAGTAAAAGAAACACAAGGGTAGTAAGGGTGATGGATGCCGCACTTCTAGGCAGTAAAACAGTAGTTTTTAACAAATATATATGAAAGAGCAATGTCTGGTGCAATCTGACCGAGTGCCCTACTACCCAGAAGGCACCAAAACGGGTAACAAGGTACCCACGGACAAAACTGAGACAAATTGGCCAGAGCACACAGAATATCGTGTCCAATAGTGTTGCAAGGATGAAAATCCCTGATGGTGTGTTGAAGGTAAGAGAAAGAATGAGATTGAAGAAAAAGTCCTGAATCTTGTTAGTAGATGATGCCTTTATTCGTGGGTGTTGTAGAGCATGATAATCATCATAGATAAACAGCCAACACGTGTTTCGTCACACAAGTGACTTCATCAAGGCTGCAAAAAATAGTGATAAAAGCAACAGTTGGTATATATAAGTGTGTGGAATCAATAGTGAACTCATTGGTGATCATGTGGAAAAGATTCCAAAACCAAAAACCAGTGACTAGTGTGAGAGCTTGAGAAGATTGGTATTTGAGTGAACATGACAAGCAAATAAAATGTGAAAGGGACACCAATTAAAAGAGACACAATATAGTTAAAGTGATTCAGCATGACCATGCAGTGAATGTAGAGAACCAAAATGTCTCTGATAGTAGACTTTTATGTTGTGAACAGCGTATAGAGAGACTGTGAGGCGAAGTATGATAAAAACGAGACTAAGGCAGGGTTAAGAGAGACCAAGCAAGTGGGTGAGTAAGAACACCAAAAAGGGAGATATGGAGCGGTACATAGTAAGTAGGTGACAGAGAGAAAAAGGGCCCATAGTAGCCTAGAGCAATAATTCATACCTGGGCCGTCCGGCCAGAGTGGTCAATGTTATTTAGATCTGTGGGCTAGAATAGGTGATATTGATCTAGGAAGGGAAAGAAAAAGAGTTTGAAAAGCTATAAATAGCCAGTAGGGAAACACAATCCGAGAATGTCCGTAGGAATGAGACAAGGATAGTAAAGGAAAAGATGATTGGCGGAGAAGTCATAGGAGTGAGTAGAAGGTAGAGAAGGTAGAGGGTAAAGAAAGTCACTATGTACATACCTTAATGGATTAGTGAAATTCAGAGTAGTAAGGCTGCCCGAGCAGCAGCAGGGTGGTAAGGTAGTTGAGCATGTAGGTAGAGACAGGTATGGCAGGCCCTGATAAGCCATGAGACAAGACGTACAAGGTGTAAAAAAAAAATACAATGAAAGAGTCGGTGTAGAGGGAACAGAGGCAAAAAAATGGCCTGAGGGGAATGTAGCTGTGGTCTTGTGTTAAAAGGCCAGTAATGGGTCCAGTCCTATAGGACTGCAAGGTGCACCTGGTGGGATGAGATATGTACCCAGAAAAGATAATGAGGCAAGTATGGTAGAGTGATGTCAATCAAAAAATGGTGCGGTACGTATTGTAAAAACGAAGCGCTAATGTGTAGGACAGTAAAACGCTAAAGTACAGGCGTGAAAAGGTCTGCCTCATGGTGAGTGCGGTCCATGCAAAAAAAGTGGCGGACCCCCGCGGCAGTGCGAACTGTGTTAAACCCCGGTAATAAGGTCAGGGCATAAAACGGTACTCAGAACTGAGCCCGGAGAAAGAAAGCGGCCGTAAGCTGCAAATAAGGTAGGTAGCACGCAGTACAAACGGTAATGTTACGCCGATAATGGGCGAGAGGCGAACGTAAGTCGAGAATAGGCAATTAGAGATTACTGGTAGTGCGCGTTCAAAGGCGGGATAAGACGAGGGATTTACATTAGGGCTAAAAGAAAAAAAAGGGTTAAAACATTAACGCCAAATATATAAAATATAAATGAATCTTACATGAAAAAACCATGCAGATGAGTTGGAACAGAGTGGACTACTACCCGGAAACGGAGGACATACCTTAAAGAGTCAGGCCGGAGAGGCGCGGTGAGCAGTCAAGGAGCGTCTGATGGTCGTTCAACGACCCGCGCTCTTATGGTGATCTGGGAGTTGGGGTGCCATGGAAATGGAGGGGGCACGCGAAATTAGGCTGAGGGGGACAGTGTGGCGGCCATCTTAGGTGTATAGAGTAGAAGTCCGGACTACAAAGGACTGATAAAGAATTCATTAAAGAAAAAAAGAGCAGGCGAGGATCATGTTTGGATAATGGACACCATTAGGTTAAAGCAGGTATAGCAGGCCCTGATAATCCGTGAGACAAAACCGGAGAGGTGCGGTGAGCAGTCACGCTCCTTGACTGCTCACCGCGCCTCTCCGGCCTGCTTCTTTAAGGTTTTGTCTCACGGCTTATCAGGGCCTGCTATACCTGCTTTAACCTACGTGCTCAACACCTAACCACCCTGCTGCTGCTCAGGCAGCCATACTACTCTCAATTTTACTAATCCAATAAGATCAATATCACCTATTCTAGTCCACATATCTAAGTAACATTGACCACTCTGGCCGGACGGCCCAGATCAATATCACCTATTCTAGTCCACATATCTAAGTAACATTTACCACTCTGGCCGTACGGCCCAGCCTTGATGAAGTCACTTGTGTGACGAAACACGTGTTGGCTGTTTATCTATGATGACGCAAAAGGTGGCGGATTGGCCTGTTGTGATATTGTGGGCGGTACTTTGTCTTCCGCCTGTCTGTTGGTGGTGACTGCCAAGCTGTTTGTTTGTACTGCCGTGGTGGTCGGAGTGTTAAAGTGGCTGTCTATGTTGGCGGTTTCCGCCACGGCTGTAATTGCTAAATGTTTACCGCCGGCCTGTTGACGGTCTTACCGCCGCTTTAACACCGACCGCCAGGGTTGTAATTACCAACTTTGTTCTTTGCAAGGTTTCTGATTACAAAGGAGCCGGCAAGCATCTCTAAACAATTGATATGCAACTTGGACTCCTCTAAAGACATGTTCCTCCAGTCGATATTGGCCCACATCATGCTCCCCAACCTGTGCAGCTTGCATTTGATTCTAACACAAGATCTGGGGCTGATGCAAAGATTGTTCTTCCGTTCCAGACAGCTAAATGGTCTATCCACCATTGAAGTTCTATTCGTGATTTGAGATCTAGCGGGATGGTGTCTGCATAGGGTAGGCCTTTTCCTAAATGTTGAATCTTTAGTCTCTGTAGAGCCCAATAGTGAAGGGGACCTGGGAATATCACTTGAATGGAGGAAGAAAGAAGTCAGACTATTCGAGCCAGTGATCTTACAAAAATCAATGAGCTGCGTAGGATCTGAAGAATCTCAGATTTTATGGATTTTTTTTTTGCTGAAGGGAGAAGGACAGTGGCACAAGCAGAATTTATTTCAAAACCTAAGAATTCTATAAGTTGAGTTGGAAGCAGAAATGATTTTTCTTTGTTGAGGATAAAACCTAGATCGGATAGGAGAGAACATGTTAGTGTCAAGTGAGACATGAGGGACTGAGGAGACTGGCTCATTATAAGAATGTTGTCTAAATAAATGATGAGTTTCACTCCTTGAGCTCTGAGGAAAGCTACCACTGGTTTCCTGAGCTTGGTGAAGCACCATGGAGCTGACGAGAGACCGAAGGGTAGTGAGGGAAAGTGAAAGTGTTGGTCTAACCACTGAATTTGGAGAAATGTCCTGAAATCTGGATGAATTGGATCAACTAGTTATGCGTCTTATAAATCTAATCGAACCATCCAATCGTGTTGGAGGAGAGTATCTCTAAGATGAAGAATCGTTTACATTTTGAAATGTCGATAGACCACAAAATGGTTGAAGTACTTGAGATTGATTACTGGACGCATCCTTTTGTTCTTCTTTTGAACTAAGAAGGTGGAGCTGGACCTGATGGATCGGGCTGGGTAGAAGACATGGCTTGCTTTTGTATCAGAGAGTATACTTCTGAAGAAATGAGATCGGATCTTTCTGTTGAAAAACATGGAGGCGAAGGTAAAACTGGACAGAGTTTGAATGAAGTTCGATAATATAACCTTGTACCGTGTTTAGTACCCCTGGGTCTGAGGTGATTGACAACCATTTCCTGGTAGCTTGCATCATCAATGGGCAGAACATACTGAAATCACCTTGTCATGCATGTTGTCTACTAAAGTCAGCTTGAAAATCCTCGGCTTAGTAAAAACATATTTTAAATTAAAATGTTGGAAACAAGGGGGAAATATCCTGAAAACTGCATCTTTTTTATCTGTAGGTTGAAGGTTCCCTCATCACAGATTTTCCTTCCTATAATTATTCCTTTGTCCAAGTTCGAAATGCCCTTAATCCCAAGGAACCTCTCAAACTGCAGATGTAATTCTCACTAGGGATATTATTGGTGTACTCCAAAATGTAGGAAAAGCTAAATTAACTTGAGGACCTTGCAGTGATGAGCTAGGTTGCTGCAACAACCCATTTACAATGCCCCTGGTGGGTAGCAACAATTAATGATCTAATTGGAGTTCATTATCTGCAATTAATAGGGTTCCTAAGGCTGGCCAGAGAAAATTATATCCTGGTAAACTAGTACCATTGTGTTTTAATAAATGTTAATACTCTCATTCATTCGAGGGTATTAACATTGAAATAATGCTCAGAAACATCAGAGTGGACAAAATGCTGATATGTAACACATTTGGTGTATCTGTTGTTGCGGTTCTCCTTTCCTGATTACAAGCGTCTTAAAAGCAGAAACTGGTGAACATGATTGATAGGCTGTACATATAGAAAAACTATGAGGAAATACACATGCTCCATGCTGTCCTCTCTTGGAGTTCTCTGTCCTAATGTCCTCTGTGAGGGGCATAAATAGGAGTTTGCGCCAAAGTATGCTACTGGTGTTTTTGCTTGTCAAATGAAACACAGGTACCAGTCCCAGAGTGCGTTCTGGAAGTAGGGCATGGTCTGCTCTACACAGCATCTCCAAGGTGTAAGGAAAATCTGCCCGAGATTGGATGTTTAGGATTTTCGAAATGTAGGATGTACAGGCACCAATTGGCAATGTTCTAATGATGCTCAACCAGACATCTAAGAGGATCTACACTAATATAGCCCTACATAGAAAACAGAATGGGGCGCTGTGTATTGCCCAAATGTCACTCTTGCTAAACTAATGCCCTGCTAAAGGGTTGCTATCTAGGGGTATGTGAGGATTTTATTATGCAAACATAGTCTTATCGAATTCCCAATTATTGGCACTCCTGTAGGTTAGTCATTTTTCTACATCTACACAGTTGCTTACTTTTTCTCATGGGTGTTATCTGGAACTAGTAACTTCTAAGCATTTTGAATAAATGCATTTTTTTATTGCAATTTACCCATAAGTACTCTGAAACAGTGTGACCCTGGCACCATTAGATCATTTTTTATGTGTATATGTTGTGTAGCTTTTCCCCCACAAGTGACTCAACATAACGTATTCTCACATGTAAAATATTAATAAATAATATGTTATGATTTTCATACGAAAGCAACGAGCATGAAATCTCTACATTATTTTGCAGTTTTTGGCATTAATGCTCGAGAGTTTGTGAAAAACAGCTTTGCAAATTTTCACTGTCTTTGACTGCACTGAAGATATCAGCAGGCCCGGGGACAAACTGACACAGACAAAGATTGCTGAGAGGCTCTCTCTAAAGCTTACTAGACACTAGAGGAGTGCTGCTTGGAAACCTTTACTGTCATGTTCCAATGAGCTCATTGGTGACTTTCTCTGCTGAGCATACTACTGCCTTGCAAGGGCATTTTATTTATTATGGGTTTCAATTTTGTTGGACTGCATACTTGCCTTCGACTGCTACCCATTAGTCTGTACCTGTCAGGGGGTGACATGGTTTCATCTCCGACTGAGGTGAATTAGTTGTTGCAAAGGTGTCCACAGTCGCAATTGAGTTCCCCTGATCCTATCCCGCATTGTAGATGACCACTAGCAAGCTGACCTGAACTAGCCTGATAACTTCAGAATGTGCTCTTGTATATGCTGTTGAGCCTGTGGGATCATGTCCTTACTGTTCCTCCTCCGGACATTAAGATTTGTCGTCCTTAGATGTGCGTTCATTAATTTAGATTCCCCAGGATACCAACGTCAGGAGATACTAACTATTTCATGTGCTACCAAATCTTAAGTCCAGTTCAGGAGATAAACGTAATTTTTAGGCGTGTGTCCATTGAATATGACCATTGAAGCTACTAATTCCAATAATGTTATGCATTCTTAAAAGACATATTAGTTATGTAACAATTTCCCAGTGCTCACAGTAATTAAGCCTCTGACAGTGAATACTGCCAAATTAGGAGTTTGGCGGTTTGGCCGAAGACAAACCACCGAGCCTCCACCCGTCCTGCCACATTATCACGCTTTGCCGGGCTGCAGGTGAGCACCTCCAGCATGGTGGATGGCGTGATACTACTATTGGTATCACAAGGTGGGAGACCACCAGCATTTTACTGGCGGTCTTGCACCCTGGTGACAGAAATAAGCATTCCTGTCAATAGGATACACTCACACACATGTCCACCTACCTGTACACATGCACTCACACACATCTACACACAAACACACCCCCACTCAACTATGCACTCCCGTCATACACCCCTATTCACACTAACATACATAAACAATCACCGCACTCATGCACGCATTCACTCCCCCTCCTCATAGCACATACATTCACACCCTCTCCCCCTGCACCACATACATGCATTCACCCGCTCTCCCCGTTCACTGACACACACGCCCCCACTCTCCCCATTCATTCACACAAACACGCACCCCCTTCCCCGTTCACTCACACAAACATGCACACCCTCTGGGTTCACTCACACAAACACACACCCTCCATTCACTCACACAAACCCGCACACCCTCCCCGTTCGCTCACACAAATACGCATCCCCCTCACTGTCCACTTACATACACATGCATACACGCACTCACCCCTTCCATCTGCTCAATTGGACTCACACACTCAATCGCTCATACCTGCACACACGCACTCATGCATTCACCCCATCCACAAACACTCACTCACCCCCCCATACCGTCCACAATCACTCACACATGTAGACACGCACCCACAAACACCCGCCTCCCCCAGCATTCACAACATTCACACACGCACTCATACATGCACACACAAATCCCCCTCCCCTGTCGGATGATCTACTTACCTTGTCCATCAAGGAGATCATCCAGGAGGGGACGGGTCATGGTGCTTTTTTCCGCTAACAGCGCCTTTCCATCTGGTGTGCGTAGTCTTCTTGGCCTCTGCACTGCCGACCATCAGCACGACTGGTCTCGAAAGTGAGAGATCAGTCGTATTAGGGTAGTATTTCGGTGCCCGCAGCTTCGGTGGTCTTTTCCAAAGTCGTGATGAGGGCCTATATCTTAAATCCAAATTGTGTATCTATTGTCCAATGATTTTTTTGTTGAATTTGATGACTATTTATTGCACATACATTTACATACAACAATTTTAGGTGTACTGTGTACAGTTTCAGCCGTGTCTCAACTTTTACCAACCACTTTGGAGAAAGGAGTTGATATCGACCATGTTCACTTGAATGTCAGTGTGTTTTGGGAGACCAGCTTTCCATCACAGACTTTGAACCACGTGTCATAGTAGTGGGCAACACCTTAAATATAATCTCTGATATTGTTATATTGTCCCAACAACTGCAAGTGTATTAGTGTCTTTGAAAATGTCTGAAATCTGTTCAGAACTCGCTTGTGGAATATAAAATGGGGTTTGTGGAATGTAACATGGCAACATGGAGCAAGTACCTCAATGCACAACATCTATCTATCTATCTATCTATCTATCTATCTATCTATCTATCTATCTATCTATCTATCTATCTATCTATCTATATATCTATCTATCTATCTATCTATCTATCTATCTATCACTCTCTCTCTCTCTTTATATATATATATATATGTGTGTGTGTATTACCTACTGGCGATCGGCAGTAGGTAGGTATAGTTAGGACCATGGAAGTTTTGCAGTGATCCGTCAAGAGGGGCCTGAGAAACAAGAGGATAAAACAAATGCATTTCCTGTGGTAATTCCCATAGGTGTTCTGAACATGACTACAGCCCGACCACTCAACGAAATTACACCAAATTTGACAGAAAGGTAGCTTGTAGTACGTAGATTATACTTTTTATTATTTGGTGTAAATCCATTCAGTAGTTTGGTAGATATTAACCGAAAACCCTTTGTGACTCTACTTTTGCCACAAAACAGCACTGACTGTCCGGCCGCAACTGTGTGGAAAATTGCAGGCACCATTTTAAATCACAGACATGGTTACTGGGGGAAAAAAAAAGAGGAAAACTGGTATAAGGGGTCAGTTTCTATGTAACCTGACCCCATGGGTGGGATATGGGTTGTTTTTAGAACATATTATGACCATAAAACTTCAAAGAAGAGGATTTGTTTGCCCTGCATGCAATATTTATGAATCCGTTGTGATGCCCAGCCTGGCCTCCCATGTAACATTGTGAAAGATTCACAAATGTTGCTAAATAATTTTTTGAAAAGGATATTTACAATCACTCAGACACTCATGCACCCACTTGCAGATCCATTCAGGCATTCAGTTACACTAGGTCACTCATGCACCTTATGAGAGACCCATTTAGACATTCATGCATGCACTCACAAACCAACTGAGGTACTCATGCACCCACTCACAAAACCACTCAAACACTCATGCACCCACTCACAGACTCACTCAGGTACTCATGCACCTACTCACAGACCCACTAAGGCATACATGCACACACTCAGAGACCCACTCAGAAATTCATGCATGCACTCATGAACTGAGAGACTCATGCACCAACATTATGACCCCAGAGCGCCTTTTCCAATGATTTTGGAGATGCGTTCTTGATGCACAGGAATATGATCACATGCCCACCAAAAAAAGAAGCACTTCATGAGTGGTGTGGGGTTGAGTGGGTACAGGGGGTATGCCATAGGCTAGGCCCTGTGGACAATATTTACCACTCATGGCTGAAGATCATGTGTGGCACAGGGTTGGGTGAGTATAGGGGTTGGCCACAGGGCATGGCTGCAGGCCTGCCCCTGCAGCCAAACGCTGCCGTGCATGGCTCTTTTGACCGTGTGCTCTCTTGGCTGTGGAGGCATAGAGAGGACTCCTCATCTGAGGCACCCTACCCATCTCTTCCTGAATCACCTATTAAGCATTTGGTTTGAGATCTCTATTTACTTTCTTTTTTGTTTGTCATTAGCTGGTTATTTAGTCTTGAGAAATTAAAGTTTAGTTTTACACTTGGTTTAGTATGATTAAGTATGTAGAATCAAAATAAGGACTTCTGGAGTTGAACTATATGGCTTATCAAAGTGTTTGCCCACTTCGGCTTAATAGTGTTTTGTGACCTTAGAGTTGAGAATTATAATTCTACAAAATGCTTGCCCACTTGGACCTAATTGTTTTTGTCAGTTGAGGGGTGAAAGTTAATTCTTAGATGGGCTGGATTACCTATTGGGGTTAGTGGTAATTCACTATTGAGTATTGAGACTTTGATATAATTTGACCCCTGCCTGTGCCATGATATCATAAGACTTTTTCAATTCTATTTAGTTTTTTGTACAAAATGACGTACTACTTTGCATATATTTTGATATATTTTGCATTTCAGATATTTGTTTGATTCATCTTTAACAAGAAAATATCTAAATTTTATGAGATTAAGTTTCATTTTAGGCAGAAATATACCAACAAGGTTTGTGTGATACTTATAAGTGTATATTCCATATCCCTTTAAGATGGATGAACTTCTTTTCTTCTCCAAATGCCCTTCTCAATATGTTGTTCTTTGTTTGCTAGTGTTATCATGGCTTTAAATATAAATAGTGGCTGTTGTAAGAACGTGTAAGCGTGAGCAAGGCTTGTTAGGTGAAATGCTTTTTAGGGATATACATCTATATATCTATATAGATATATCTATATATATATATATATATATATATATATATAAAATAAAAAATGTCCTCTTGTCTTCAAGGAAAGCCGGGACTCCTTCAGAGTGCTGTCAGTATGAACAAAATGTATTTATAGAGAAAGTACTCCCCTCCAACACGTTTCGGCCGTAGCCTTGGTCACGGCCGAAACGCATTGGAGGGGAGTCTTTTCTCCATGGTGAGCAATGAGTGCGCAAAGAAAAATAACACCTGAGCAGATGTTAAAAAATTACGCTAGAATGACTCACTATTCTGAGCCATCCCTGCGGGCCTCCTAACAGGGGAATGCCTCCCTTGCATACATTATAAGTCGTGCAGGTATAATGTGGTGCAAAGGTTTACAAACTGACGCAGAGGTACCATTGTGCCAGTTTGTAAATATGGCACGGGATGGGGGTGTTCTGCGCCACTGTGACATAAAATGATGCTATGGTGGCGCAAAGGGCTTGTCAATGAGTTCCTTAGTTCCTCAATAGGACATACCATTACCATGATGGATACATTATATCACAGACGTGTGATCAACGTTTTCACGAAACCATACCGTATACTTGAGAATATCTAAATGGGCATGTACTGATAACAAAAGATGAACAATGAATTAAATAAAACTTTAACTTTGCACAAAGGATTGTTTGCCTTTTGAAAGTATTGGATTTGTATTGCATTGAATGAATGTTTTTAAATTACATTACCCAGAGTGCCTCATTGTAGGCAGGATGGGTAATCAGTATATAAATGACAAGAAAGAAGGACTCGCAAACCGTGAAAAAAACGTTTGTAGTCGAAAAGAGAGATACAGTGTGTGTTTGTGTGTGTGAGAGAGAGAGAGAGAGAGATTTTCACAGTCAAAGGAAGCACAGCAACATATTTTGAGCAGAACAAAAAATCTGTGCTAGACGGATGAGTCCTCAAAGACAGATGATTGATTCATGATAGACAAAAAGAATCGTTTCAGAACAAACAAAATACATGCTGTCTTGCTCACAAAGAGGAAAATGCATGCATATTTGTCGTTCATCAAGAATGAAAATGAGACGACCAGGAAAACTGACATGTTGCACTGCAAGCAAATCTGCTTCAGACACGAATTTGCTAAACATTAACTGATGGGATGGCTTATGCGATATTTTAAGACATTGGCAAATGAGAGGAGGACAGAATTGGTACCAGAACATAGATGTCACATGAATTTGAAAGAACATCATAATCGTGTGTGTTTCTTTTACACCAGGATAGTGTGATTTCATTTGTAATTCAACTGCTCAAGAGTTCGTTAACTTTATCAAAGGGCACAAAGGCCCTCATTTTAAGTGTAGCTGTGATAGCGTCATGGGTGTAAACAAAAAAAACTGGTACCAGAAGTGATGCTGGAATTTCAGAAGCAGTATTATTTCATGTGGTTTTCACAGACACATTCTGCTTGGATAAGCCTGCCGGAATTTGTCCTTGGAAAACGGCGCAGAATTCCTCACTGACTAGGGGAAATTGGTGTGATAACATCTATTTCTCCAGATATTACACATTCCTTAGGGGGAACTGAGAACACAAAAGGGATTCTGCATCGCCAAATTGTTGGTGTAAATTACTGCATCATTCTTGCTGATGTAATGGAAATCATAATCAGATATAGTAAAACAGGACACAATCTATTTTAGAGCCCCTTAATGCACCATGCACCTATTAGTTCAACGCAATTGTGCTTGCAAGCTGAGGCTTTGCCCTTTGAGTAACCACTAGCCAAGAGATAGTGGTAACACTGAATAGAAATGAAATACAATCAAAGATTAAAACATCTTTTGAATCTGTTCTTTCCTGTTGGTAGCATAAAATGCTATAAGGGGTAGTAAAGCATGATGCAGTCCTATCGCTAATGGTAATTTTGCCAAGGAAAACTTTTAGACACTGTGGAAAAACTGGGCTCATTGCAGAAGCCCTCTAACTTTTTACCCCCATTTTTCACTCATACTGGTGTTTTTCTGACTCTGATGGTGCCCTGGGCACTACTAAACAGTTCCAGGGCCTTTGCTCTAATTAAAATGGTATATGTAAATTAGATTAATTATAATTGGCTCTACCAACCTACCTGTAAGTCCCCTAGTATATGGTAGGGCATGTAGGTTCATGGACCCCAGCATACTTAGAACACCCATTGGATGTACTGTTGTGGTGCCCAGTGTCATTTGGCTGCTTTTAAGTTAAAGTTAACCCCAAATCCGACTTTGGAAATAAAGTACTTCCAAAGTCCTAAGCTACCTTATTTTTACATATGTCACCCTTAAGGTCTGCCCTAAGTATCCCCAGTGTTGGGTGCACTGTAACTATAAGCAGAGACTAAATTATGTTTTGTAAGCCCTGCTGAGGGAAAAATAGCCACATTTGTATTTCCCCATTTTAGCGAATGGGCTCCATAGGCGAACCTCAAGAGATTTTATATAAAATAATAAAGTCTTATTTTCCATCGGAAGGAGCTAAATATATCAAGTTTAGTATCAAATTAAAAGTTATAACAGATCCAACAACTTGCCATTGTTGAATGTGATAAAACTTGAACAGGTAAAGAGTTTTAGAACTCTTGCTAAAATTTATCAAATTCAATTATGTAGTGCCCTTCTCTGATTGGTCAGCCTCTGGCAGCCTAAGCCAGGCTGCCTTGATGAGGTGTGAAGTGGCCTGCGCTGAAAAAAAGAAGCATCTTGTGGGAGGAGATCTGCTTCAACAGAATGTAGAAAAGAATGGAGGGAGAGCAGCCAAACTCAACGTCACAGGAGGGAAGGACATTGGGGACAGCATCTGTACATAATACTGCTGGCGGTACTCTGTGGCCCGCTGGGTTGGAGTTGAACATCTCCGGCCCTGCGGTTCATATAGCCATGACAGTAGGAGTGGAGATGTGGCGGGTTGCCATCGGCAAATCCGCCACACTCATAATGTGGTGGTTTTCATCGCCACATTAACCCCGGTATGTCATTTTCTTGTGATTTTAAAGATAAAAATATAATCTATGTTTATGAATTATTTACTGTTTTGTTGATATGAAATGCTTTACACACCTGTCTCCTAAGTTAGGCCTACCTGCTCACTGCCAGGATACCAAGGTTTGAGCCCAGGCTTAATTTTTGGAGACTTTAACTGGACCCTGTGAGGGGTTTGTGGCCTATTGCTAAGTATAGGTACTTACTCGCCCTTCCCTGCTCTTACCAACAATCCACTTTCCAATAGACAGATTTAATAACGGATGCTGAATGAGCGTATGTTAATCAGTGTATAGCTGTAGGTTAGACCACCCTGAAATCTTGCATTAAATGTATGACAAAATTACCTCCCCAGCTCAAAGTTATTACAAATCATGGCACCTTACCATTTGCTCCTGTGTTTTTTGGATTGTTCAAATTACATACTTTTTGTACGCCATGGACTGTGCACTACAAGTCTTCCCAATGCTATTCTATGCCATCCTCCCACAGGACCAGCAATGCCGTCAAAGATGCCATCAGTAAGTACACCCGCCTAGCAAACAATGGAGGGAAGGGGAGAGTCACACACGCCATACACACAGCCAGCACGGACTGTAACACTCACACACGCCATACAACACCCATACACATTCCCAGAGACACACACACCACACACACCAACACACACACACACCATGCCCTCACAACGGAACCTCACATACACCCACCCACAGCAATCCCACTCAATAGGCCACAAAACATAACGCAGGCCCCCTAATCCTGTAACAGACGGGGCCAGCAAGCAAAACAAAATGTCAACACAACCTGCAAGGAATAGAATACATTCAGCACAGCCAATTCTGAACATACAGACATCCATGCAAAGGGAGCATATGCACATCATGGACACACAACACACTCATACCTCCACACATACATCATAAAACACAACCACACAAATATCACAACCAAGCATACACAAACATATCAAACAAATATCCATAACAATACTTACACTTCTCAAGTCATGGGTCCGGTCAACTCATCCATACAAACACAATGCACAGAAATGCTAAGTGAAAAGCATCCAAATACATTTGTACATCAATCATGTACTGAGAAAGGCACGACAAATATTTCAAATTGACACCAACGTTGTCTGTTGGGCAGTTGCAATTGGAAAGGCACTGGTCGAACTATTTACAAAAGGGGTCTGTAGGCCAGTGCAAATTTTCCACAGGCACACAGAGCCAGGCAATTTCCCCAACTTGAATCTTGACAGGCTCATGGCCTTCACAGGCTAGGGACATCAATGGGGCAGACAGGCACATCAGGGGTCATGGGGTGGGGTGGGGTGGTGGTGGAGGTTTAGGTTTGGTACAGGGGACCTTTGGCTTTGGTATGGGAGAGTGGTCCAGGGATGATGTTTTGGGGGGGTTCCATGGCCTTTTTTTGGTAGGGGACCTTTGCCTTCATTTTGGGTGGGAGTGGGTGGACAAATTTTGTGCTTGTCTGAGGAGGAGGCTATTTGGACTCAGCCACAGGTCCAGGGGGAGGAGTTTTGGTGGCAGAAGGGGCAAGGGAAACAGAAGGGGGGTCATGGGATGACTTGGAGAACAGATCAAGGCAGGCACAGAAAAGGTTTTTACGAAAATGGGGAATGGTCTAGGATACAAGTATGGGAGTGACGGTAGAGGGAGTGCTTGTGGGACGTGTAGGTGTGCCAGATATGGATGCACATGTATGCATTGTGTGCATGTGTGAGGTACAGGAATGTTGAGTGTCTGAGTGCGAGCCTTTATGTGTTTTGAGAGGATGGGGGAAGAGAGGGTAGGAAAGGACAAACAGGTTGTGTGATTGTATGTTGGGGTGGTGTTTGCAAGGAAGGTGGGTGTGCTGCATGTCGTCATGATGGTGGTTGTGGTGAGTGCGGATGTGGTGTATGTGATGTATGTCTGAGAGTCTGCTGTTGTGTTGACTGGGCAAAACAGAAGTGGGGGCAGGATATGGGAGTGAGGATGCAATGCTGGCAGGTGCAAGTGGGGATGTAACTGTAAAGCAGGAGGTGGTGAGGGAGACAGGGGAGGCAATGGCTGGTGTTGTGTCTAGTTCTGAGTGTTGAGTGTGTGAATGCCTGTGGTGTGTCTTGTAGTGCCTGTGTGTGCCTTTGCGTTACTTGTCTGTTGCTTTGGGTAAATGCTTGTTTGAATGTGTGGGTTGGATGGGTGATTGTAAAGGGATCTGAGATTGGGCACAGGTAGCTGGAGGGAGGACGGATGTAGTAGGGATACTAGCTAACATCAATGAGGAGGCTAGAGCCTGAAACAATCTCTGTGGGGCAGCCAAGGCACTGTTAGTATCTTGCAGGTAGCATTGGTCTGCTGCATCTGGGATGCCATGCCCTGGAATGCATTCACAATGTCTGACTACCCCAGAGAGATGGATCTCAGGAGGTCAATAGCCTCCACATTTAGGGCAGCAGGGCTGACTGGGGCAGGGACTGAGGTGTCGACGGTGAAGGAGACGCCTACCCTCCTCGCTGAGTGGGCACAGGTACCTGGGCTGGGAGCTACTGGGAGGGCAGTGCTGGTAAGGGGGAGGTGGACAAGGCTGATGCTGGGCTGCTCCCAGAAGGGTCCGCCACTGCCAGGGAGCTTCCATGGGAGGAGGAATCATAGTCAGATGTTGCAGTTCCTGTCTCCCCAGTGGCACACCGCTTGCCCTCCAACCCACTGGTCTCCTCGGCATCTGTGCTCTCGGCATCCTGGGTACCCTGGGCTAAAGCCTCCTCACTCGCCGGTGCCCCTCCTCCTTCACCTGCTGATGCTAATGCACACATGGGAAGAAGAGGACAAGGAGGGAGGGTGGGAGAGCATGAAAGGGAGTATAGGGTCAATATCTACACATCAAGCAAATATCAACAAGGTTTTAGCCAATAAGCATAGCAATTACAGGTATGCAACAGCTACTACATTAACACACCCATCAACACTCCCAGATAGCTACCCAGAAGTAAGTGTGCACAACCACCACAGTTTGACAGCACAACTCAGGATCTACTGCATACTGGCGTGCCTCTATGAATCCAGATTAGAGCAATGCTAATGGAATCCCTGAGTAACAACCTTGCAATGTCATGCCAACCTGTGCAGGCCCTAACAGAACCAACTTGTCATGATCAGAGCTGTACAAGACAGCCACTTTCCCCCAGTCCAATCCCAGATAGTACAACTTTACACATGCCTGGCATCCTTAGGTACATACACTACCAATCTGACATGCCTACACACCTTTTACACAAATATCCTAGCTGCATTCCCTATCATATGTACACTAGACATCCTTTCCATTCAGAGTGACATTACACAAGAACTACACTCTGTTACTCACCGTCTTGTGGCTGCTGTGTTGCCCCCAAGTGCCCATCCAGCTCTGCCAGTATGCGGGCCATTAGGGGGGGTCAGGGTCCCATGGGTATCCCTTCCTCACTGGGAGGCCGTCTCCAACTGGGCCTCCACTTTTCCAGCCCAGCGTCTCAGGTCTTCCCACGGCTCCCTGCCGTGGGTGCTCTGCTGGCAATGGACCCCCAGGGTCCACACTTCCTTGGCAAAGGCTTTCCGCAAGGATTATATCTGATGCGCACTGACCAGGATGGGAGACACAGTAAGAAGGGCACAGTCATGTAGGCACATTATGCAGAAATATGATAGGACTACATACAGTATATGTACACTCCCATTCACAACAGGACACGTACACTACCTATTCCAGCATGCATGCCCAATGCATCACCCTCCACAGGGTATGCAGCATACACATACTATCATCCACACACAACCATGTCACTACAAATACACCAATATGCAACATACCTGAGGTTCTGGAGCCCCAAACAGCTTTGTGTACAGGGATAGGACTCTATCCACAAGTTTCTGGAGTTCTTCTTGTGGGAAGGAGGGGGTCCTCTTCCCTGTTACACGCGCCATCATGGCTTCCAGGAGCAGGACACAGCAGCACACGCAGAGGAGTTCTGGTTGGCTGGAGAGTCAGGAGTCAAGCAAGAGAGGCTGTAGAAAATGGTGGTCAAGGCTGCAGCAGTCTACACCATCACCTCTGGTCATCATCATCACCGGTCCCTGTTTTCTACCGACAACAATGTTAACCAATGAGGAGTTGTACGGCAATTACGAGCGCCATGGTGACATACGCTGGTGTAATGAGTTCACTGTAATTGTCCCCTGCATATAGGACAGGCAGCAGCCATTTTACACATCTATTGTTCAGTTTACAGTCACACATGTCCATCACAGCTCGTACAGGCAATGTACATGCCATGCAGAAATGGTGGTGAACAATGTCAGTGATATCTAGTCAGTTGTACCTTCAGAGTGATGAGGAATATGTTGCTGACTCATGAACTGCCTGTGATTGTGTAGTAGATTAAATGGTACTGTACATTAATAATGCCTGACACCAGACGCCACTAATATATGGTGTTTGCACTCCAGATGACATCAGGGCATTGCCACATTGTCGGAACAGTCTCTCATCAACTGTCTAGGTCTGAGACAGGAACCTGTTTTCAGATGTGATGCATATTGGCGATATATTGTCACAAAATGGGACCAATGAAGTGTAATCCTGCTCACACATGTGTTGTTTCCTAAACCTAGATAACGACAACTGTGGAGGCAGAGACATGTATCTGTGTACCAACCCCTGGTTAACCTTTCCACCATGGAAGACAGACACATCATACTTACCTATTGTTTAAACAGTGCAACTATCATGGAACTGTGTAGCCAGTTGGAGTCAAATCTGCTGCCAGCCATACGGCAACCTACAGCCATTCCTCATATGGTGCAGGTGCCATCCGTCCTCCAAGGAACTGTGGGATTGGCAGCAGGTATGCCTCAACCTATGATCAGTAATGTGCTGTGGAAAGTCTTGCCTGCCCTGCTGAAACATGTTGACAGCCACATTAACTTTCCCCATCCTGAAGATTTCCCCCATGTGAAGGAGATTGTAGCCATATTGTATTCGTACCACCCAGGGACAACAAGCAAGTGTATAAGAATAGGGAGAGCTATCATTCTATTAATGTGCAGATGGTCTGTTTAGCAGACCTATATATCTCACAGGTGACAGCTACGTTTCCTGGCTCTGTACATGATTCCCACATCCTCAAGAACAGCTGTGTCCCACATATGATGATGCACCTACAGAAGGAGAAAGGCTTCCTTGTTGATGAGTATGATGAGTGTGTGTACTATCACTGTGCCCACAACAGGCCTACACTTTCCACTCTGAACATAGCAGGACTGTGGTGGTTGTTTCCACTATCCACAGTTGATTCAGGGTATCCTGGCTACAGACACTGGTGAGGAACCCAAGGACTGGATCAGAGAATCGGTACAATGAGACTCATGGGAGGACGAGAAGGGGCAATGAGCGGAGATTTGGTCTTCTGAAGGCGAGGTTCCGGTGTTTGCACATATCTGGAGGTTGCCTTCTCTACTCACCTCAGAAGGTGTGCTAGTTTGTTTAATTTGGCACTAAGGGGGCATGTGCCATTGCTGGAAGTGGAGGGTGTAGAGGACGCACCAGTAGCATTAGAGGGAGCAACAGACAGTGACGGAGATGGGGATGAGGATGATGTTGTCACAAGAGCTTATCCAGCAATACTTCCAGTGACATTCTGGTAGGTTTCTATCTCAATAAACCACTTATCATGCTGAACTACAGTATGGCTGTTATTTGGAATCTATCTGTGATGAGAGCAGTGTCATGTCTGAGTTAGGTACAGCAGTACAGTGTACCTGGTAGGTAAGTATTAATGGGCTATAGTACTACTGCCATTGCTATTGTCATTCTGTATGAATTGATTGCATTAACTATCCAAATCTCTTATGAGCTAAATATTATGTGAATTATTTGGACATGCCAATGGAATGTACCTTCTTCACAGCTGTCCTCATTCATCACCTCATGGTACATTCTACCCCAATTTCATTTCTCAGTTTTCTCATACTATTAGTGGAGGATAGCACACTGTTAATTTTGATAGACCACATTTCACGTATGTGTCATGTCTCCAAGACAGGAATTATGTGATGTGTTCGGTATTGTTAAAAAAATCCTCATTGTGTTCTTGTTAATTTACAGTTAGTATTGCAGGTACATGTGATATTGCTGTGATATGGTGATCTATCATAATTGATTGCTTGTTGACACCTTTACACAGGAGAAATGTCGCTGGATGCTGAGTTCCCTTCCCTCTCTTCTACCTGTGGACCTGAGATGTATTAACATTGACACTGTGCATCTGACAACGAGTTATACGGACAATGACTTCACAGATTTGACTTTTCGCACAACACTTGAACACTACACAACATAATTGTTTGTTCATTGTCACCTATTGAACACACATAACCAACTGTTGTGTTAAAGTTGCTAAAGAATGGGGCAATGCTGTATGAAGTAATCAGTTTGTTAGTCCAAGCATTCGGTAGCACGGCTCCAGTTTCCAGGAATGATAATTAATGGGGATATGGCAGTTGTCAGTTTCCAAGGTGTCTCTATGTCACACAAGGGAGACAGTTCCAGAGAGGCTAATTTTCTGGCAGTGGGGTTGGTCTTGGCTACACTCCCTGCAGGATGTCTGGGTCTGCGTCCACATTTGCGTGGGTGTTCCTCATCTACCGGGGAAGGGTCACCTGTGGCTTGTGAGGACTCAGACAGGGCCACCATCCCAGTAGCTGCAGCAGGTGTAGAGAGCTGCTGAGGACTGTGGATACTGGTAGGGGCCTGGTAGTGAGTGGAGGACTCATGCAGGATGGATATTAATTCTACCATGAACCCTTTGATGGAGGCCATGGTGGCATTGTGTCCTTGCCACTGCTGCATGGCCTCCTGGAGGTACTGGGTATTCAGCCTTTGGTGTTCCCCTAACATGGTGACTATCTGGTCCATCATGTTATGGGATTGGTGGAATGCTCCCAGGACTTCTGCAATGGCATCCTGGACAAGTGGCACCCTGGGTTGCCCCACCCTTTGCCCCACAGATGCCCTCCCGCTGGACCTAGCCCCCTGTGCCTGTGTCTCCCTCACAGTGTGCCCACTTCCACTCACACCAGGACCTTCATCGTCTTGCGGGGTGGGTGCTGACTCAGGCCCCTATACAGTTGGGCACATCATTGATTGACGTGGTCTGGGGACACTGGTTTGGGGGCATTGGGCGACTGCTGTTATGGCTGCTACAGTAGTGGGGGGCTCTATCGTGGCCTGGGTGAGGCTAGAGGAGGGAGACTGCCCAGATGTGCCAGATGGGCCACGGAGGTCATCTAGTCCCAGACATCCAGTGTCGTTGTCATCTCTGGAGTCTTCCTATGGTGGAGGAGTGGGTGTTCTTGGCACCTGCTGACGGGTGACATTATCAGTGGTACCTGTGGATGACAGGGATTGTTATTGGCATCTACCTCATCTGTTTGATATAGGCTGCTAAGTCAGTGCTATTTGACATGCCGCAGTCTGCAGTACACCGAGTGCAGTGCCACTTTCCCTGCGCACCCCGCTGCCACCATGTGTGCGCTGAATTTAAAATACGGTGCCCCATGGCACCGTAGGGGGCAAAAGCATAATTTTTCATGACACTATTTTACTCTGCAGGAGTAGCGCCAAAATATTGGCAATACCCCTGCAGAGTACATAGGTTCCTATTATAAAAAATAGAAGTCCCCTTTTAACGCCTGCTCTGAGCAGGCGTTAAAAGTACAGTGCAAAATGATGCAAGTAAATCACTTACATTGCCTTGCACCATTTTTCCGGCCCCCCTAACGCGGGAATGCCCCCTTTGCATACATTATGCCTGGGGCAGGCATAATGTAGCGCAAAGGGTGACAAAGTGATGCATGTCACTTTGTAAATATGGTGCTAGGATTTTGATAGTAATTTGGCGCAAGGTGGCACGAGGGGCTTATAAATATGGCCCTCAGTTCTTCTTAGAGCAGCTTAAACAATTTCAGTATTGCTCTTGTATTCCTTTGCAAGGTCGTGACGCACTGGGAGATTTTATAAATTCTTTTCCTTTTGACAATGGCAAGAACAATTGGTATTGGAAAAGTCAATGGCTCTACAAATGCCTTCTAAAATCGAAATATTGTGGTTTTAACATTGATTGCTATTGCTACTTTTTCAAAAGACTGTGATACTTCACATGCTTTACATATTCTGCAGAGAAAAAAAATATTGCCTTCTTTCAGTTAAATCATACATCATGCGGGTTCACAAGTGAAAGTACATTATTTTCCTGTATGAATGAGTTCACTTCCATGCAATAGCTACTTTTGTAGATAGTACAGAAAATGAATATTTCTGAATTGCTGTGATTAATTTGTCATTTAAGTGTAGCGCACTCAGGATCAAATCAGTTTAATTGTGTCTTCTAAGAAAATAATGTTCTTGAAAATCAAAGATGATAGGCATTTGAGTTATCAAGACTGTGAAATATCTTTGAATATGTTTAGAACTCCAGCCTACAAGTTAAATAAATGGTTTTTCCTTATTTTTCTGGGAAAATTGAATAGAACAATTACAATCAAACAGCAATGATTTACTTTAATTTCCATTAGAACGGAGGATTAAATTAAAAGGACAATGGTAAAGGAATTGAAAGTGAAAGTATGTCTGCCATTTTTTTGCACAAAAAACTCCCATACTCATATATCAAAACACGCATACTTATACATCAAATGTAGAATCATGGTTGTACCATTCTTAAGGAACTTTTGCACAAATTGTCGAAAGAGCTGTCACCCATGATAATATGCTTTAGAAGTTAAAGGTTTGAAACATATTGGTATATTTAAGAATATTAATATTCAGCTACACTTTTCTTGTGCCCCTTAGCGCCCCCCCCATAATGCCACCATGTCTGTGCCGTATTTAACATACAGGGCACCATGGCGGTAGTTAGGAAACTAGCATCAGAATTTTAGACACTAGTTTGGTGCTTTGCCGGATTAGCGCCAAAAAATGTTGCCGTTAATCCTGCAAAGCACCTAGAGGCCCTTTGAAAACAATGGGAGCCTCATATTAACTCTTGCTCTGTGCAGCATTAAAAATGTAAAAAAAAAAAAAAAATGGTACAAAGAAATCTCTTAGATTTCTTTGTGCCATTTATTGGGCCACCCTAAGGGGGGAACACCCCCTCCCCCCCAATTATGCCTGGCACAGGCATAATGTGGTGCAAAGAGTTACAAAGTGGCACAATGCATGCATTGCCCCACTTTGTAAATATGGCACTGTGATTTTGGCCTTGTTGGTCCATGTGGTGTAAGGAGGTGCTAGGGGCTCTTAAATATGCCCCATAATTCACTGGGTTGAAAACACCAATTTAAAGGGTTCTCCCCCTGAAAATGTGCTCATTTTGGAAATGTAGAACCACAGATGTTTAGTCATCATCATCATATTCGTTTTTCGGTTATAAAAAGCCATAAATGCACAGGATAAAATATATACATCCAATACAACGCTACAAACGAAAAACATCTCAAAGATTAATAAAAAATAAATGGAGACGGCTGATTAGTACCATCAAACTGAGGACCCTTGTCTGTTCCTAGTTGCCAGAGAGCATCTTAAAAAATCAATAACAGTGGGGGTTATTACAACTTTGGAGGAGGTGTTAATCCGTCCCAAAAGTGACGGTAAAGTGACGGATATACCACCAGCCGTATTACGAGTCCATTATATCCTATGGAACTCGTAATACGGCTGGTGGTATATCCGTCACTTTACTGTCACTTTTGGGACGGATTAACACCTCCTCCAAAGTTGTAATAACCCCCAGTATGCCATAAGTGCACAGAACCAAGCTGTTGCAAAAACGCAAGGGCTGGCTTATGCTGTTATCTCCTAGAAGGATAGGGAGTAAAAAACTATTATATAGGCAGGCATACAGTGGGCAAAAGAGCATAAAGTGCACTGTGCTTTGGTTTAAGGGATTATCACAGGCCCAAATACAATTTGGGAGTAAAGAAAACTAGGATCCCTGCTTTGGGAAATCCACTACAGAAGATTAGTTATAAAGCGAAATATAGCCAAGTAAAATCTGTGCTTAGAATTAGAAATATTGGACAAATAAAGTTCAAGGACGGAGGATGATTTTAAGTTAGTAAAGCCTTAACTGGACGGCAGAGTATGGCCGTCCCTAAGGCATATTTGATCTTGCCAATTAAAAAAGAAATAATACCATAGGGTTAGGAAAAATATCTCGGAACACCACGATGTTATGATAATTGACAAGGAATGGCTATGGCGTTATTCAATGCAAGAAAATCTGGCAGAATCTCCCTAGTGAATCTTGCTTCTGGTAAACCCCAAACCCTTAGCCACTGTAATAAATAGGTAGCAAAGGGCTTAAACATTTGTGTCAAAACATCCATCCCTCTTTCAGAGTGACTTATAAATGCAGGAGAATGCTAACAAGCTGCATAAAATCGTATTTTACACCCCTTGTAGCAGCTCAGCTCCTTTGTTTCCCGAATCCCTGCTCGATTACTCCCTATGGCGAAACACTTACTTTTATAAATATTGCTGATCTTCTTCATTGGGTTTTGGCCCAATTTTCTAGAAATATTAAAGGCAGATTATATGGCTCTCTGAAGCCGATGTTCCCTAGATTTGAGTTAATACTCCCATGTCATATGGAAGTCCAAGGTGATACTCAGGTGAGTGACATTTCTCGTTTAAAATCCGTCAGTTTCTCTCTTTTTGAATCACATAAACCACCTGCCCTACACAAACGAAGGTTGAAATCTCTGATCCATAAAAATACAAACTCTTTTTTATCTTCACCCTGTAAATTTGCAATGTCCTCTTCTAGATCACCAATAACCATAGTGGAGTAATCGTTAAAAATGTTGCAATAATAATCAGCAAAATATCAGACTAAAAGGGAATCGTAGAGCAGCATTTCAAGAATGGAGTAATGCAATATTCTTTCATTACATTTTTTGTTAGTTTGACTGAAAATAGGGTTGCTAAGTCCCCTTTTGTTCTAGCTGCACGTGACAATATTGCTGGACTATGCCTACAGATAAAAACGTTTATGATAAAACTATAATTTGTCCAAGTTACTTGCACACAAACTACATCATAGTCATTTATGTTTGCTAAACAATACGGGTCGGAGATCTTTGAATGCCTGCGACAGTCTGTGAGAGCACCCTGGCGCTATGATTTGTTTTGGGGGTGTTATAAAAAAGTCCTCCAGTGGAAGTCCTTGTTGCAGGTTTATGTGGAGTCACCGCCACCATATTTCTCTTGTGCAGCGTCTTCCCCAACTTGTGTACTTGCAGATGACAATGCGGCACATTGAGCTGGGTAGTACATGTATTTATTCATCTGTGTGTAACTATAAACTCAACATTTTAAACCTGCATTCACTCCACCATGCTCTAACATTTACGTCACAGTTCTGTGGAATCTATCAGGAGCCAAAAGGGTTCCATCATTAGTAACTAACACAGCACTATATCCTCCCCTCTAAAAAAATAAGAAATTTCAAATTCTTACAAATATATACAGAAACACGGTTTGTCTATGAACTTTCTTGGCACTTTCATTACTCGTCCTGATCGTGTCTTCGGAAACTGCAGAATAGCAATAGAAGTGTCCATGATCTGTGTTAGCGGAGCTTGAGCAACGACCTTCAGGGGTTTTACAATTGTTCTTTCAGAACCAGTCTCAACGTTAACATTGGTATCTGATAAGTGGTGAGCTACATGTCAGAAATGTAAGGAATCTCCCGTAAGGGATTCTCAAGATGCTGGGCAGTCACCATGTGTCCTTTGTTGGTTACATGGAATATCTCAGCATCAAATCAGACTTGTGTTTTCTCCGCTGACAGACAAGAACTTTACCTCTGTAGAAATGTCCTCTTTTTTGTCTGGTCACCCTCAAACTTTTTGGACCGATACTGGTGGTTATTTACTCTTGGCTGTGCCCTGGGTACTACTTACCAGTCAAAGGGCCAGTGCTTTGTGTAAAGTGGATATGCAAATTAGGCTTATTATAATCAGCAGTCTCACCCTACCTATACGTCCCTAGTGGATGGTAGGGCATGTAGGTTTAGGGACCCCAAAATAGGCAGTGCACCTATAGGTGCACTGCTGAGGTGCCCAGTATCACCTCAGGCTTGCTGGCTGCTTTTAAACTAAAGTTGTATACAAATTTGACTTTGGATTTAAAAGTGCTTCCAAAGTCTTACACTACCTTATTTATACATATAAGTCACCCCTAAGGTGTTCCCTAAGTGCCCCTAGAGTTGGGTGCCATGTAAAGCAGGGTCCTTATAAAAAAATATATATATGCCCTGGTAAAATAGCCAAATTTGTTTTTCCCTCACTGTAGTGATTGGGCTCCATAGGCTAACATAGGGAGACTTTATTTTCATTAATAGAGTCCCCATAGGAGCCAGAAATCTTGAGTTTTGTATCAAATTAATTGTTAAAATAAATCCCACAACTTGCTATTGTTGGATTTATTATAGCTAGTTCAGGGAAAGAGTTTTTAAACTCTACCTGAAAATTGCCAACTTCAGCTCTGTAGTGCCCTTCTCTGATTGGCCAGCCTCTGGCAGCCTTGCCAGGCTGCTTTGATGATTTGTGAAGTGGCTTGGGCTAAACACAAAGGAAGTGCCTGGGGAGAAGTTCTGCCTCAGCAGATGGTGAAACAGGATGGGGGAGAGCAGCCAAACTGGTCTTCAAAGGAGGAAAGGACATTTGGAGTAGCTCAGGACCTCTCCCATTCCCTGAAATCCCAGACAATTAGGTGCTCTCTTGATTACATTAGGAGAGGGGTGTGTTAAGGACTTTTAGCTACATCAGTGGGTGGGCTCAGCCAGACCTAACCTCCAAAATTCAGTTTCAGCCAGGTTGGATTTGTAAAGAAAGTTGCTTCCTGGGATTTATTTTTTCCACACTTCTTAGGAAGTGGTAATCCTAGGGGATAGTGGCCTGCCTGTGATTGGACAGTAGCTCTCCCTCTGCTTTTCACCGCAGGAACAAGTATAAAAATGGTGGAGCAGCTGCACCCACACCTAAGATCCCTACAAGGAACAGCATCAAAAGAATAAGGACTGCCCTGCTGGACCCCTGACCTCCACCTGGACACTGCACTCTGAAGGACTGCACCAGCTGCACACTTGGGATTCACCAGTAAAGGGACTTTGCCTAGCTCAACTGGCTCAAGAAGGGACTTGCTACTTGCTATAGATGAAAAATAGCTAACCAGAGTGAAGAAACTGACCAGGCGACCACTGTCCATTGGTCATTTTGGAGTTTGAGCCAGGTGCATTCGGGGAGTTGGAGTCCTAGCAGTCAAGGAACAACTCATAGCTTATGGAACCCTGGGGTGAGCTGTGTAGAAAGGAACTTCAAAGACCTTCTGGAAGAAGATCCAAAAGTTTGGAGAAGATTGGTAAAAAGCTCCATAAAGGGATCGACCCGCCGTTGAGAGTCAAGCCTGCCTATGTCGACCGTAACCCCGCCTGACTTGCAGGATCATCCCGCTGAACAGCTCTGTAGCCAGAGACTCCCAGGATTTCACTGGGGGCTCCTGGAAAGGCAATCCAACAACATCCACTCATAATCGGCTTACTGTGGAGTGTCGACCGACGTCGGAGAGAAAAAGCCCGAACGTACAAAGTTGACCGGGAATTCTGAGGATGGCTCAAGGGACATCAGATCAAGGTTCAGCTTTGGCCTGTAAAAAGATTTCCATCCTGAAAAATCATCTAAGCCCAAAGGTAGAATTCTTCACCCAGGTCTCCTGCGACGTGTATCTGAAGAGGGCTCCAGGGAGGTCGAATCAGATTGGTGACTTCATCCCACTGAAGAAAATCTTCAAGAAAAAGACTAAGGCCCTCATTACGAGTTTGGCAGTCCTAGGACCGCCAGACTAGCGGTAACAGTGTGACCGCTGCCAAAGTGGTGATCCTACCACTTTGGCAGCAGTCAGACTACCACATTATGACCATGGCGGTTTGGCCACAATCGAACCACCGGCATCACCAGTTTCTCTCCACTTGGAGGGACTGGCAGTGCTGGCGGTCCTAATCAGCCTGGACAGCACTGCATGCAGCGCCGCCCTGGGGATTACGACTCCCCTCTCAGCCAGCTTTTACATGGTGGTTGTACTGCCATGTAAAAGCTGGTGGAGACGGGGTAAATGGGGCCCCATGGGGGCCTCTGCACTGCCCATTCACTTGGCATGGGGAGGGGCCCCCATGGACTGCCCTGTTGTGCCTTTCACTGTCTGCCTGGCAGACAGTGAAAAGTGTGATGGGTGCTGTTGCACCTTACACATTGAAATATCGCTGCCGGCTTGTTATGAGCCGGCATCAATGTCGTGGGCAGCTTCCCACTGGGCCAGTGGGAAACTCATTATAGGGGCCACGGCAAGGTCACCGCAATGGTGGTGACCTCACCGTGGGAGTTTGGCGGGAGGCCTTTTCAGCTCGCCAAATTCATAATGAGGGTCAAAATCCAAAGGTAAACTTTTCACTGAGGCCTCCCGCTTGCTGTAGCCGAAGAGGGCTCCATTGTGGCCAACCTGAAACTTTGACTTTGTCCCTGTCGAGATGCGACCAGATATCCTGAGTGGCAATTTTAGTTTCTAAGTAATAAAAAACATTATAGCCCATATTTATGAAAAATGACGCAAAACTGTGCAAAACTGCATTTGTAGAGTCATTTTTCTTAACGCCTGCTAGAGTCGTTTCTTAGTGCCATCCTAGCGCCATATTTACGAAATGGAGTAGGATGGTATTAAGGAATGGATAGCGCCAAACTAAAGGTGCTAACCACTGCGCAATGCTGTAAGTAAAAATTACGTTAATGCTGCAAGGATGGTGAAACACTGTTTTGCAGCACGTAAACATTTTGCAAAACAGGTAGAGCCATCTTAATACCGCATTAGCGTCAAAATAAAACGCAAAAGCAGGAAAGAGTGCAACTGCAACAGAAGATGGAAACAACAGGCCAGGAGAGACCCCAGGGAGACCCCCAATACCCAAGTACCAGCCAAGAGGGTACAGACAAAACACAGGAGAAGAAACAGCATAAGTGTCGCTCTAGGCAGGAGGAGCACGACATCCTGGTCAGAGAGGTGATAGAGCACCAACATCAGCTATTCACCACCTCCAAATTGCCAGTTGGGAAGAGAGAAGCCATATGGCCGAAAGATTTGGACAAAATAAACAGTGTCGCTGAGGTGAAGAGAACTCTCACTAAGATCAAGAAGCGCTGGTACGATTGCAAGCGCAGAACTAAGGAGAAACTTGCCAAGAACCGTAAGGCAGCATTGCAGACTGGAGGTGGAAGTCCTGCGTGCCAGGAGGACCTGGATGAGCTGGACGAGATGGTTGCAGCAGTCATTCCGGAGGAACTGGTCACTGGAATCACAGGACAGGACAGCACAGACTACCAGGAACCACCACAAATGCAGGGTAAGTTGCAGGGGGGCACATCTGGAACTCCAATAATGGCAGAAGGGGCTGGCACATAGGACACACTCATTGCATGCTAAAGGGTTGAACCCAGACACATAGACTCTGAGTAGTGATGTACTATCCTCACCCAAGACACATATGTACTGACGCTGTGCTATGCACACCAACGTATACACAACATCAACATAGGCCAATCACTATGACTATACTCCACCATGTACATATGTACCACATTGCCTGGTAGGCACACGCAAATAGTGTTAAGGCTGTGCCATCACACCACCCATTGCATATAGTCTAAGGCCCTGCTCCAACACAATGTAGACTTCAGACACTAGGATGGAAGTCAATACCACCAAAGGGGGGATGTCAGGGTGATGCACCAGGCCAAAATGCTTCCCTAACTCAATGTTGCATAGCCTATACACATGTGTTCTGCACCTTGTATTTAGTTCTGGAATGGTGAAGAGGTACCTAACTGCACATTGACTGATTGAAATCATGGATGTCTTGTCAATAGTGTGTGGTCAGGTATTGTTGCCATGGATTACCATTATTTGTCAAGGGAGGGATAAGGACATGGCCATAGAATATGCCTCAACACAGACACAGTTGCTATGTGGTCCAAGGATGCCTTTGTTGCTGCAGGTTACTGACTGATGTGCCAGTGAAGGAGCAGATGCAGGACCACCTCATACTGTCAGTGAGAAACGGCAGGCCTGTGGAACTGACTCTGCACATGTGTGTGGTTATAGACATAGTATATGGTGTATGGGATGCACAAGGAACAGGAACAGGGAAGTGCTAGTAGTCTGGACCCAGTACTTGGTCAAGCTCCCTTACATGGCCTTGTCCATTGACACAAAGGGGCCTTTAGAACAAGAGGGTTGCTGCACCAATTGCATTAGTACAGTCCTTGTGGCCCTCATTGCACCCCTCACCCCCACCATGGTGGCCCCTAATGAGGATTAAGGCACAGCATGATGCAGGTAGGGTTCTTATGGATCTATTTCTGTGTGGTACATTGGGGGCCCAGCCCATACATATTCATACCCCCGTATCACACCTACTCTCAACAGTCGTTCAGAATGCCGGCATAATTGTACTAGGGGATTTTCCAACTTACTCAGTGGCTTAATCATATGCCACCCATACTAGTTTTGAGACCCCCTTTCCATACATGATGCATGGCACAGGCTTAATTTGGTGCTGCTCATCACCGAGTTGTTCTGTGCATTCATCACAACACTTTGCAATGGTTGTACAGTGAAAATGGTACATCTGCCCAGCATTGGCTTCATCATCGTACATCTGACTTGCAGGCCTAAGGTGGTAGTGGGACTCATCATACAGGTAGCATACGACATGTCCACATCCACAGGCATGACATGCAGCATTCAAACATATCTGCAACTGTCATGCACATGCAAAAGTAAGGACTTTGTATGAAAATGTGAGACTTACCAACTGCTCCATCAATATAAATTCCAAGATGGTGCAGCAGATCCTGCTCCCTTGTCACCAGATCTGCCCATCAATGTTTTAGTTAGTGGTCATTCCTTCCAACACCGATTATCCTGTTGAGGTGGTGCAGCACCTTGCCCCACCGCATCTGCTGTGCCTCTCTGGGGTATCCAGGTATCACCCGGGCACCCAGTAGCAACATAACTGAGAGGTAGTGTTGAACGAGCCAGATGAACCCCCAGCTCATCCGCAGACATCCTCCGCATCCTTCCCTTTCCAGAAATACTGCAATTGCAGTTCTCCCTAAAGAAAAAAAGAAAGTAAACCTAACCCCTAATCCAACTACCCCAACAACTATTCTACCTCAGACAAACACCCCACAATACGGAGACAAAATACAGTACAATTAAACTACAAAATACAAGTTTAATGACTACTGAGGACAACAACTACAAGACACAGCACAAGATACACTACAAACACTCCAAAAAGCACCAATCCAACTCCAACATCACCTCCACAAATCCTCACTCAATCACAGACAACAAGACTCTGAAGTGAAAGTGAAAGTGAACTCACTGTACCATGTTTGGAGGCAGGATGTCCTGTTTCATCACTTCCTGGATGTGTGCGTCACATTTCCAGTCATACGTAGTTTTTTATGATGCATGGCCGGTGGAGGTGTGATAGACGCTCAGGGGCCAGGCATCTTTTAGATTAGGGGTAGTGTATGGTATTTGCGTATGCTTGAAAATGTTTCATGCATGACTGTCATGCGTGGATTATACACCATGGAGCATTTAGAGACCTTTGTATGTATAATTACTGCTCAGGGCACAGGAGACATTTTACAAACATTGCAATGGGTGGTTTATGCATTTTCATCTAAAATGTTTGATGCATGACTAATTTGCATGGAGTTTTGCATTGTAGGCCTTGAGTGCACCCAGATTAATTTAACATGTTACATGGGCTGTGCAAGAATGTTGAATATGTGTTCTGGCAACATGGGCGTGTATGTCCAGGATGGGTATTGCGGTGACAATGGTATGTGTAACCTATAGTTTTGTTTATGAGTCTGCTGGATGCCCCTACTCATACCTTGTGCATATGTGCATGTGTGGCTATACTGTGTCCACGTACATGTTAGCACATGTGTGCTACGTGTGTACACATGTGTATGTATACTAATTTGTGGGTGGACTACATTGTTATGTTGGAGATACAAATGTACACATACCTACAGCACATTATATGTGGGGGCCTATGTCCAACACATGGTAAAGCATGTGACAACCATGACAGTTTCCACTCACTGTATTCAGTGGACTTGGAATGGAATGACATGACATAAACCCTAGCAATTTGCGTGTGCATTGGTGTCTACTCTGTGGTGTGTTGTTGGATTTTACTTTGTGTTGCTCTGCTACACGTGTCCCATTTGGTCCCCCATGCATCTTATTTGCAGGAGATGTACTGTAGACGTGTGTTGGTGAAGATTAGTATATGATGTGTGTGTGTATTGACATGTTTTTTTAATATCTGTTACATAAGATGACAGTTGTGTGTTCATGGGATATGAAACCTCATATTACCATCTTCCTGCATGGACACATGTTGACATTTGACAAATGCATGCGTTGTTACATCTGTACCACCTATGTTTCCGTTTGTCGGAACACATGTGAAGGTCATTTCTTGCAGTCACTGATCTTGTGACACCTATGCCCTTATTATAGTGCTAGGTTGCCTTTTGCTCAGAATTCATGCACATTGCCATGCCTGAGCCATTACAGTGGTACATGTGTACTGTGAAATGTGGAACATGTGTGCATGCGTCAACTGGGCACTCAATTTGTCTACATGATGTTTGTTAAGACAGCCATGAACAATGGTATACCACTGTGTAACAGTCTTGCAGTCTGGCATAGATGGTAGCCTACTCATCATCACAACTGTGTGAGTTTGTATGGAAACACAAACCCATGGTTGCATGCAAAGGGAGAAGTCGATGGAGCTCAAGTTTACTCAACACCCTGTTCACATGCATCAGGCCCCTGACATTGTGATCTGTTTATGTAGCGAGAGCAGTGGTGTGTGGATTTATTGAGCAGGGACCTAGCCACTTCATGATTGCTACTCAGCAGAATCATGCACACTGCCCAGCAGACAGACATGTGCACAATTGTGGTAATACAGACCAGGATATCACATTTTCCTTTGCAGTACTTTATCTAAGCTTCACATTCTCATGTACAGAGCTCAGGTGCTTGCACATGTGGAACATGTGACATTATTTGACATCCTTAGTTGTTTCTTTGTGCAGCTTGTTGGGCTGGTATATCTGTTTTGACTTCAATATTGGAAACATGCCAGGGTACAGATGGTGTTGTCTTTAACAGCCTCCTGTCATGGTGACATTCGATGGGCAAATACCATATTATGCTACTGCCCAGCTTGACTGGGTTTTATTCTGAGCTGCCCACTCTCTCTGTGCATATGTGAAATGTTGGCATGTAGACATCCATGTACTCCTGCACTACTGGTAAGGTATCGTCACCTGGATTGCTCCCATTCTTTAGGTTGCTTGCACTTTGTACAGATCTCCTACAGCAACATACTACTTGATAGTTACAGTACCATTGATGGCATTTGTGAGATTTTATGAGTTCCACACACACATGACCTTACTCCTGCCACAGCACTTGTGTTGTCTCCATTTCACCTCCCATGTTGTCTTTGCAAGTATCTGTGGTTGTCTTGAAGCTGTACATCCACAACCTCTGTTGAACATGGGTATGCACTTCTTCCAGCATGCTACAATCTAGGTAACTCTTACCATGACTGGATGATATTGAGGTTTGAAATCATCTCCGTGCTGTACAGTATATAAGACAATTGCTACATATCAGGCTAGGTCTACTCACACTCAGAATGGTGTTGTGTCTCAGAAATTTTTCAAAAATGTTGAACATAGTTGCACATCCCACACCTGATTGCGATGTTGGAGGCCACAATATGAATGGGACAATTTGTTACTGTTGCTATTATACACTTGTTCTGTCATGTGAGTGGCAATGAGTGGCGTGTATTGGTTTGTGCTGTGAGATGTATGTATACACATCATCCTAGGTATACATGCAGACACATCATGAATTGTTGATACTAGCAAACCCGTTGCTACCTAGGACATACACCCATACATCAGTCTTCACATGTTTGCCTGGATTTGTTCTAGGCATGTGACAAGACTGAAGATTTTTGTGCCAAGTGTAAACCTCATGCACATAGTGTAAATATGATTCTCTGTCTACATTCGACCCGGATAAAAGTTTGGTGGTGCATTGTCCCAATAAATTATTGAACCGTGACTATTCGTCATGTGTTTGGATAGTGCTTCTGCACCCATAGCTGATAATTTAGTCAGTCAACCCATTGTGCACTCCACAGCCAATATTTGTGTGCCATAAGTGAGGTACTGTCCACCGTGTGCCAGGTTTGTGCCCAATGGCAATGCCAGGACACACTCCCATGGATACACTGTGCAGGCTCAGCATCAGACATTGGTTACAATCCCTGGACATTTACTGAAGGACCACAGTTAGCAATGATGTTCCACCCTTGTCATACACGTACCATGCAAGTAAAGCTACTGTCACTATGAGTTGTGACAGTGTTCAATTTTTACATAACATGATATGCATTTGTTGACAGCCCCTACCTTATTTGTGTGCCCCTTGCATGCATCCCGTTATGCATAGTGTTATTGTAGTGAATGGGCTAGGTATTTGCACCTTACCCACTTGACAGAACAAGATATGTAGTGCTGCGTGGATCTAAACCTTCAGGAGTCACACGGCCTCAAATTGCTTGTCATTGAAATGTGAAATGGTGGCAGTAGACCCTCTGACAGCACAAAGCAATGTTGCTACCATACTGATCACCTTTGTGTTACCTGCTCACTGAGGTTTGAATCACATTCCAATGGTGTGTGTAGCAGAGAATTATAAGACCAATGAGATTTAGGGGCAAAAGTGATTTATTCATCCTATTTACAATGTGATGTTTATAGTATAGTGATAATGGGGGCCATTAAGAGTTAGGCGAATGCCAAACTCTTCCCTGCCTCAGACCGCCAGTGCAGCCTGTACCCCGCCGGCCCTAATAGGACTTCACCACAGGGCTGGCAGGTAGAATCTGAGCCGGCCCATGTGTTGAACAGGGCTTTAACATTGACACCGTCTCCTAAGGGAGCCAGCACCAGAGTGGCGGCGCAGCAGGTGCAGCAGCACCCGTCGTGCATTCCACTGCCTGTAATTCGGGCAGTGGAATGCATGATGGGGCTGTGCATGGGGCCCCTGCACTGCCTATGCCAAGTGCGTGGACAGTGCAGGGGACCCTAGGGCCCCCCTAGGTCCTCTATTCCACCATCCTTTGGAAAGGCTCTTGAATGGGGAATCCTAATCCCCAGGGTGGTGCTGCAAGCAGCGCTGCCCAGGACCATCAGTCTGCCGGCTGCCAGCAGACTGGCGGTGTCAGTGGTCTGACTGTGGCAGCTCTGCCACTTCATAATGAGGCAGTCCCACCACCAGCCTGTTGGTGGTGGGACCGCCACTGTGAGTCTGGCTGTCATGCGACTGCCAGACTCATAATGACCACCCATGTGTAGAAGTTCTCCACAATATGGAGTCTCCTATGGACTCCGGCAGCAGTGTTCATTTGTTCACTCTCCAAATTATCTGTTCCATCGTTATCCTCCTCATCGCTGGGAACATCAACCTGTTCATCCAAGGGGATATTTGTCTGGACACAAATGTTGTGCATGATTGCACATGCCAGAATGATCTTGCATACAAGTGGTGGAACATACAAGAGTCTTCCTCCTGTCATGGCCAGGTACCTGAAACTAGATTTCAGGAGCCCAAATGTCCTCTCCACAACATTGTGAGTTTTCCTGTGTCCCTCTTTGTAGGCCCACTCTTCCACATTGTGCGATTTGCAGATGGGGTCATCACCTACGGCTGTATGCCGCACCCTTGATCAGCTGCAAAGGATAGAGGGAAGATGTGTTGTTAAGTGTTGATAGTGGTTTTGAATATACCATGGCAGTTGTACTTTTTAGTTGGAGTGGTGACACAGACTTGCTTGTGCTATAGTGTTTGTTCCTGTTCTTGTGAAATGGTTTCATTGGACTATGTCCATGGATATGGCAATCTTGGGTAGTTGCTCAAGGGCTTAGGTACATTTTTGTTGATCCCAAAATGATGGTAATCATTTAGGTAAATGTGTTGTGTGGTCCATATTTGAAGTGGCGTTCTATTGTTAGATGGAACCTACCACCTCCTAGCACCACTATGGTGTCAGATGTAGAAACACCATAGTTGCCCTACAAGGCCAGACTGTGCCTTCCATGTTACCATGTGGCACTACCCATGCAGTGTGACACTTTGTGATCCTTTGTGGCAGATGATGGTCGTGCAGGCCATCATGTGTACGAGGGTGTGTATCACACATACTTAGGATGATATAATTTGGTGCAGTAGTATCTCCTAGCTTCCAATCCATGATCTCTGACAGACACTTTCTACACATGCACAGTGCAGGCTTTGGGAGAGGCACAGCTATTCGTAACATGGATCCCTTTGCACGGTGCATGTAAGGTCAAGTATGTCCTCTATACTTCTAATGAGTTCTACTATGACATCCATGATCGTTATTTTTGTTTTTACAGACTCAGCACCATGGTGGACCATTTCTGGTATTTGCAACAGAACATGGTATTGTTAGGGGCACTAGGGGTGCATGTGAGGTGGCACTGGAGTAGGTGCTGCCCCATTTGTCCTGATTCAGCCCCATGGTTTTTAATGGCAGATGATTTTGTATTTGTGTGTGTGCGACACAATGCAGTAGACAGGTGTATACACACACACTACAGTTATGTCAGATATGTACAGCTGACAAATATATTTGGTTATGGCACCACTTGTGTGGCATTTGATAAAGGTTTTGCTAGAGGCTTGCACACCAAGGTTTACATAGGACTGTGCCTATGTGTGACTTCCTCAAAATGACTAAAGCCTATGCCTTTGACATGCCTGTGCGCTTCTTTGTTTGGTGTAATGTGTGTGTCAGACCTGTATGTAGTTGTCAACCTGTGGACACCTGTAGAGGTTTGTGAGCAGCTTCTGTATGCAAAGGGAACTTGGATCCACTTGTCTACACGGGGTGTGCCAGTCAGGGTGTGGCTGTGTTATGAACATTTGGATGTATGTGTTTGTGACATGCAATGTATGCAGTGTAGTGTGGCATGTTGCATATGAGTTGTTGCCTGTACATCTCTCTAGCCCTACCCATGTGTATTTAGTGTGGTGTTTGTCTTATTTGTCCTAGATGGTTGGTGTGCTGTGTGTAATGATTGGTATGGCGGCTTACCTATGAGTAGCCCATTGCCATGTTGTATATCCTGAAACCACTGGTTGATGGTGCAATGATGAAAGATGTATGCGTCATGGAGGCTGCTGGGACATTTCGCCAGGATGTTGCTGAAGAGCCCACGGTGGTCCATGATGGCCTGCAGATTGATGGAATGTGTGTACTTGTGGTTCCTATAAAGGTGTTCTGTTGGTTCAGGTGGCACCAGTTGGACATGGGTATACTCCACTGCACCCAGCACATGTGGGAACTCAGCAATTCAATAGAACCCTTGCTTGGTCTCCTGCTGCAGATGCCTGGTGTTTGGGAAGCAGATGTGGTGAATTGTGAGGCTTAGGACTGCACACAGTACCTTTGGAAGGAAGACAGAGAAGGATGACTGGGAGAACTAGCCACTTGTGCCCTCGTTATCTGGAATGATCCTGACGCCATTAGAGGGAGGACCAAAAGGAGTTTTGTCATGGATGGAATAAATCCTGCCATAATAATGACCGGAGGTCTTAAAAACTGAAGAGAAGTGATTAGAGAATATACAGCACATGTAGAGACCGCAGCGAACCACTTTGGGGCAGAGTTTACCCGGAAAACTCCCCCCGACAACTTCGCGGATGCCGTGACCCAAAATGGCGGCCGCAACAGAACAGTGACCACGTTGCAGCCGCGGCCCGCGACTGAGAGGATACGAAGGTCCCGTAGAGGTGAGGGCCCCCACACCATTCATCGGAGGGCACGTGGGGCTCAGACACCTTCGCCACAAACAGCGAGAGCAACAGTACGAAGCGGAACATCAGCAAATGCGGCATAGCGTGGAGCCCTCGGGCCACAATCCAGGCCCGAAGTTTAAATCCTGCCATAGTGACGACCGGAGGTCTTGGGGATTGAAGAGAAGCGATCTGAGAATATACAGCACAAGTAGGAACCGCGGCGCTCCACTCTGGAGCAGAGATCGCCCGGAAAACTCCCCCCGAAAACTTCGCGGCTGCCGCAACCCAAAATGGCAGCCGCAACAGAACAGTGAGCTCCCTGCGGCTGTGGCCCTTGGCTGAGAGGACACGAAGGTCTCGTGGAGGTGAGGACCCTCACACCATTCATCGAGGGACACAGGGGACTCAGACACCTTCGCCACCCAGGGCGAGAACAACATTACAAAGTGGGACATCAGCGAATGCGGCGTAGGGCGGCGTTCTCAGGCCACAATCCAGGCCCGAAGCTTGAATCCTGTCATAATAACGACCGGAGGTCCTAAAAACTGTAGAGAAGCGATCGGAGAATATACAGCACAAGTAGGAACCGCGGCACTCCACTTTGGGGCAGTGATCGCCCGAAACCCCCCCGACAATTTTGCAGCTGCCGCAACCCAAAATGGCGGCCACGACAGAGCAAAGAGCCAGCTACTGCTGCGGACCTCGGCTGAGAGGATACGAAGGTCCCGTAGAGGTGAGATCTCCCACACCATCCATTGAAGGGCGCAAAGGACTCAGACACTTTTGCCACTAACGACGAGAGCAACAGTACGAAGCGGAACATCAGCGAATGCAGCGTAGTGCAGCACCCTCGGGCCACAATCCAGGCCCAAAGCTTAAACCCTGCCATAATAACGACCGAAGGTCTAAAAAATTGAAGAGAAGCATCTGAGACCTGTTACAATGGTAAAACCAAAAAAACAAGACAAAACACCAGCGGGGGACTCCTCGCACACTAAGAATCCACCCCCAACGCCCGCCAGAGAATCGCAAACGGGGCACGAACAACAAGAAACAACTCTGGACACTGTGCTGCTGGCCATTAAAGACTCCCGGGAAGCGCTTGAGCGTAAAATTGATAACCTCACCGCAGATCTTCCCTTTTGCGAGACGACCACCGTAAATTAAAGGAAACAGTGGGTTTGCACGAAACTACGCTGACAGGGGTATTAGCGGCGCACAAAGACTCATCCTCAGAAATTAAAGACCTGACCACCCGGCTGAAAACATTGGAGGCAAGGATGAAGGATGCAGAAAACCGAGCCCAACGGAACAACATCAGATTGGTGGGGGTCCCGGAGGGGGCGGAGGCCTCCGCGGCTAATACAGAAGTATTCCTAGAACAGTGGCTTAGGGACACAATAGCATCAGAGGGCTTCTCACCATTTTTTGCAGTGGAACGAGCCCACAGGGTCCCTGGTGGACCGCCCCCGCCAGGAGTCAGGCCGCGGCCAATAATCGCTAGATTACTCCACCTCAAAGATAGAGACTACGTACTGTCACAATCCCGCCAGCTAGGAGAGATTCAGTTGGATGGCCAAAACGTTATAATATTCCCAGACTTTACGAGAGAAACACAGACGCAAAGGGCATCTTACATCGCAGTAAAACGAGCCATGCGTGAGCATGGTATAAAATATGCCATGCTCTATCCGGCAAAACTCCGAGTGGAATACGATAACAGAACCCATTTTTTTCCCACACCTCAGCTGGCGATGAAATGGCTTGAATCACTGAACATCCACGGCAGAGCAACCCGCGACAGGACATTCCGAAACCCCAGGAAGAAACGTAGCAGATCACAGAAGAAGATCACAGAAGCGCCTCCATCGAAACGTCAGTCACAACAGGAGATGCGTGATGCGTTGGAAACAGCAGCAGCGTTAAGCGGGGGAGACTTCCATACACGCCGGACCCCAGATGCCGCATCAGACGTTGACTCAAACTGCGAACATTCCTCAATATCCTCCCAGGACACTCTTGTTGGCTTGCCCTTGATCACCCCAGGAATGGCGGACGAGATTATTTGACCTCTCTAAATGAACAAGTTGGCAAGTGAGCGGACAATTGTGGGGGAACCTCAATCTGTTTAGGGACATTGATAGAACCCAACCGTGAATATAGAGCAATAGGAACCGAGATGTCATTTCTTAACCGGCACATTACACATGATCGGGCCTGGGAAAGGGTCCGGGACTCTGCCTCTTGGTCTCTGGCACGCCTCCCTCCAATAGGTTGATAATTAAGATTACAATAGTTGTAATGGTTTGGACGGGGAGAGTTGTAGGTACCAGTCCTGGGGAGAGGGAGTTACAAAGGGGGTTTGATTTTGGTTGTGTTGTTTCAGGGTTTATCAGGCACATCTATCATGCAGTCCAAACGGTTCACACCTTAGATTGCGAAACTCAATAGGTATGTCCAGTAGTAGTAATAGAGCGGTGTTAGCGGACCGCCTCTCCACCCCTCTTTAAATTATGACCACAGAATACAAGATAATCACATGGAATGTCAGGGGCCTAAATAAGACATCCAAGAGGTACAGGGTTCACAGCTATCTTAAACGAAGGGGAGTGCACATAGCTATCTTACAAGAAACTCACTTGTTGGAGCAGGAGATCAAGGCCTTGAAAAAGTGCTGGAGGGGACAAATATTCGCCACTACCCACTCAGCGTTTGCAAGGGGAGTGTTGATATGGATCAGACCAGGCGTCCCATTACAGGTTCTTCATACCTTGATCGACACTGAGGGGAGATACGTAGTGATTTCTGGTAGATTGGACGGGAGAGAGGTAACTCTTGCAGGACTATACGCCCCAAATCATGAACAGGGAAGATTCCTAGACAGATTATCACTGATCATGGGCACACTTCTCACTAACACTACGTTAATAGGAGGAGACTTTAATTGTGTAATGGATACGGCAATGGATAGATCGCACCCACCATTGTCACAATCTGTAACCCATAAAACAGCACTGCACTTCCAGCAGTGGCAAAAACACTGGCAACTAACGGATTGTTGGCGCAAACTTAATCCCCCTAATAGAGAATACTCTTTCTATTCAGCAGTTCATGACCTGCATGTACGACTGGACACCTTTTTGGCGTCTCCAGAGGTGCAGTCTGGGGTGGCGAAGGCCGAGTATCTTGGCCGCACCATCTCAGATCATAATCCCTTATTGATTTCTTTGGCCTGGTGCGGCGAGAGACCTTTGATTCCCACTTGGCACCTGAGAGCAGAGTCACTTGAAGACGAGGCTTTTAGAGCCCAACTGGGCACGCAGATTATGGAATTCTTCGAGAACAATGCTGGAACTGCCTCTTCCAGATCTGTTGAATGGGATTCCTTTAAAACAGTGATCAGGGGATATTGTATTAGCACAATTGTGGGAGTACGGAAGGTGCTAGAGATAGAACTAACCGATCTTGAGAACTCCCTTAGGGATCTCCAACGTAGGCACCCAACACAACTCGACCTCTCAACACAACTAGAGGAGACAAGGGCTAGAATAATAGAAACTAACACTAGACTGTCTTGCTTCGATTACAAACAATTCTTGCAGAAGCAACATACAGAGGGCGACAGAGCAGGTGCCCTACTGGCCTGGGTGTCCGAACCTCCCCAACATCAAACCATAGTGGTGGAGTTAGAGACCACCCCGGGTATTAAAGTATATGGACAGAAGGAGATCAATGCCAACTTTCATAAATTTTACTCAGAGCTATATGCCCCCCCACCGAAGTACTCAACGACGCTCAATTACAAGATCTGGGGAACCTCAACCTCCCAGCATTGAAAGAGGAAGATAGAATAGCCCTGGCGACTCCCATATCGCTTACAGAAATAAAGACTGCAATCCAGAGTATGGCAAGGGGCAAGGTACCGGGAGCAGATGGTCTCCCTTTGGAGTTCTATCTTATGTATCAGGACTCATTAACCTCCCAGCTCAGCATCTTATATGCAGAGGCATGGAAGAACAACAGCTTGTCTCCTTCCACTACAGAGGCCATAATGATTCCCCTTCTGAAACCCACCAAACCCCCCACAGAAGTTCGATCATACCGCCCACTATCAATGATGAACTTAGATTATAAAATACTAAGCAGGGTACTAGCTAACAGACTTCTACCATACATGTCCTCATTAATCCATCAGGACCAATCGGGATTCATCCCAAAGCGAAGCACTGCCCAAAATATCCGTCGATTGATTTCACTCCTTCATGCCCTGCCCTCTGACGCAAATAGAGCAGTAATCATCTCAATAGATGTCGAGAAAGCTTTTGATAGCCTACGATGGGACTACCTAGAACGAGTGATGCTGCAGCTAGGACTAGGAGAAGGGTTTGTCAAATGGACGAGGCTTCTCTACACAAACCCCACAGCGAGAGTACGCACTGGCCGTACAATATCCCCTTCCTTTGCCATAGGTAGGGGTACAAGACAGGGCTGCCCGCTATCACCTTTGCTTTTTGCGTTGGCAGTTGAGCCTCTCGCCCAATCAGCTAGGTCCCAGAGGTTCTACGAAGGCATTCCAATCAATGCATCGACGCATCATATTGCTCTCTATGCGGATGACATGTTACTCTTCCTCCGGAACGCAGAGACCGATCTACCTGGAGCATTGACAATGTTAGACAACTTTGGGGCTGCATCTGGGCTCCGGATAAACTGGGGAAGTCGTCCATTTTTCCAGCTACTAGGGGTATCGAAGAACCAATGGACAATCGGGATCTCCTGTGGTCCCCATCCACATTCAAATATTTAGGGGTCAATATCTATCACTCCGCTGAGGATTTACTAGAAGGGAACATTCAGTGCACGATTAGGAGTATCAAAAACAGCATGATATTCTGGCAGACACTTCCGCTAGCGGTCACTGGGAGAATTGCACTAATCAAAATGATAGTATTACCTAGAATGTTATATTACTTCGCAACCATCCCACTCATTATACCGAGGGTGGTATTTAAAACAATTTTGTCCTTGATTACAGGATTTATATGGGGAACCAACAGACAAAGGATAGCATTGCGCACCCTCCAGAGAACAACAACTGAAGGTGGTTTGGCTGTTACTGACTTTGAATTATACTATTGGGCGAGCCAACTCCAATGGCTGGCACGATTCATCAGAGCACCCCCAGTGGGGGAAGCACTGAGAGCCCCTTCCCACTGCTCCCGCGATAGAATTCTGGGCATTCTACTAAACCCCAAGAAACAGAATAAACCACTTCCGATAGAATGGGAAGCATCGCGTCACTGCTGGGAACAATACCTAAAACGAACACATACCAGAACACCGTACTCACCAGAGGCCCTCCTGATCTGTATAGGAACCATCACAGGAAATCATGTGATAAGGGGCATCACCCAATTCATGGCACTTCACATCGACACCATAGGGGCTCTATATAATAATGGGAAACTGTGCACTTATGCAGAACTGCAGGAAAGTTTCCAGATACCACCAGGGCTGTTCCTAACCTTTAACGCAATTGCTAGGACTCTTCGTAGACAATGGGGCACAGGACTAGAAGAACTCCCCAGACATAATACCTGTGACCAAATATGCACTATAGGAGACCAAGGGAAGTTGATATCAGGGATATATACATCTCTACTAACCAGCATATGTCTTCCCTTAAATAAACTTAAGACCAAATGGCAGGGGGAACTAGATGTTACAATAGATGACGCACAGTGGACCAGAATAACCACACACATATACTGTATACAGTTTCCAGAAATGCCAGGTTTAAATTAATAAACATATATGTTTATCACAGAGCTTACTTAACCCCATATATGATATCAAAGATTTATGGTGTAGAAAATGCCAGCTGCCCTCGGTGTGCCGAACTAGCAGCAGAGTTGCTGCACATGTTCTGGAGTTGCCCACTAATCGGGGACTACTGGACGGGGATATTTGAGGCACTCTCCACTTGCACGGGCAGAACATTATCCCGATCAGCCCTGGTGGCGGTTTTGGGAGATTTCCCCCGCCCCAGCAAGCATAAAATCACAAACCGATTCATAGACCTGGCTCTGATACTAGCAAGGAGAGAAATAACTTCACACTGGAAAGATCCGAAGGGCCCACAGATAAATCGTTGGAGAAATGCATTAATCAAGTGGGCGGAAACTGAAGGGACAGTATTACTAAGGGAAACACTCAGGGGCCTAGGAACTAGAGACAATGCTCAGCATTGGAACACGATACTGGACAATTTTAGAACACCTGACACTTCTAACTCTGATGCAGAGGCAAATTTATCTGAATCAGATCATGTATAGTTGACCAAGATATTCCAGTTGAAGATCGTACAAGAGAACAAATAAGTGACTCATTTGTGAACCGAACAAACACCTCTGTATAATTGAAGGGAAGTGCGAAAAGGAGGGGGGGAGGGGTTACAAAAAGTTGGAAAGTTATTTTGTTCTGCATGCGTTTTCATGCAATTATAAAGCAATAAAAGAGATCTTAAAAAAAAATGGTGAGTGGTACCGCCAAATTCAGGGCGTAGCTAAAGCGGCCTGTTTTTCACCTTTAGTTGCTGACCACTACATGGGCCTTTTTCAGGAAACACACATTTGGGCCACCTGCCCATGTGAACTCTTGGAACATATCCTATACTGGTGTCATTTCATAGATGACACACTTAAGTTCTGGTCTTGTGACACTGACTCATGGGATAGATTTTTCTTACATCTCACCAATAATACCTTCAATATTACATTAACCCAGCATTATAGTACGCAAGAAATGCATTACCTTGATGTCACCATTCAGGCGGAGGGCCAACGCTTGGAGACCACATTGTACAAGACACCCAGTGCATGCAATTCATTTCTTCATGCTACCAGTTCACTTCCTCCAAAACAGTTACGTGCAATTTCGTATGGAGAGATGATTCGGATCAAACAGAATTATAGCAGAGATGCTGAATTGCCATTGGGATTTGACAATTTAGAAAAAAACGTTCATCAAGAGGAGTTATGACTATTACATTCTTGACACCTCACAAAGTAAGTTGGCTGACATCAAATAAGAAGAGTTTGTCTTGGACAGGATCATGACCTTTAGCTACAACACTAGGCAGACTCATGTAATTAGCAATAACAAATTCATCAATTGTAACACCAAGTTTGTTGTTTACCGTATTTGTTGTATATGTAATCTGATCTACATTGGTAGTACCGTGAGACCATTAAAAGACAGAATACAGGAACATCTGAGAGCCATAAAAAATGACACTGCAAACTACCCACTGGATGCGCATTTCAATACTGTTCCCCAGGGTAGCGAAATTGTGATCATCTCCTTTCACAGTATCAATGTGTTAGGTGACATGCTTAGGGGTGGTGACATGACCCTGGCACTTAGGCAACTGGAAAAAGCATGGATTATTAAACTCAGGGCTGTAGAAATGGGTCTGAATGTGGATAAGGAATTACATGTGTTTTTGTAATCTTTACATACTAAGATTTCTGGTGTTGATGCTATCCTTGTCTAAACATTTACACATTATATCCAAATGTGTATGTCTCCATATTATATCCCCCAATGTGTTACTGCAAGGTGTACAACTTGTACCTCTGACCATTGTCAGTTACATCTCTTTGTGAAATCATTTTAATATTCTACGTGTATGTGTGCCATATTCTCCAGATTTATTTCTGGTCAGTTGCTTTGCAAAGCTTGTTGGTTCACCTTTCATGGTTAGATTCTTATACTTTATACACATTAATATATTTTAGATCACCGTAAGTTATGGACTGAGTATTACTTCTCATGGGATTCATAATTGTTACATGAACCCGGATTTGCGCATCTAGATCGCAGTTAAATTGATTTATGATGTTGATTTTACAACATTGGTTTGCATGCTGTCACATTTCAGTGCCTGCTCTCACAGCTCTTGATTTTGTCCTCACACAATGTGTGTTGTGCGGATATTTACATATACATGTTTGACACACTAGACCTCTTGTGTCCCTATGACTGTGATCACTTACGCTCAGTTTTACGTCTGTCTGTTTTTTAAATCATTATTCTTCTTTGAAGATTTTGGCCCATATTTATACTTTTTGACGCTAAACTGCGCTAACGCAGTTTAGCGTCAAAAAGTTTTGCGCCGGCTAACGCCATTCTGAAGCGCCATGCGGGCGCCGTATTTATTGAATGGCGTTAGCCGGCGCAAGCAGACCGGCGCTGCCTGGTGTGCGCGAGAAAAACCACGTACACCAGGCAGCGCCGGCGTAGGGGGAAAATGGCGCATGGGCGTCTTAAAATGGGGCAAGTCAGGTTACGTCGAAAAAATCATCGTAACCCGACTTGCGCCATTTATTTTCGACGCCCATCCCCCATCAACATGACTCCTATCATTGTAAAGATAGGAGTCATGCCCCCTTGCCCAATGGCCATGCCCAGGGGACTTCTGTCCCCTGGGCATGGTCATTGGGCATAGTGGCATGTAGGGGGGCACAAATCAGGCCCCCCTATGCCAAAAAAAATTATTAAAAAAAAAAAAAAAATACTTACCTGAACTTACCTGAATGTCCCTGGGGTGGGTCCCTCCAGCCTTGGGTGTCCTCCTGGGGTGGGCAAGGGTGGCAGGGGGGGTCCCTGGGGGCAGGGGAGGGCACTCTGGGCTCATTTTGAGCCCACTTGTCCCTTAACGCCATGCCTGACCCAGGCGTTCAAAAGCGGCGCAAATGCGCCGTTTTTAGCCACGCCCACTCCCGGGCGTCTCTTTTGCCCGGGAGTATAAATACCACGTAAAGGCCTGGGAGTCATTTTTTAGACGGGAACGCCTCCCTTGCATATCATTAACGCAAGGAAGGGGTTCACGCTAAAAAATGACGCACATTCCGGGAACTTTGGCGCTATACGCCTCTAACGCCATAGTATAAATATGGCGTTAGTTGGCGTTAGTTTAGCGTCGAATTTGCGTCGAAAAAAACGACGCAAATTCGGCGCAAACGGAGTATAAATACGGCCCTTTGTTCTAATTTCTCACTTTTGTATAGCAACACTTGTTTATCCCATTAAGGTGGTTACATCATTTTGCATTTTCAATATAGCGGACGTCTTTTTGATGCATCACTCGTCTAGTCCTCTTTAACTTTGCATGTACTTCAGATGTCGGGATTTGAAATACCTGCGTCTCACATGGCCATGCCACCATGACATCAAGGCTACTACACTAGCTGGATGAGTCCTATTGCTTCTGCATTTAACTTGCCATAATAGCCGCTTTGTGTATTATTTACATAGTGATCCTATAGGATTGTTATTTGGTGACTTTTAGGTTAATTATGGTCCGCAAATGGTCATACTAGCATTATGAATTCACGCTTTCTGATACTCTGTACTTTCAATTGACAATAAACTTCTTTGTTTTGGGTTTACATCACCATTTCAGTATCGCACCCAGCAATACAATTTGCCGGATACTTGGCCATTTGGTAACATGTTTGTACTCACAGCTTTGACCTCATTATACACTGTCACACTACTTTAATTGTGTTCTCCATGGTCTACACTTGGTACCCTATTGTTGCCTTCAAGCTCAGGACTGCTAGTGACATTTGTTTTTTATGAGTTGGTTGCTATCTGTTTAGTTACTAATAACTAACTGCTCCACTGCACATGTGTGGTGCTGGGTTGCCCTTAGTTGTGGACCCACCCCTTGCCTTGTGTTTTACATTTTTTATTGTTTTCTTCAAGGTGGTCAAGCATACAGAAGAATTTCCTTTATGAATTAATCTACTACGGTCCTTTTGGGCTCTTTCCTTTTCTGTTAGATTTCCAGTGACATCATCATGTGGCTCTGACTCACCCTTGAAGGCAACATAACTTGAAACCTTTAATGCTGGGGTTAATGATTGCCTTCTTTGAGAAATTGGGCTGTTGGTTGACTGGAGTGTGCTCCCTGGCCAAGCAACAACCACAATTCCTTGCAGAGTGAACGACAAAAAGGCCCTAAATTAACCTGGGTAGCTTGGCACAAAGCAACAGTCAGGCTAACCTTAGAGGCAAGTAAGGTTGGGCAGAACTCGCAAAGTCCCCCAAGTGGAATTCTGAGAAGTGGTTAAAAACGTTTGCAGGCTCTGTGGAATTCCGCCAGTGGGAGGAGTTGCTCGGTGCGCCTCTTCACGCTATGTTTTCAGGTTCGGGAGTGCGATTTGCGTACTCACGTTGCAAATATCACATCATGAGTGCAGCCAATTTGCACCAATTTTGTTTTCTCTGTGTCTGTGCATGGTTCTGGGCCTAATTTTTCATCCACTCTTAATCTTTACCATTCAACTCTTTTTCTAAATTATCCACCCCTCATTTTCCTTTATTTTATCTGTGTGTGTTTTTGTGTTGTGTATTTTACCTTTTTGTCATTTTTTGTTGTGTTTTGCAATTTTTGAATACTTTATTGTTTTTTTTGCTTTACCCTAAACATTTTTTCTTTCTTCATTCCATCTATTTCTTACTCTTTCTTTTTCCCACCCAGCACCATGGCAGAGGGAGTGGCAGCACCGATGTGGCTGCTAGCTGATTTCCTTATGGGTGTCGGTGCTGCCAAAGGGTGCAGCCAGCCCCATTTTTACCGTGGTGGAGGTAGCAGCACTAGTCTTTTTTGTACATCGCCAAATCCCTTCCATGCTGGCAGCAGGCGGCAGGCCTGGGAGTGGGTAAGTTTTTTGGGAGCGTCAACTGCTGTGGGGGAGGTTGGACCAGTTGTTTCATTGGCACATTTGGGTCCAGCGCACCCAGCATCAATTAATGCACTGTTTGTCGGACATCATCAACTGGGAACAGGATCAGCTTGACATGCTGGGCATTGAGGTGTCAGGGCTTCATTAATAATAGTTATTTCTTCACTGTCTGTGTTCCACAGTGCTAAGTTTTCTTTCTGATAGCAGTGCTGATGCTCAGAGGTGAGTTAAGGATACGTTTATTTATTATGTGATCAAGTTTGAGCAAGCAAGGTGAGTCATTGCTTCCTAATTGTACTTGTGGGTGCTCATTTGGGCTGATTATGTAAGAAGCCATGCAGACAGAGACTCTTCCTGTCACCACAAATAAGATAATAGTAGTAGTAATAAGAATTATCAGTGAGTTAGCATTCTCTTCTCTGTGCCTTTCGTTATGTAGCTTATGCAGTCCCTCCAAATCACAATTTCCCGGTGATGTGTACATCATCATAGTATGTATGCATCTATGTTTTGCAAAAAAATGGAGGCTGAGTCACCCCATCAAAGGGAGTTGAGGGAAGCAAAGATCATTTGTTGCAACATGAATGCTTTGTTAGTGGTACGTAGTTGAAAACGTAGGACTATATTTATTTACAAGGCGCTTTGTGTTTAGTGATGGTCCAGCTGTGCACACTGCAGGGCCATATTTTCAAGGACATGTAAAGCCACCCTGTGTGTCTCTTCGTGGCCTTGTAAATGTGGACTGAGTCAAAGTAGCACAAGTTGCTGCTTTGACTCACACTGCGACGGGAAGGTGCGCAAATGGTGTTACAGCGGGTGTTCCCACGTAACACCCATTGCATTTGACACATTTCCAGATTTACCATGTTTTGTAAACCTCGGAATGCATCAAAAGCCTACACCTCCCAAGGGGGGGCATAAGGGAGACTGACAACAAGAAAAATACCTTTATTTCTTCTTGTTTTTCCTTTTTTCTATGTGTCCTGTAATCTTCAGCACATATAGGAAAAGGAAAACTGTTCTTGTGATTGTTTGTTTCCTGGAAGGTGTCCCTCACTGCACAAAAATAATCATCCCCTTAATGCACGCAACCTTGCAGCATGGGGCAGGGGTGCCTATGTTGGCTCATGGCAGCTCATTGTATGCCGCCGCCAGTGCAGGGGAAAAGGACAGGAATGCGCCACATCTGTTGTAATTATGGCACATTCCTTCCCATTTCTTTTAACCTCTTCTGTGCCTTGGACGAGATCATCTCGTCCAAGACTACAGTTCCCCTGTGCCTTGGACGAGATCATCTCGTCCATGGCACAGGGGAACTTGGGGGCGCGCTAGCCCCCCCCCAAGTCGGGGATGGAAGGGGAAGACCTTCCCCTTCCACCCCCGACCCCCCCCCGAGCGCGCGCTGATTTGCCACAGGGGCCTCCCTAGTCGCGCTGGAAGCTCTGCTTCCAGCGCGATTGAAAGAGAAATGCAAAAGCATTTCTCTTTCAATCACTGGGGAGGCCCGGAGGGGCTTCAAAGGGAAGGAAAAGTATTTCCTTCCCTTTGAAGTCTCTCCGAGGGTTTCAAAAGCCGGATTGCTTGCAATCCGGCTTTTGAAACCCCACTAGACACCAGGGTTTGTTTTTTTTTTTTTCTTTTTTTTTTTTTTTTGGTGGTGAGCGACCCCTTAGGCAAGGGTCGCTCCCCTTGGGGGAAAATTATATTTTGGCCATTTGTGCCCCCCTTGGGGGCAGATTGGCCTATTTTGATGAGGCCAATCTGCCCCCAAGGGGGGTAGAAACCACTAGACACCAGGGAGTTTTTTCTTTGCGTGAATTTCACGCAAAGGGAGCGACCCCTTAGGCAAGGGTCGCTCCCTGGGGGGGAGGGAATTTTTTTTGTAGTTTCTTTTTTTAGAGATGGAGAGCGACCCATCAGCCAAGGGTAGCTCCCCTGGGGGGCAAATTGTATTTAGACCATTTCTGCCCCCCTGGGGGCAGATTGGCCGATTTTAGGCCATTTCTGCCCCCCCCGGGGGGCAGAACCCTCTAGGCAACAGGGCAAACTTTTTTTTTTTTCTTTTTTTTTTTGTTTGTTTTTTAGAGATGGGAAGTGACCCATCAGGCAAGGGTCGCTCCCCTTGGGGGACAAATTGTATTTAGGCCATTTCTGCCCCACTGGGGGCAGATTGGCCGATTTTAGGTCAATCTGCCCCCAAGGGGACAGAAACCACTAGGCACCGGGGATTTGTTTTTTGGCGCCAATGTCACGCAGGGGGAGCGACCCCGTAGGCAAGGGTCGCTCCCGGGGGGGGGGGGGGGGGGGGCTGGGGGGGCAAATTTATTTATTTTAGGCATGTCACCCCTCCTTGGATTCCCCTAGGTCTCTAGTTTTCAGAAATGCACAGGTTTGGTAGGTTTCCCTAGGTGCCGGCTGAGCTAGAGGGCAAAATCTACAGGTAGGCACTTCGCAAAAAACACCTCTGTTTTCTTCCAAAAATTTGGATGTGTCCACGTTGCGCTTTGGGGCGTTTCCTGTCGCGGGCGCTAGGCCTACCTCCACAAGTGAGGTATCATTTTTATCGGGAGACTTGGGGGAACGCTGGGTGGAAGGACATTTGTGGCTCCTCTCAGATTCCAGAACTTTCTGCCACTGAAATGTGAGGAACATGTGTTTTTTTAGCCAAATTTTGAGGTTTGCAAAGGATTCTGGGTAACAGAACCTGGTCCGAACCCCACAAGTCACCCCATCTTGGATTCCCCTAGGTCTCTAGTTTTCAGAAATGCACAGGTTTGGTAGGTTTCCCTAGGTGCCGGCTGAGCTACAGGCCAAAATCCACAGGTAGGCACTGTTTTCTTTCAAAAATTTGGATGTGTCCACTTTGCGCTTTGGGGCGTTTCCTGTCGCAAGCTCTAGGCCTACCCACACAAGTGAGGTATCATTTTTATCGGGAGACTTAAGGGAAAGCTGGGTGGAAGGAAATTTGTGGCTCCTCTCAGATTCCCGAACTTTCTGCCACTGAAATGTGAGGAACATGTGTTTTTTTAGCAAAATTTTGAGGTTTGCAAAGGATTCTGGGTAACAGAACCTGGTCCGAGCCCCACAATTCACCCCATCTTGGATTCCCGTAGGTCTCTAGTTTTCAGAAATGCACAGGTTTGGTAGGCTTCCCTAGGTGCCGGCTGAGCTACAGGACAAAATCCACAGGTAGGCACTGTTTTCTTTCAAAAATTTGGATGTGTCCACGTTGCGCTTTGGGGCGTTTCCTGTCGCGGGCTCTAGGCCTACCCACACAAGTGAGGTATCATTTTTATCGGGAGACTTGGGGGAAAGCTGGGTGGAAGGAAATTTGTGGCTCCTCTCAGATTCCTGAACTTTCTGCCACAGAAATGTGAGGAACATGTGTTTTTTTAGCCAGATTTTGAGGTTTGCAATGGATTCTGGGTAACAGAACCTGGTCCGCGCCCCGCAAGTCACCCCTCCCTGGATTCCCCTTGCTCTCTAGTTTTCAGAAATGCACAGGTTTGGTAGGTTTCCCTAGGTGCCGGCTGAGCTAGAGGGCAAAATCTACAGGTAGGCACTTCGCAAAAAACACCTCTGTTTTCTTCCAAAAATTTGGATGTGTCCACGTTGTGCTTTCCTGTCGCGGGCGCTAGGCCTACCCCCACAAGTGAGGTATCATTTTTATCGGGAGACGTGGGGGAACGCTGGGTGGAAGAAAATTTGTGGCTCCTCTCAGATTCCTGAACTTTCTGCCACAGAAATGTGAGGAACATGTGTTTTTTTAGTCAAATTTTGAGGTTTGCAAAGGATTCTGGGTAACAGAACCTGGTCCGAGCAACCGCAAGTCACCCCTCCTTGGATTCCCCTAGGTCTCTAGTTTTCAGAAATGCACAGGTTTGGTAGGTTTCCCTAGCTGCCAGCTGAGCTAGAGGCCAAAATCTACAGGTAGGCACTTCGCAAAAAACACCTCTGTTTTCTTCCAAAAATTTGGATGTGTCCACGTTGCGATTTGGGGCGTTTCCTGTCGCGGGCGCTAGGCCTACCCACACAAGTGAGGTATCATTTTTATCGGGAGACTTGGGGGAACGCTGGGTGGAAGGAAATTTGTGGCTCCTCTCAGATTCCCGAACTTTCTGCCACAGAAATGTGAGGAACATGTGTTTTTTTAGCCAAATTTTGAGGTTTGCAAAGGATTCTGGGTAACAGAACCTGGTCCGAGCCCCGCAATTCACCCCATCTTGGATTCCCCTAGGTCTCTAGTTTTCAGAAATGCACAGGTTTGGTAGGTTTCCCTAGGTGCCGGCTGAGCTACAGGCCAAAATCCACAGGTAGGCACTGTTTTCTTTCAAAAATTTGGATGTGTCCACGTTGCGCATTGGGGCGTTTCCTGTCGCAGGCTCTAGGCCTACCCACACAAGTGAGGTATCATTTTTATCGGGAGACTTGGGGGAAAGCTGGGTGGAAGGAAATTTGTGGCTCCTCTCAGATTCCTCAACTTTCTGCCACAGAAATGTGAGGAACATGTGTTTTTTTAGCCAGATTTTGAGGTTTGCAATGGATTCTGGGTAACAGAACCTGGTCCGAGCCCCGCAAGTCACCCCTCCTTGGATTCCCCTTGCTCTCTAGTTTTCAGAAATGCACAGGTTTGGTAGGTTTCCCTAGGTGCCGGCTGAGCTAGAGGGCAAAATCTACAGGTAGGCACTTCGCAAAAAACACCTCTGTTTTCTTCCAAAAATTTGGATGTGTCCACGTTGCGCTTTGGGGCGTTTCCTGTCGCGGGCGCTAGGCCTACCCCCACAAGTGAGGTATCATTTTTATCGGGAGACGTGGGGGAACGCTGGGTGGAAGAAAATTTGTGGCTCCTCTCAGATTCCCGAACTTTCTGCCACAGAAATGTGAGGAACATGTGTTTTTTTAGTCAAATTTTGAAGTTTGCAAAGGATTCTGGGTAACAGAACCTGGTCCGAGCAACCGCAAGTCACCCCTCCTTGGATTCCCCTAGGTCTCTAGTTTTCAGAAATGCACAGGTTTGGTAGGTTTCCCTAGCTGCCGGCTGAGCTAGAGGCCAAAATCTACAGGTAGGCACTTCGCAAAAAACACCTCTGTTTTCTTCCAAAAATTTGGATGTGTCCATGTTGCGCTTTGGGGCATTTCCTGTCGCGGGCGCTAGGCCTACGCACACAAGTGAGGTATCATTTTTATCGGGAGACTTGGGGGAACGCTGGGTGGAAGGAAATTTGTGGCTCCTCTCAGATTCCCGTATTTTCTGCCACAGAAATGTGAGGAACATGTGTTTTTTTAGCCAAATTTTGAGGTTTGCAAAGGATTCTGGGTAACAGAACCTGGTCCGAGCCCCGCAAGTCACCCCTCCTTGGATTCCCCTAGGTCTCTAGTTTTCAGAAATGCACAGGTTTGGTAGGTTTCCCTAGGTGCCGGCTGAGCTAGAGGCCAAAATCTACAGGTAGGCACTTCGCAAAAAACACCTCTGTTTTCTTCCAAAAAATTGGATATGTCCACGTTGCGCTTTGGGGCGTTTCCTGTCGCGGGAGCTAGGCGTACCCACACAAGTGAGGTATCATTTTTATCGGGAGACTTGGGAGAATGCTGGGTGGAAGGAAATGTGTGCCTCCTCTCAGATTCCCGAACTTTCTGCCACAGAAATGTGAGGAACATGTGTTTTTTTAGCCAAATTTTGAGGTTTGCAAAGGATTCTGGGTAACAGAACCTGGTCCGAGCCCCGCAAGTCACCCTTCCTTGGATTTCCCTAGGTTCCTAGTTTTCAGAAATGCACAGGTTTGGTAGGTTTCCCTAGGTGCCGGCTGAGCTAGAGGCCAAAATCTACAGTTAGGCACTTCGCAAAAAACACCTCTGTTTTCTTTCAAAAATTTGGATGTGTCAACGTTGTGCTTTGGGACGTTTCCTATTGCGGGCACTAGGCCTACCCACACAAGTGAGGTATCATTTTTATCGGGAGACTTGGGGGAACGCTGGGTGGAAGGAAATTTGTGTCTCCTCTCAGATTCCCGAACTTTCTGCCACAGAAATGTGAGGAACATGTGTTTTTTTAGCCAAATTTTGAGGTTTGCAAAGGATTCTGGGTAACAGAACCTGGTCCGAGCCCAGGAAGATACCCCTCCTCGGATTCCCCTATGTCTCTAGTTTTCAGAAATGCACAGGTTTGGTAGGTTTCCCTAGGTGCCGGCTGAGCTACAGGCCAAAATCCACAGGTAGGCACTGTTTTCTTTCAAAAATTTGGATGTGTCCACGTTGCGCTTTGGGGCGTTTCGTGTCGCGGGCTCTAGGCCTACCCACACAAGTGAGGTATCATTTTTATCGGGAGACTTGGGGGAAAGCTGGGTGGAAGGAAATTTGTGGCTCCTCTCAGATTCCTGAACTTTCTGCCACAGAAATGTGAGGAACATGTGTTTTTTTAGCCAGATTTTGAGGTTTGCAATGGATTCTGGGTAACAGAACCTGGTCCGAGCCCCGCAAGTCACCATTCCTTGGATTCCCCTAGGTCTTTAGTTTTCAGAAATGCACAGGTTTGGTAGGTTTCCCTAGCTGCCGGCTGAGCTAGAGGCCAAAATCTACAGGTAGGCACTTCGCAAAAAACACCTCTGTTTTCTTCCAAAAATGTGGATGTGTCCACGTTGCGCTTTGGGGCGTTTCCTGTCGCGGGCGCTAGGCCTACCCACACAAGTGAGGTATCATTTTTATCGGGAGACGTGGGGGAACGCTGGGTGGAAGAAAATTTGTGGCTCCTCTCAGATTCCAGAACTTTCTGCCACAGAAATGTGAGGAACATGTGTTTTTTTAGTCAAATTTTGAGGTTTGCAAAGGATTCCGGGTAACAGAACCTGGTCCGAGCCCCGCAAGTCACCCCTCCTTGGATTCCCCTAGGTCTCTAGTTTTCAGAAATGCACAGGTTTGGTAGGTTTCCCTAGGTGCCGGCTGAGCTAGAGGCCAAAATCTACAGGTAGGCACTTCGCTAAAAACACCTCTGTTTTCTTCCAAAAATTTGGATGTGTCCACGTTGCGCTTTGGGGCGTTTCCTGTCGCGGGAGCAAGGCCTACCCACACAAGTGAGGTATCATTTTTATCGGGAGACTTGGGGAAACGCTGGGTGGAAGGAAATTTGTGGCTCCTCTCAGATTCCCGAACTTTCTGCCACTGAAATGTGAGGAACATGTGTTTTTTTAGCAAAATTTTGAGGTTTGCAAAGGATTCTGGGTAACAGAACCTGGTCCGAGCCCCACAATTCACCCCATCTTGGATTCCCCTAGGTGTCTAGTTTTCAGAAATGCACAGGTTTGGTAGGTTTCCCTAGGTGCCGGCTGAGCTACAGGCCAAAATCCACAGGTAGGCACTGTTTTCTTTCAAAAATTTGGATGTGTCCACGTTGCGCTTTGGGGCGTTTCCTGTCGCGGGCTCTAGGCCTACCCACACAAGTGAGGTATCATTTTTATCGGGAGACTTGGGGGAAAGCTGGGTGGAAGGAAATTTGTGGCTCCTCTCAGATTCCTGAACTTTCTGCCACAGAAATGTGAGGAACATGTGTTTTTTTAGCCAGATTTTGAGGTTTGCAATGGATTCTGGGTAACAGAACCTGGTCCGAGCCCCGCAAGTCACCCCTCCTTGGATTCCCCTTGCTCTCTAGTTTTCAGAAATGCACAGGTTTGGTAGGTTTCCCTAGGTGCCGGCTGAGCTAGAGGGCAAAATCTACAGGTAGGCACTTCGCAAAAAACACCTCTGTTTTCTTCCAAAAATTTGGATGTGTCCACGTTGCGCTTTGGGGCGTTTCCTGTCGCGGGCGCTAGGCCTACCCCCACAAGTGAGGTATCATTTTTATCGGGAGACGTGGGGGAACGCTGGGTGGAAGAAAATTTGTGGCTCCTCTCAGATTCCCGAACTTTCTGCCACAGAAATGTGAGGAACATGTGTTTTTTTAGTCAAATTTTGAAGTTTGCAAAGGATTCTGGGTAACAAAACCTGGTCCGAGCAACCGCAAGTCACCCCTCCTTGGATTCCCCTAGGTCTCTAGTTTTCAGAAATGCACAGGTTTGGTAGGTTTCCCTAGCTGCCGGCTGAGCTAGAGGCCAAAATCTACAGGTAGGCACTTCGCAAAAAACACCTCTGTTTTCTTCCAAAAATTTGGATGTGTCCACGTTGCGCTTTGGGGCGTTTCCTGTCGCGGGCGCTAGGCCTACCCACACAAGTGAGGTATCATTTTTATCGGGAGACTTGGGGGAACGCTGGGTGGAAGGAAATTTGTGGCTCCTCTCAGATTCCCGTATTTTCTGCCACAGAAATATGAGGAACATGTGTTTTTTTAGCCAAATTTTGAGGTTTGCAAAGGATTCTGGGTAACAGAACCTGGTCCGAGCCCCGCAAGTCACCCCTCCTTGGATTCCCCTAGGTCTCTAGTTTTCAGAAATGCACAGGTTTGGTAGGTTTCCCTAGGTGCCGGCTGAGCTAGAGGCCAAAATCTACAGGTAGGCACTTCGCAAAAAACACCTCTGTTTTCTTCCAAAAAATTGGATATGTCCACGTTGCGCTTTGGGGCGTTTCCTGTCGTGGGCGCTAGGCCTACCCACACAAGTGAGGTATCATTTTTATTGGGAGACTTGGGAGACTTGGGGGAACGCTGCGTGGAAGGAAATTTGTGGCTCCTCTCAGATTCCCGAACTTTCTGCCACAGAAATGTGAGGAACATGTGTTTTTTTAGCCAAATTTTGAGGTTTGCAAAGGATTCTGGGTAACAGAACCTGGTCCGAGCCCCGCAAGTCACCCCTCCTTGGATTCCCCTTGGTCTCTAGTTTTCAGAAATGCACAGGTTTGGTAGGTTTCCCTAGGTGCCGGCTGAGCTAGAGGCCAAAATCTACAGGTAGGCACTTCGCTAAAAACACCTCTGTTTTCTTCCAAAAATTTGGATGTGTCCACGTTGCGCTTTGGGGCGTTTCCTGTCGCGGGAGCTAGGCCTACCCACACAAGTGAGGTATCATTTTTATCGGGAGACTTGGGGGAACGCTGGGTGGAAGGAAATTTGTGGCTCCTCTCAGATTCCCGAACTTTCTGCCACAGAAATGTGAGGAACATGTGTTTTTTTAGCCAAATTTTGAGGTTTGCAAAGGATTCTGGGTAACAGAACCTGGTCCGAGCCCCGCAAGTCACCCCTCCTTGGATTGCCCTAGGTCTCTAGTTTTCAGAAATGCACAGGTTTGGTAGGTTTCCCTAGGTGCCGGCTGAGCTAGAGGCCAAAATCTACAGGTAGGCACTTCGCTACAAAGACCTCTGTTTTCTTCCAAATATTTGGATGTGTCCACGTTGCGCTTTGGGGTGTTTCCTGTCGCGGGAGCTAGGCGTACCCACACAAGTGAGGTATCATTTTTATCGGGAGACTTGGGGGAATGCTGGGTGGAAGGAAATGTGTGCCTCCTCTCAGATTCCCGAACTTTCTGCCACAGAAATGTGAGGAACATGTGTTTTTTTAGCCAAATTTTGAGGTTTGCAAAGGATTCTGGGTAACAGAACCTGGTCCGAACCCCGCAAGTCACCCTTCCTTGGATTTCCCTAGGTTTCTAGTTTTCAGAAATGCACAGGTTTGGTAGGTTTCCCTAGGTGCCGGCTGAGCTAGAGGCCAAAATCTACAGGTAGGCACTTCGCAAAAAACACCTCTGTTTTCTTCCAAAAATTTGGATGTGTCAACGTTGTGCTTTGGGACGTTTCCTGTCGCGGGCACTAGGCCTACCCACACAAGTGAGGTATCATTTTTATCGGGAGACTTGGGGGAACGCTGGGTGGAAGGAAATTTGTGTCTCCTCTCAGATTCCCGAACTTTCTGCCACAGAAATGTGAGGAACATGTGTTTTTTTAGCCAAATTTTGAGGTTTGCAAAGGATTCTGTGTAACAGAACCTGGTCCGAGCCCAGGAAGATACCCCTCCTCGGATTCCCCTATGTCTCTAGTTTTCAGAAATGCACAGGTTTGGTAGGTTTCCCTAGGTGCCGGCTGAGCTACAGGCCAAAATCCACAGGTAGGCACTGTTTTCTTTCAAAAATTTGGATGTGTCCACGTTGCGCTTTGGGGCGTTTCCTGTCGCGGGCTCTAGGCCTACCCACACAAGTGAGGTATCATTTTTATCGGGAGACTTGGGGGAAAGCTGGGTGGAAGGAAATTTGTGGCTCCTCTCAGATTCCTGAACTTTCTGCCACAGAAATGTGAGGAACATGTGTTTTTTTAGCCAGATTTTGAGGTTTGCAATGGATTCTGGGTAACAGAACCTGGTCCGAGCCCCGCAAGTCACCACTCCTTGGATTCCCCTAGGTCTTTAGTTTTCAGAAATGCACAGGTTTGGTAGGTTTCCCAGCTGCCGGCTGAGCTAGAGGCCAAAATCTACAGGTAGGCACTTCGCAAAAAACACCTCTGTTTTCTTCCAAAAATTTGGATGTGTCCACGTTGCGCTTTGGGGCGTTTCCTGTCGCGGGCGCTAGGCCTACCCACACAAGTGAGGTATCATTTTTATCGGGAGACGTGGGGGAACGCTGGGTGGAAGAAAATGTGTGGCTCCTCTCAGATTCCAGAACTTTCTGCCACAGAAATGTGAGGAACATGTGTTTTTTTAGTCAAATTTTGAGGTTTGCAAAGGATTCCGGGTAACAGAACCTGGTCCGAGCCCCACAATTCACCCCATCTTGGATTCCCCTAGGTCTCTAGTTTTCAGAAATGCACAGGTTTGGTAGGTTTCCCTAGGTGCCGGCTGAGCTACAGGCCAAAATCCACAGGTAGGCACTGTTTTCTTTCAAAAATTTGGATGTGTCCACGTTGCGCTTTGGGGCGTTTCCTGTCGCGGGCTCTAGGCCTACCCACACAAGTGAGGTATCATTTTTATCGGGAGACATGGGGGAAAGCTGGGTGGAAGGAAATTTGTGGCTCCTCTCAGATTCCTGAACTTTCTGCCACAGAAATGTGAGGAACATGTGTTTTTTTAGCCAGATTTTGAGGTTTGCAATGGATTCTGGGTAACAGAACCTGGTCCGAGCCCCGCAAGTCACCCCTCCTTGGATTCCCCTTGCTCTCTAGTTTTCAGAAATGCACAGGTTTGGTAGGTTTCCCTAGGTGCCGGCTGAGCTAGAGGGCAAAATCTACAGGTAGGCACTTCGCAAAAAACACCTCTGTTTTCTTCCAAAAATTTGGATGTGTCCACGTTGCGCTTTGGGGCGTTTCCTGTCGCGGGCGCTAGGCCTACCCCCACAAGTGAGGTATCATTTTTATCGGGAGACGTGGGGGAACGCTGGGTGGAAGAAAATTTGTGGCTCCTCTCAGATTCCCGAACTTTCTGCCACAGAAATGTGAGGAACATGTGTTTTTTTAGTCAAATTTTGAAGTTTGCAAAGGATTCTGGGTAACAAAACCTGGTCCGAGCAACCGCAAGTCACCCCTCCTTGGATTCCCCTAGGTCTCTAGTTTTCAGAAATGCACAGGTTTGGTAGGTTTCCCTAGCTGCCGGCTGAGCTAGAGGCCAAAATCTACAGGTAGGCACTTCGCAAAAAACACCTCTGTTTTCTTCCAAAAAATTGGATATGTCCACGTTGCGCTTTGGGGCGTTTCCTGTCGTGGGCGCTAGGCCTACCCACACAAGTGAGGTATCATTTTTATTGGGAGACTTGGGAGACTTGGGGGAACGCTGCGTGGAAGGAAATTTGTGGCTCCTCTCAGATTCCCGAACTTTCTGCCACAGAAATGTGAGGAACATGTGTTTTTTTAGCCAAATTTTGAGGTTTGCAAAGGATTCTGGGTAACAGAACCTGGTCCGAGCCCCGCAAGTCACCCCTCCTTGGATTCCCCTTGGTCTCTAGTTTTCAGAAATGCACAGGTTTGGTAGGTTTCCCTAGGTGCCGGCTGAGCTAGAGGCCAAAATCTACAGGTAGGCACTTCGCTAAAAACACCTCTGTTTTCTTCCAAAAATTTGGATGTGTCCACGTTGCGCTTTGGGGCGTTTCCTGTCGCGGGAGCTAGGCCTACCCACACAAGTGAGGTATCATTTTTATCGGGAGACTTGGGGGAACGCTGGGTGGAAGGAAATTTGTGGCTCCTCTCAGATTCCTGAACTTTCTGCCACAGAAATGTGAGGAACATGTGTTTTTTTAGCCAAATTTTGAGGTTTGCAAAGGATTCTGGGTAACAGAACCTGGTCCGAGCCCCGCAAGTCACCCCTCCTTGGATTGCCCTAGGTCTCTAGTTTTCAGAATTGCACAGGTTTGGTAGGTTTCCCTAGGTGCCGGCTGAGCTAGAGGCCAAAATCTACAGGTAGGCACTTCGCTACAAAGACCTCTGTTTTCTTCCAAATATTTGGATGTGTCCACCTTGCGCTTTGGGGTGTTTCCTGTCGCGGGAGCTAGGCGTACCCACACAAGTGAGGTATCATTTTTATCGGGAGACTTGGGGGAATGCTGGGTGGAAGGAAATGTGTGCCTCCTCTCAGATTCCCGAACTTTCTGCCACAGAAATGTGAGGAACATGTGTTTTTTTAGCCAAATTTTGAGGTTTGCAAAGGATTCTGGGTAACAGAACCTGGTCCGAGCCCCGCAAGTCACCCTTCCTTGGATTTCCCTAGGTCTCTAGTTTTCAGAAATGCACAGGTTTGGTAGGTTTCCCTAGGTGCCGGCTGAGCTAGAGGCCAAAATCTACAGGTAGGCACTTCGCAAAAAACACCTCTGTTTTCTTCCAAAAATTTGGATGTGTCAACGTTGTGCTTTGGGACGTTTCCTGTCGCGGGCACTAGGCCTACCCACACAAGTGAGGTATCATTTTTATCGGGAGACTTGGGGGAACGCTGGGTGGAAGGAAATTTGTGTCTCCTCTCAGATTCCCGAACTTTCTGCCACAGAAATGTGAGGAACATGTGTTTTTTTAGCCAAATTTTGAGGTTTGCAAAGGATTCTGGGTAACAGAACCTGGTCCGAGCCCAGGAAGATACCCCTCCTCGGATTCCCCTATGTCTCTAGTTTTCAGAAATGCACAGGTTTGGTAGGTTTCCCTAGGTGCCGGCTGAGCTACAGGCCAAAATCCACAGGTAGGCACTGTTTTCTTTAAAAAATTTGGATGTGTCCACGTTGCGCTTTGGGGCGTTTCCTGTCGCGGGCTCTAGGCCTACCCACACAAGTGAGGTATCATTTTTATCGGGAGACTTGGGGGAAAGCTGGGTGGAAGGAAATTTGTGGCTCCTCTCAGATTCCTGAACTTTCTGCCACAGAAATGTGAGGAACATGTGTTTTTTTAGCCAGATTTTAAGGTTTGCAATGGATTCTGGGTAACAGAACCTGGTCCGAGCCCCGCAAGTCACCCCTCCTTGGATTCCCCTTGCTCTCTAGTTTTCTGAAATGCACAGGTTTGGTAGGTTTCCCTAGTGCCGGCTGAGCTAGAGGGCAAAATCTACAGGTAGGCACTTCGCAAAAAACACCTCTGTTTTCTTCCAAAAATTTGGATGTGTCCACGTTGCGCTTTGGGGCGTTTCCTGTCGCGGGCGCTAGGCCTACCCCCACAAGTGAGGTATCATTTTTATCGGGAGACGTGGGGGAACGCTGGGTGGAAGAAAATTTGTGGCTCCTCTCAGATTCCCGAACTTTCTGCCACAGAAATGTGAGGAACATGTGTTTTTTTAGTCAAATTTTGAAGTTTGCAAAGGATTCTGGGTAACAAAACCTGGTCCGAGCAACCGCAAGTCACCCCTCCTTGGATTCCCCTAGGTCTCTAGTTTTCAGAAATGCACAGGTTTGGTAGGTTTCCCTAGCTGCCGGCTGAGCTAGAGGCCAAAATCTACAGGTAGGCACTTCGCAAAAAACACCTCTGTTTTCTTCCAAAAATTTGGATGTGTCCACGTTGCGCTTTGGGGCGTTTCCTGTCGCGGGCGCTAGGCCTACGCACACAAGTGAGGTATCATTTTTATCGGGAGACTTGGGGGAACGCTGGGTGGAAGGAAATTTGTGGCTCCTCTCAGATTCCCGTATTTTCTGCCACAGAAATGTGAGGAACATGTGTTTTTTTAGCCAAATTTTGAGGTTTGCAAAGGATTCTGGGTAACAGAACCTGGTCCGAGCCCCGCAAGTCACCCCTCCTTGGATTCCCCTAGGTCTCTAGTTTTCAGAAATGCACAGGTTTGGTAGGTTTCCCTAGGTGCCGGCTGAGCTAGAGGCCAAAATCTACAGGTAGGCACTTCGCAAAAAACACCTCTGTTTTCTTCCAAAAAATTGGATATGTCCACGTTGCGCTTTGGGGCGTTTCCTGTCGTGGGCGCTAGGCCTACCCACACAAGTGAGGTATCATTTTTATTGGGAGACTTGGGAGACTTGGGGGAACGCTGCGTGGAAGGAAATTTGTGGCTCCTCTCAGATTCCCGAACTTTCTGCCACAGAAATGTGAGGAACATGTGTTTTTTTAGCTAAATTTTGAGGTTTGCAAAGGATTTTGGGTAACAGAACCTGGTCCGAGCCCCGCAAGTCACCCCTCCTTGGATTCCCCTTGGTCTCTAGTTTTCAGAAATGCACAGGTTTGGTAGGTTTCCCTAGGTGCCGGCTGAGCTAGAGGCCAAAATCTACAGGTAGGCACTTCGCTAAAAACACCTCTGTTTTCTTCCAAAAATTTGGATGTGTCCACGTTGCGCTTTGGGGCGTTTCCTGTCGCGGGAGCTAGGCCTACCCACACAAGTGAGGTATCATTTTTATCGGGAGACTTGGGGGAACGCTGGGTGGAAGGAAATTTGTGGCTCCTCTCAGATTCCCGAACTTTCTGCCACAGAAATGTGAGGAACATGTGTTTTTTTAGCCAAATTTTGAGGTTTGCAAAGGATTCTGGGTAACAGAACCTGGTCCGAGCCCCGCAAGTCACCCCTCCTTGGATTGCCCTAGGTCTCTAGTTTTCAGAAATGCACAGGTTTGGTAGGTTTCCCTAGGTGCCGGCTGAGCTAGAGGCCAAAATCTACAGGTAGGCACTTCGCTACAAAGACCTCTGTTTTCTTCCAAATATTTGGATGTGTCCACGTTGCGCTTTGGGGTGTTTCCTGTCGCGGGAGCTAGGCGTACCCACACAAGTGAGGTATCATTTTTATCGGGAGACTTGGGGGAATGCTGGGTGGAAGGAAATGTGTGCCCCCTCTCAGATTCCCGAACTTTCTGCCACAGAAATGTGAGGAACATGTGTTTTTTTAGCCAAATTTTGAGGTTTGCAAAGGATTCTGGGTAACAGAACCTGGTCCGAGCCCCGCAAGTCACCCTTCCTTGGATTTCCCTAGGTCTCTAGTTTTCAGAAATGCACAGGTTTGGTAGGTTTCCCTAGGTGCCGGCTGAGCTAGAGGCCAAAATCTACAGGTAGGCACTTCGCAAAAAACACCTCTGTTTTCTTCCAAAAATTTGGATGTGTCAACGTTGTGCTTTGGGACGTTTCCTGTCGCGGGCACTAGGCCTACCCACACAAGTGAGGTATCATTTTTATCGGGAGACTTGGGGGAACGCTGGGTGGAAGGAAATTTGTGTCTCCTCTCAGATTCCCGAACTTTCTGCCACAGAAATGTGAGGAACATGTGTTTTTTTAGCCAAATTTTGAGGTTTGCAAAGGATTCTGGGTAACAGAACCTGGTCCGAGCCCAGGAAGATACCCCTCCTCGGATTCCCCTATGTCTCTAGTTTTCAGAAATGCACAGGTTTGGTAGGTTTCCCTAGGTGCCGGCTGAGCTACAGGCCAAAATCCACAGGTAGGCACTGTTTTCTTGAAAAAATTTGGATGTGTCCACGTTGCGCTTTGGGGCGTTTCCTGTCGCGGGCTCTAGGCCTACCCACACAAGTGAGGTATCATTTTTATCGGGAGACTTGGGGGAAAGCTGGGTGGAAGGAAATTTGTGGCTCCTCTCAGATTCCTGAACTTTCTGCCACAGAAATGTGAGGAACATGTGTTTTTTTAGCCAGATTTTGAGGTTTGCAATGGATTCTGGGTAACAGAACCTGGTCCGAGCAACCGCAAGTCACCCCTCCTTGGATTCCCCTAGGTCTCTAGTTTTCAGAAATGCACAGGTTTGGTAGGTTTCCCTAGCTGCCGGCTGAGCTAGAGGCCAAAATCTACAGGTAGGCACTTCGCAAAAAACACCTCTGTTTTCTTCCAAAAATTTGGATGTGTCCACGTTGCGCTTTGGGGCGTTTCCTGTCGCGGGCGCTAGGCCTACCCACACAAGTGAGGTATCATTTTTATCGGGAGACTTGGGGGAACGCTGGGTGGAAGGAAATTTGTGGCTCCTCTCAGATTCCCGAACTTTCTGCCACAGAAATGTGAGGAACATGTGTTTTTTTAGCCAAATTTTGAGGTTTGCAAAGGATTCTGGGTAACAGAACCTGGTCCGAGCCCCGCAAGTCACCCCTCCTTGGATTCCCCTAGGTCTCTAGTTTTCAGAAATGCACAGGTTTGGTAGGTTTCCCTAGGTGCCGGCTGAGCTAGAGGCCAAAATCTACAGGTAGGCACTTCGCTAAAAACACCTCTGTTTTCTTCCAAAAATTTGGATGTGTCCACGTTGCGCTTTGGGGCGTTTCCTGTCGCGGGAGCTAGGCCTACCCACACAAGTGAGGTATCATTTTTATCGGGAGACTTGGGGGAACGCTGGGTGGAAGGAAATTTGTGGCTCCTCTCAGATTCCCGTATTTTCTGCCACAGAAATGTGAGGAACATGTGTTTTTTTAGCCAAATTTTGAGGTTTGCAAAGGATTCTGGGTAACAGAACCTGGTCCGAGCCCCGCAAGTCACCCCTCCTTGGATTCCCCTAGGTCTCTAGTTTTCAGAAATGCACAGGTTTGGTAGGTTTCCCTAGGTGCCGGCTGAGCTAGAGGCCAAAATCTACAGGTAGGCACTTCGCAAAAAACACCTCTGTTTTCTTCCAAAAAATTGGATATGTCCACGTTGCGCTTTGGGGCGTTTCCTGTCGTGGGCGCTAGGCCTACCCACACAAGTGAGGTATCATTTTTATTGGGAGACTTGGGAGACTTGGGGGAACGCTGCGTGGAAGGAAATTTGTGGCTCCTCTCAGATTCCCGAACTTTCTGCCACAGAAATGTGAGGAACATGTGTTTTTTTAGCCAAATTTTGAGGTTTGCAAAGGATTCCGGGTAACAGAACCTGGTCCGAGCCCCGCAAGTCACCCCTCCTTGGATTCCCCTTGGTCTCTAGTTTTCAGAAATGCACAGGTTTGGTAGGTTTCCCTAGGTGCCGGCTGAGCTAGAGGCCAAAATCTACAGGTAGGCACTTCGCTAAAAACACCTCTGTTTTCTTCCAAAAATTTGGATGTGTCCACGTTGCGCTTTGGGGCGTTTCCTGTCGCGGGAGCTAGGCCTACCCACACAAGTGAGGTATCATTTTTATCGGGAGACTTGGGGGAACGCTGGGTGGAAGGAAATTTGTGGCTCCTCTCAGATTCCCGAACTTTCTGCCACAGAAATGTGAGGAACATGTGTTTTTTTAGCCAAATTTTGAGGTTTGCAAAGGATTCTGGGTAACAGAACCTGGTCCGAGCCCCGCAAGTCACCCCTCCTTGGATTGCCCTAGGTCTCTAGTTTTCAGAAATGCACAGGTTTGGTAGGTTTCCCTAGGTGCCGGCTGAGCTAGAGGCCAAAATCTACAGGTAGGCACTTCGCTACAAAGACCTCTGTTTTCTTCCAAATATTTGGATGTGTCCATTTTGCGCTTTGGGGTGTTTCCTGTCGCGGGAGCTAGGCGTACCCACACAAGTGAGGTATCATTTTTATCGGGAGACTTGGGGGAATGCTGGGTGGAAGGAAATGTGTGCCTCCTCTCAGATTCCCGAACTTTCTGCCACAGAAATGAGAGGAACATGTGTTTTTTTAGCCAAATTTTGAGGTTTGCAAAGGATTCTGGGTAACAGAACCTGGTCCGAGCCCCGCAAGTCACCCTTCCTTGGATTTCCCTAGGTCTCTAGTTTTCAGAAATGCACAGGTTTGGTAGGTTTCCCTAGGTGCCGGCTGAGCTAGAGGCCAAAATCTACAGGTAGGCACTTCGCAAAAAACACCTCTGTTTTCTTCCAAAAATTTGGATGTGTCAACGTTGTGCTTTGGGACGTTTCCTGTCGCGGGCACTAGGCCTACCCACACAAGTGAGGTATCATTTTTATCGGGAGACTTGGGGGAACGCTGGGTGGAAGGAAATTTGTGGCTCCTCTCAGATTCCCGAACTTTCTGCCACTGAAATGAGAGGAACATGTGTTTTTTTAGCAAAATTTTGAGGTTTGCAAAGGATTCTGGGTAACAGAACCTGGTCCAAGCCCCACAATTCACCCCATCTTGGATTCCCCTAGGTCTCTAGTTTTCAGAAATGCACAGGTTTGGTAGGTTTCCCTAGGTGCCGGCTGAGCTACAGGCCAAAATCCACAGGTAGGCACTGTTTTCTTTCAAAAATTTGGATGTGTCCACGTTGCGCTTTGGGGCGTTTCCTGTCGCGGGCGCTAGGCCTACCCCCACAAGTGAGGTATCATTTTTATCGGGAGACTTGGGGGAATGCTGGGTGGAAGGAAATGTGTGCCTCCTCTCAGATTCCCGAACTTTCTGCCACAGAAATGTGAGGAACATGTGTTTTTTTAGCCAAATTTTGAGGTTTGCAAAGGATTCTGGGTAACAGAACCTGGTCCGAGCCCAGGAAGATACCCCTCCTCGGATTCCCCTATGTCTCTAGTTTTCAGAAATGCACAGGTTTGGTAGGTTTCCCTAGGTGCCGGCTGAGCTACAGGCCAAAATCCACAGGTAGGCACTGTTTTCTTTCAAAAATTTGGATGTGTCCACGTTGCGCTTTGGGGCGTTTCCTGTCGCGGGCTCTAGGCCTACCCACACAAGTGAGGTATCATTTTTATCGGGAGACTTGGGGGAAAGCTGGGTGGAAGGAAATTTGTGGCTCCTCTCAGATTCCTGAACTTTCTGCCACAGAAATGTGAGGAACATGTGTTTTTTTAGCCAGATTTTGAGGTTTGCAATGGATTCTGGGTAACAGAACCTGGTCCGAGCCCCGCAAGTCACCACTCCTTGGATTCCCCTAGGTCTTTAGTTGTCAGAAATGCACAGGTTTGGTAGGTTTCCCTAGCTGCCGGCTGAGCTAGAGGCCAAAATCTACAGGTAGGCACTTCGCAAAAAACACCTCTGTTTTCTTCCAAAAATTTGGATGTGTCCACGTTGCGCTTTGGGGCGTTTCCTGTCGCGGGCGCTAGGCCTACCCACACAAGTGAGGTATCATTTTTATCGGGAGACGTGGGGGAACGCTGGGTGGAAGAAAATTTGTGGCTCCTCTCAGATTCCAGAACTTTCTGCCACAGAAATGTGAGAAACATGTGTTTTTTTAGTCAAATTTTGAGGTTTGCAAAGGATTCCGGGTAACAGAACCTGGTCCGAGCAACCGCAAGTCACCCCTCCTTGGATTCCCCTAGGTCTCTAGTTTTCAGAAATGCACAGGTTTGATAGGTTTCCCTAGCTGCCGGCTGAGCTAGAGGCCAAAATCTACAGGTAGGCACTTCGCAAAAAACACCTCTGTTTTCTTCCAAAAATTTGGATGTGTCCACGTTGCGCTTTGGGGCGTTTCCTGTCGCGGGCGCTAGGCCTACCCACACAAGTGAGGTATCATTTTTATCGGGAGACTTGGGGGAACGCTGGGTGGAAGGAAATTTGTGGCTCCTCTCAGATTCCCGAACTTTCTGCCACAGAAATGTGAGGAACATGTGTTTTTTTAGCCAAATTTTGAGGTTTGCAAAGGATTCTGGGTAACAGAACCTGGTCCGAGCCCCGCAAGTCACCCCTCCTTGGATTCCCCTAGGTCTCTAGTTTTCAGAAATGCACAGGTTTGGTAGGTTTCCCTAGGTGCCGGCTGAGCTAGAGGCCAAAATCTACAGGTAGGCACTTCGCTAAAAACACCTCTGTTTTCTTCCAAAAATTTGGATGTGTCCACGTTGCGCTTTGGGGCGTTTCCTGTCGCGGGAGCTAGGCCTACCCACACAAGTGAGGTATCATTTTTATCGGGAGACTTGGGGGAACGCTGGGTGGAAGGAAATTTGTGGCTCCTCTCAGATTCCCGAACTTTCTGCCACTGAAATGTGAGGAACATGTGTTTTTTTAGCAAAATTTTGAGGTTTGCAAAGGATTCTGGGTAACAGAACCTGGTCCAAGCCCCACAATTCACCCCATCTTGGATTCCCCTAGGTCTCTAGTTTTCAGAAATGCACAGGTTTGGTAGGTTTCCCTAGGTGCCGGCTGAGCTACAGGCCAAAATCCACAGGTAGGCACTGTTTTCTTTCAAAAATTTGGATGTGTCCACGTTGCGCTTTGGGGCGTTTCCTGTCGCGGGCGCTAGGCCTACCCCCACAAGTGAGGTATCATTTTTATCGGGAGACGTGGGGGAACGCTGGGTGGAAGAAAATTTGTGGCTCCTCTCAGATTCCCGAACTTTCTGCCACAGAATTGTGAGGAACATGTGTTTTTTTAGTCAAATTTTGAGGTTTGCAAAGGATTCTGGGTAACAAAACCTGGTCCGAGCAACCGCAAGTCACCCCTCCTTGGATTCCCCTAGGTCTCTAGTTTTCAGAAATGCACAGGTTTGGTAGGTTTCCCTAGCTGCCGGCTGAGCTAGAGGCCAAAATCTACAGGTAGGCACTTCGCCAAAAACACCTCTGTTTTCTTCCAAAAATTTGGATGTGTCCACGTTGCGCTTTGGGGAATTCCTGTCGCGGGCGCTAGGCCTACCCACACAAGTGAGGTATCATTTTTATCGGGAGACTTGGGGGAACGCTGGGTGGAAGGAAATTTGTGGCTCCTCTCAGATTCCCGAACTTTCTGCCACAGAAATGTGAGGAACATGTGTTTTTTTAGCCAAATTTTGAGGTTTGCAAAGGATTCTGGGTAACAGAACCTGGTCCGAGCCCCGCAAGTCACCCCTCCTTGGATTCCCCTAGGTCTCTAGTTTTCAGAAATGCACAGGTTTGGTAGGTTTCCCTAGGTGCCGGCTGAGCTAGAGGCCAAAATCTACAGGTAGGCACTTCGCTAAAAACACCTCTGTTTTCTTCCAAAAATTTGGATGTGTCCACGTTGCGCTTTGGGGCGTTTCCTGTCGCGGGCGCTAGGCCTACCCACACAAGTGAGGTATCATTTTTATCGGGAGACTTGGGGGAACGCTGGGTGGAAGGAAATTTGTGGCTCCTCTCAGATTCCCGAACTTTCTGCCACAGAAATGTGAGGAACATGTGTTTTTTTAGCCAGATTTTGAGGTTTGCAATGGATTCTGGGTAACAGAACCTGGTCCGAGCAACCGCAAGTCACCCCTCCTTGGATTCCCCTAGGTCTCTAGTTTTCAGAAATGCACAGGTTTGGTAGGTTTCCCTAGCTGCCGGCTGAGCTAGAGGCCAAAATCTACAGGTAGGCACTTCGCAAAAAACACCTCTGTTTTCTTCCAAAAATTTGGATGTGTCCACGTTGCGCTTTGGGGCGTTTCCTGTCGCGGGCGCTAGGCCTACCCACACAAGTGAGGTATCATTTTTATCGGGAGACTTGGGGGAACGCTGGGTGGAAGGAAATTTGTGGCTCCTCTCAGATTCCCGAACTTTCTGCCACAGAAATGTGAGGAACATGTGTTTTTTTAGCCAAATTTTGAGGTTTGCAAAGGATTCTGGGTAACAGAACCTGGTCCGAGCCCCGCAAGTCACCCCTCCTTGGATTCCCCTAGGTCTCTAGTTTTCAGAAATGCACAGGTTTGGTAGGTTTCCCTAGGTGCCGGCTGAGCTAGAGGCCAAAATCTACAGGTAGGCACTTCGCTAAAAACACCTCTGTTTTCTTCCAAAAATTTGGATGTGTCCACGTTGCGCTTTGGGGCGTTTCCTGTCGCGGGAGCTAGGCCTACCCACACAAGTGAGGTATCATTTTTATCGGGAGACTTGGGGGAACGCTGGGTGGAAGGAAATTTGTGGCTCCTCTCAGATTCCCGTATTTTCTGCCACAGAAATGTGAGGAACATGTGTTTTTTTAGCCAAATTTTGAGGTTTGCAAAGGATTCTGGGTAACAGAACCTGGTCCGAGCCCCGCAAGTCACCCCTCCTTGGATTCCCCTAGGTCTCTAGTTTTCAGAAATGCACAGGTTTGGTAGGTTTCCCTAGGTGCCGGCTGAGCTAGAGGCCAAAATCTACAGGTAGGCACTTCGCAAAAAACACCTCTGTTTTCTTCCAAAAAATTGGATATGTCCACGTTGCGCTTTGGGGCGTTTCCTGTCGTGGGCGCTAGGCCTACCCACACAAGTGAGGTATCATTTTTATTGGGAGACTTGGGAGACTTGGGGGAACGCTGCGTGGAAGGAAATTTGTGGCTCCTCTCAGATTCCCGAACTTTCTGCCACAGAAATGTGAGGAACATGTGTTTTTTTAGCCAAATTTTGAGGTTTGCAAAGGATTCCGGGTAACAGAACCTGGTCCGAGCCCCGCAAGTCACCCCTCCTTGGATTCCCCTTGGTCTCTAGTTTTCAGAAATGCACAGGTTTGGTAGGTTTCCCTAGGTGCCGGCTGAGCTAGAGGCCAAAATCTACAGGTAGGCACTTCGCTAAAAACACCTCTGTTTTCTTCCAAAAATTTGGATGTGTCCACGTTGCGCTTTGGGGCGTTTCCTGTCGCGGGAGCTAGGCCTACCCACACAAGTGAGGTATCATTTTTATCGGGAGACTTGGGGGAACGCTGGGTGGAAGGAAATTTGTGGCTCCTCTCAGATTCCCGAACTTTCTGCCACAGAAATGTGAGGAACATGTGTTTTTTTAGCCAAATTTTGAGGTTTGCAAAGGATTCTGGGTAACAGAACCTGGTCCGAGCCCCGCAAGTCACCCCTCCTTGGATTGCCCTAGGTCTCTAGTTTTCAGAAATGCACAGGTTTGGTAGGTTTCCCTAGGTGCCGGCTGAGCTAGAGGCCAAAATCTACAGGTAGGCACTTCGCTACAAAGACCTCTGTTTTCTTCCAAATATTTGGATGTGTCCATTTTGCGCTTTGGGGTGTTTCCTGTCGCGGGAGCTAGGCGTACCCACACAAGTGAGGTATCATTTTTATCGGGAGACTTGGGGGAATGCTGGGTGGAAGGAAATGTGTGCCTCCTCTCAGATTCCCGAACTTTCTGCCACAGAAATGAGAGGAACATGTGTTTTTTTAGCCAAATTTTGAGGTTTGCAAAGGATTCTGGGTAACAGAACCTGGTCCGAGCCCCGCAAGTCACCCTTCCTTGGATTTCCCTAGGTCTCTAGTTTTCAGAAATGCACAGGTTTGGTAGGTTTCCCTAGGTGCCGGCTGAGCTAGAGGCCAAAATCTACAGGTAGGCACTTCGCAAAAAACACCTCTGTTTTCTTCCAAAAATTTGGATGTGTCAACGTTGTGCTTTGGGACGTTTCCTGTCGCGGGCACTAGGCCTACCCACACAAGTGAGGTATCATTTTTATCGGGAGACTTGGGGGAACGCTGGGTGGAAGGAAATTTGTGGCTCCTCTCAGATTCCCGAACTTTCTGCCACTGAAATGAGAGGAACATGTGTTTTTTTAGCAAAATTTTGAGGTTTGCAAAGGATTCTGGGTAACAGAACCTGGTCCAAGCCCCACAATTCACCCCATCTTGGATTCCCCTAGGTCTCTAGTTTTCAGAAATGCACAGGTTTGGTAGGTTTCCCTAGGTGCCGGCTGAGCTACAGGCCAAAATCCACAGGTAGGCACTGTTTTCTTTCAAAAATTTGGATGTGTCCACGTTGCGCTTTGGGGCGTTTCCTGTCGCGGGCGCTAGGCCTACCCCCACAAGTGAGGTATCATTTTTATCGGGAGACTTGGGGGAATGCTGGGTGGAAGGAAATGTGTGCCTCCTCTCAGATTCCCGAACTTTCTGCCACAGAAATGTGAGGAACATGTGTTTTTTTAGCCAAATTTTGAGGTTTGCAAAGGATTCTGGGTAACAGAACCTGGTCCGAGCCCAGGAAGATACCCCTCCTCGGATTCCCCTATGTCTCTAGTTTTCAGAAATGCACAGGTTTGGTAGGTTTCCCTAGGTGCCGGCTGAGCTACAGGCCAAAATCCACAGGTAGGCACTGTTTTCTTTCAAAAATTTGGATGTGTCCACGTTGCGCTTTGGGGCGTTTCCTGTCGCGGGCTCTAGGCCTACCCACACAAGTGAGGTATCATTTTTATCGGGAGACTTGGGGGAAAGCTGGGTGGAAGGAAATTTGTGGCTCCTCTCAGATTCCTGAACTTTCTGCCACAGAAATGTGAGGAACATGTGTTTTTTTAGCCAGATTTTGAGGTTTGCAATGGATTCTGGGTAACAGAACCTGGTCCGAGCCCCGCAAGTCACCACTCCTTGGATTCCCCTAGGTCTTTAGTTGTCAGAAATGCACAGGTTTGGTAGGTTTCCCTAGCTGCCGGCTGAGCTAGAGGCCAAAATCTACAGGTAGGCACTTCGCAAAAAACACCTCTGTTTTCTTCCAAAAATTTGGATGTGTCCACGTTGCGCTTTGGGGCGTTTCCTGTCGCGGGCGCTAGGCCTACCCACACAAGTGAGGTATCATTTTTATCGGGAGACGTGGGGGAACGCTGGGTGGAAGAAAATTTGTGGCTCCTCTCAGATTCCAGAACTTTCTGCCACAGAAATGTGAGAAACATGTGTTTTTTTAGTCAAATTTTGAGGTTTGCAAAGGATTCCGGGTAACAGAACCTGGTCCGAGCAACCGCAAGTCACCCCTCCTTGGATTCCCCTAGGTCTCTAGTTTTCAGAAATGCACAGGTTTGATAGGTTTCCCTAGCTGCCGGCTGAGCTAGAGGCCAAAATCTACAGGTAGGCACTTCGCAAAAAACACCTCTGTTTTCTTCCAAAAATTTGGATGTGTCCACGTTGCGCTTTGGGGCGTTTCCTGTCGCGGGCGCTAGGCCTACCCACACAAGTGAGGTATCATTTTTATCGGGAGACTTGGGGGAACGCTGGGTGGAAGGAAATTTGTGGCTCCTCTCAGATTCCCGAACTTTCTGCCACAGAAATGTGAGGAACATGTGTTTTTTTAGCCAAATTTTGAGGTTTGCAAAGGATTCTGGGTAACAGAACCTGGTCCGAGCCCCGCAAGTCACCCCTCCTTGGATTCCCCTAGGTCTCTAGTTTTCAGAAATGCACAGGTTTGGTAGGTTTCCCTAGGTGCCGGCTGAGCTAGAGGCCAAAATCTACAGGTAGGCACTTCGCTAAAAACACCTCTGTTTTCTTCCAAAAATTTGGATGTGTCCACGTTGCGCTTTGGGGCGTTTCCTGTCGCGGGAGCTAGGCCTACCCACACAAGTGAGGTATCATTTTTATCGGGAGACTTGGGGGAACGCTGGGTGGAAGGAAATTTGTGGCTCCTCTCAGATTCCCGAACTTTCTGCCACTGAAATGTGAGGAACATGTGTTTTTTTAGCAAAATTTTGAGGTTTGCAAAGGATTCTGGGTAACAGAACCTGGTCCAAGCCCCACAATTCACCCCATCTTGGATTCCCCTAGGTCTCTAGTTTTCAGAAATGCACAGGTTTGGTAGGTTTCCCTAGGTGCCGGCTGAGCTACAGGCCAAAATCCACAGGTAGGCACTGTTTTCTTTCAAAAATTTGGATGTGTCCACGTTGCGCTTTGGGGCGTTTCCTGTCGCGGGCGCTAGGCCTACCCCCACAAGTGAGGTATCATTTTTATCGGGAGACGTGGGGGAACGCTGGGTGGAAGAAAATTTGTGGCTCCTCTCAGATTCCCGAACTTTCTGCCACAGAATTGTGAGGAACATGTGTTTTTTTAGTCAAATTTTGAGGTTTGCAAAGGATTCTGGGTAACAAAACCTGGTCCGAGCAACCGCAAGTCACCCCTCCTTGGATTCCCCTAGGTCTCTAGTTTTCAGAAATGCACAGGTTTGGTAGGTTTCCCTAGCTGCCGGCTGAGCTAGAGGCCAAAATCTACAGGTAGGCACTTCGCCAAAAACACCTCTGTTTTCTTCCAAAAATTTGGATGTGTCCACGTTGCGCTTTGGGGAATTCCTGTCGCGGGCGCTAGGCCTACCCACACAAGTGAGGTATCATTTTTATCGGGAGACTTGGGGGAACGCTGGGTGGAAGGAAATTTGTGGCTCCTCTCAGATTCCCGAACTTTCTGCCACAGAAATGTGAGGAACATGTGTTTTTTTAGCCAAATTTTGAGGTTTGCAAAGGATTCTGGGTAACAGAACCTGGTCCGAGCCCCGCAAGTCACCCCTCCTTGGATTCCCCTAGGTCTCTAGTTTTCAGAAATGCACAGGTTTGGTAGGTTTCCCTAGGTGCCGGCTGAGCTAGAGGCCAAAATCTACAGGTAGGCACTTCGCTAAAAACACCTCTGTTTTCTTCCAAAAATTTGGATGTGTCCACGTTGCGCTTTGGGGCGTTTCCTGTCGCGGGAGCTAGGCCTACCCACACAAGTGAGGTATCATTTTTATCGGGAGACTTGGGGGAACGCTGGGTGGAAGGAAATTTGTGGCTCCTCTCAGATTCCCGAACTTTCTGCCACAGAAATGTGAGGAACATGTGTTTTTTTAGCCAAATTTTGAGGTTTGCAAAGGATTCTGGGTAACAGAACCTGGTCCGAGCCCGCAAGTCACCCCTCCTTGGATTGCCCTAGGTCTCTAGTTTTCAGAAATGCACAGGTTTGGTAGGTTTCCCTAGGTGCCGGCTGAGCTAGAGGCCAAAATCTACAGGTAGGCACTTCGCTAAAAACACCTCTGTTTTCTTTCAAACATTCAGATGTGTCCACGTTGCGCTTTGGGGTGTTTCCTGTCGCGGGAGCTAGGCGTACCCACACAAGTGAGGTATCATTTTTATCGGGAGACTTGGGGGAATGCTGGGTGGAAGGAAATGTGTGCCTCCTCTCAGATTCCCGAACTTTCTGCCACAGAAATGTGAGGAACATGTGTTTTTTTAGCCAAATTTTGAGGTTTGCAAAGGATTCTGGGTAACAGAACCTGGTCCGAGCCCCGCAAGTCACCCTTCCTTGGATTTCCCTAGGTCTCTAGTTTTCAGAAATGCACAGGTTTGGTAGGTTTCCCTAGGTGCCGGCTGAGCTAGAGGCCAAAATCTACAGGTAGGCACTTCGCAAAAAACACCTCTGTTTTCTTCCAAAAATTTGGATGTGTCAACGTTGTGCTTTGGGACGTTTCCTGTCGCGGGCACTAGGCCTACCCACACAAGTGAGGTATCATTTTTATCGGGAGACTTGGGGGAACGCTGGGTGGAAGGAAATTTGTGTCTCCTCTCAGATTCCCGAACTTTCTGCCACAGAAATGTGAGGAACATGTGTTTTTTTAGCCAAATTTTGAGGTTTGCAAAGGATTCTGGGTAACAGAACCTGGTCCGAGCCCAGGAAGATACCCCTCCTCGGATTCCCCTATGTCTCTAGTTTTCAGAAATGCACAGGTTTGGTAGGTTTCCCTAGGTGCCGGCTGAGCTACAGGCCAAAATCCACAGGTAGGCACTGTTTTCTTTCAAAAATTTGGATGTGTCCACGTTGCGCTTTGGGGCGTTTCCTGTCGCGGGCTCTAGGCCTACCCACACAAGTGAGGTATCATTTTTATCGGGAGACTTGGGGGAAAGCTGGGTGGAAGGAAATTTGTGGCTCCTCTCAGATTCCTGAACTTTCTGCCACAGAAATGTGAGGAACATGTGTTTTTTTAGCCAGATTTTGAGGTTTGCAATGGATTCTGGGTAACAGAACCTGGTCCGAGCCCCGCAAGTCCACCCCTCCTTGGATTCCCCTAGGTCTCTAGTTTTCAGAAATGCACAGGTTTGGTAGGTTTCCCTAGCTGCCGGCTGAGCTAGAGGCCAAAATCTACAGGTAGGCACTTCGCCAAAAACACCTCTGTTTTCTTCCAAAAATTTGGATGTGTCCACGTTGCGCTTTGGGGAATTCCTGTCGCGGGCGCTAGGCCTACCCACACAAGTGAGGTATCATTTTTATCGGGAGACTTGGGGGAACGCTGGGTGGAAGGAAATTTGTGGCTCCTCTCAGATTCCCGAACTTTCTGCCACAGAAATGTGAGGAACATGTGTTTTTTTAGCCAAATTTTGAGGTTTGCAAAGGATTCTGGGTAACAGAACCTGGTCCGAGCCCCGCAAGTCACCCCTCCTTGGATTCCCCTAGGTCTCTAGTTTTCAGAAATGCACAGGTTTGGTAGGTTTCCCTAGGTGCCGGCTGAGCTAGAGGCCAAAATCTACAGGTAGGCACTTCGCTAAAAACACCTCTGTTTTCTTCCAAAAATTTGGATGTGTCCACGTTGCGCTTTGGGGCGTTTCCTGTCGCGGGAGCTAGGCCTACCCACACAAGTGAGGTATCATTTTTATCGGGAGACTTGGGGGAACGCTGGGTGGAAGGAAATTTGTGGCTCCTCTCAGATTCCCGAACTTTCTGCCACAGAAATGTGAGGAACATGTGTTTTTTTTAGCCAAATTTTGAGGTTTGCAAAGGATTCTGGGTAACAGAACCTGGTCCGAGCCCCGCAAGTCACCCCTCCTTGGATTGCCCTAGGTCTCTAGTTTTCAGAAATGCACAGGTTTGGTAGGTTTCCCTAGGTGCCGGCTGAGCTAGAGGCCAAAATCTACAGGTAGGCACTTCGCTAAAAACACCTCTGTTTTCTTTCAAACATTCAGATGTGTCCACGTTGCGCTTTGGGGTGTTTCCTGTCGCGGGAGCTAGGCGTACCCACACAAGTGAGGTATCATTTTTATCGGGAGACTTGGGGGAATGCTGGGTGGAAGGAAATGTGTGCCTCCTCTCAGATTCCCGAACTTTCTGCCACAGAAATGTGAGGAACATGTGTTTTTTTAGCCAAATTTTGAGGTTTGCAAAGGATTCTGGGTAACAGAACCTGGTCCGAGCCCCGCAAGTCACCCTTCCTTGGATTTCCCTAGGTCTCTAGTTTTCAGAAATGCACAGGTTTGGTAGGTTTCCATAGGTGCCGGCTGAGCTAGAGGCCAAAATCTACAGGTAGGCACTTCGCAAAAAACACCTCTGTTTTCTTCCAAAAATTTGGATGTGTCAACTTTGTGCTTTGGGACGTTTCCTGTCGCGGGCACTAGGCCTACCCACACAAGTGAGGTATCATTTTTATCGGGAGACTTGGGGGAACGCTGGGTGGAAGGAAATTTGTGTCTCCTCTCAGATTCCCGAACTTTCTGCCACAGAAATGTGAGGAACATGTGTTTTTTTAGCCAAATTTTGAGGTTTGCAAAGGATTCTGGGTAACAGAACCTGGTCCGAGCCCAGGAAGATACCCCTCCTCGGATTCCCCTATGTCTCTAGTTTTCAGAAATGCACAGGTTTGGTAGGTTTCCCTAGGTGCCGGCTGAGCTACAGGCCAAAATCCACAGGTAGGCACTGTTTTCTTTCAAAAATTTGGATGTGTCCACGTTGCGCTTTGGGGCGTTTCCTGTCGCGGGCTCTAGGCCTACCCACACAAGTGAGGTATCATTTTTATCGGGAGACTTGGGGGAAAGCTGGGTGGAAGGAAATTTGTGGCTCCTCTCAGATTCCTGAACTTTCTGCCACAGAAATGTGAGGAACATGTGTTTTTTTAGCCAGATTTTGAGGTTTGCAATGGATTCTGGGTAACAGAACCTGGTCCGAGCAACCGCAAGTCACCCCTCCTTGGATTCCCCTAGGTCTCTAGTTTTCAGAAATGCACAGGTTTGGTAGGTTTCCCTAGCTGCCGGCTGAGCTAGAGGCCAAAATCTACAGGTAGGCACTTCGCTAAAAACACCTCTGTTTTCTTCCAAAAATTTGGATGTGTCCACGTTGCGCTTTGGGGCGTTTCCTGTCGCGGGAGCTAGGCCTACCCACACAAGTGAGGTATCATTTTTATCGGGAGACTTGGGGGAACGCTGGGTGGAAGGAAATTTGTGGCTCCTCTCAGATTCCCGTATTTTCTGCCACAGAAATGTGAGGAACATGTGTTTTTTTAGCCAAATTTTGAGGTTTGCAAAGGATTCTGGGTAACAGAACCTGGTCCGAGCCCCGCAAGTCACCCCTCCTTGGATTCCCCTAGGTCTCTAGTTTTCAGAAATGCACAGGTTTGGTAGGTTTCCCTAGGTGCCGGCTGAGCTAGAGGCCAAAATTTACAGGTAGGCACTTCGCAAAAAACACCTCTGTTTTCTTCCAAAAAATTGGATATGTCCACGTTGCGCTTTGGGGCGTTTCCTGTCGTGGGCACTAGGCCTACCCACACAAGTGAGGTATCATTTTTATTGGGAGACTTGGGAGACTTGGGGGAACGCTGCGTGGAAGGAAATTTGTGGCTCCTCTCAGATTCCCGAACTTTCTGCCACAGAAATGTGAGGAACATGTGTTTTTTTAGCCAAATTTTGAGGTTTGCAAAGGATTCTGGGTAACAGAACCTGGTCCGAGCCCCGCAAGTCACCCCTCCTTGGATTCCCCTTGGTCTCTAGTTTTCAGAAATGCACAGGTTTGGTAGGTTTCCCTAGGTGCCGGCTGAGCTAGAGGCCAAAATCTACAGGTAGGCACTTCGCTAAAAACACCTCTGTTTTCTTCCAAAAATTTGGATGTGTCCACGTTGCGCTTTGGGGCGTTTCCTGTCGCGGGAGCTAGGCCTACCCACACAAGTGAGGTATCATTTTTATCGGGAGACTTGGGGAAACGCTGGGTGGAAGGAAATTTGTGGCTCCTCTCAGATTCCCGAACTTTCTGCCACAGAAATGTGAGGAACATGTGTTTTTTTAGCCAAATTTTGAGGTTTGCAAAGGATTCTGGGTAACAGAACCTGGTCCGAGCCCCGCAAGTCACCCCTCCTTGGATTGCCCTAGGTCTCTAGTTTTCAGAAATGCACAGGTTTGGTAGGTTTCCCTAGGTGCCGGCTGAGCTAGAGGCCAAAATCTACAGGTAGGCACTTCGCTACAAAGACCTCTGTTTTCTTCCAAATATTTGGATGTGTCCATTTTGCGCTTTGGGGTGTTTCCTGTCGCGGGAGCTAGGCGTACCCACACAAGTGAGGTATCATTTTTATCGGGAGACTTGGGGAATGCTGGGTGGAAGGAAATGTGTGCCTCCTCTCAGATTCCCGAACTTTCTGCCACAGAAATGAGAGGAACATGTGTTTTTTTAGCCAAATTTTGAGGTTTGCAAAGGATTCTGGGTAACAGAACCTGGTCCGAGCCCCGCAAGTCACCCTTCCTTGGATTTCCCTAGGTCTCTAGTTTTCAGAAATGCACAGGTTTGGTAGGTTTCCCTAGGTGCCGGCTGAGCTAGAGGCCAAAATCTACAGGTAGGCACTTCGCAAAAAACACCTCTGTTTTCTTCCAAAAATTTGGATGTGTCAACGTTGTGCTTTGGGACGTTTCCTGTCGCGGGCACTAGGCCTACCCACACAAGTGAGGTATCATTTTTATCGGGAGACTTGGGGGAACGCTGGGTGGAAGGAAATTTGTGGCTCCTCTCAGATTCCCGAACTTTCTGCCACTGAAATGTGAGGAACATGTGTTTTTTTAGCAAAATTTTGAGGTTTGCAAAGGATTCTGGGTAACAGAACCTGGTCCAAGCCCCACAATTCACCCCATCTTGGATTCCCCTAGGTCTCTAGTTTTCAGAAATGCACAGGTTTGGTAGGTTTCCCTAGGTGCCGACTGAGCTACAGGCCAAAATCCACAGGTAGGCACTGTTTTCTTTCAAAAATTTGGATGTGTCCACGTTGCGCTTTGGGGCGTTTCCTGTCGCGGGCGCTAGGCCTACCCCCACAAGTGAGGTATCATTTTTATCGGGAGACTTGGGGGAATGCTGGGTGGAAGGAAATGTGTGCCTCCTCTCAGATTCCCGAACTTTCTGTCACAGAAATTTGAGGAACATGTGTTTTTTTAGCCAAATTTTGAGGTTTGCAAAGGATTCTGGGTAACAGAACCTGGTCCGAGCCCAGGAAGATACCCCTCCTCGGATTCCCCTATGTCTCTAGTTTTCAGAAATGCACAGGTTTGGTAGGTTTCCCTAGGTGCCGGCTGAGCTACAGGCCAAAATCCACAGGTAGGCACTGTTTTCTTTCAAAAATTTGGATGTGTCCACGTTGCGCTTTGGGGCGTTTCCTGTCGCGGGCTCTAGGCCTACCCACACAAGTGATTTATCATTTTTATCGGGAGACTTGGGGGAAAGCTGGGTGGAAGGAAATTTGTGGCTCCTCTCAGATTCCTGAACTTTCTGCCACAGAAATGTGAGGAACATGTGTTTTTTTAGCCAGATTTTGAGGTTTGCAATGGATTCTGGGTAACAGAACCTGGTCCGAGCCCCGCAAGTCACCACTCCTTGGATTCCCCTAGGTCTTTAGTTGTCAGAAATGCACAGGTTTGGTAGGTTTCCCTAGCTGCCGGCTGAGCTAGAGGCCAAAATCTACAGGTAGGCACTTCGCAAAAAACACCTCTGTTTTCTTCCAAAAATTTAGATGTGTCCACGTTGCGCTTTGGAGCGTTTCCTGTCGCGGGCGCTAGGCCTACCCACACAAGTGAGGTATCATTTTTATCGGGAGACGTGGGGGAACGCTGGGTGGAAGAAAATTTGTGGCTCCTCTCAGATTCCAGAACTTTCTGCCACAGAAATGTGAGGAACATGTGTTTTTTTAGTCAAATTTTGAGGTTTGCAAAGGATTCCGGGTAACAGAACCTGGTCCGAGCAACCGCAAGTCACCCCTCCTTGGATTCCCCTAGGTCTCTAGTTTTCAGAAATGCACAGGTTTGGTAGGTTTCCCTAGCTGCCGGCTGAGCTAGAGGCCAAAATCTACAGGTAGGCACTTCGCAAAAAACACCTCTGTTTTCTTCCAAAAATTTGGATATGTCCACGTTGCGCTTTGGGGCGTTTCCTGTCGCGGGCGCTAGGCCTACCCACACAAGTGAGGTATCATTTTTATCGGGAGACTTGGGGGAACGCTGGGTGGAAGGAAATTTGTGGCTCCTCTCAGATTCCCGAACTTTCTGCCACAGAAATGTGAGGAACATGTGTTTTTTTAGCCAAATTTTGAGGTTTGCAAAGGATTCTGGGTAACAGAACCTGGTCCGAGCCCCGCAAGTCACCCCTCCTTGGATTCCCCTAGGTCTCTAGTTTTCAGAAATGCACAGGTTTGGTAGGTTTCCCTAGGTGCCGGCTGAGCTAGAGGCCAAAATCTACAGGTAGGCACTTCGCTAAAAACACCTCTGTTTTCTTCCAAAAATTTGGATGTGTCCACGTTGCGCTTTGGGGTGTTTCCTGTCGCGGGAGCTAGGCCTACCCACACAAGTGAGGTGTCATTTTTATCGGGAGACTTGGGGGAACGCTGGGTGGAAGGAAATTTGTGGCTCCTCTCAGATTCCCGAACTTTCTGCCACTGAAATGTGAGGAACATGTGTTTTTTTAGCAACATTTTGAGGTTTGCAAAGGATTCTGGGTAACAGAACCTGGTCCAAGCCCCACAATTCACCCCATCTTGGATTCCCCTAGGTCTCTAGTTTTCAGAAATGCACAGGTTTGGTAGGTTTCCCTAGGTGCCGGCTGAGCTACAGGCCAAAATCCACAGGTAGGCACTGTTTTCTTTCAAAAATTTGGATGTGTCCACGTTGCGCTTTGGGGCGTTTCCTGTCGCGGGCGCTAGGCCTACCCCCACAAGTGAGGTATCATTTTTATCGGGAGACGTGGGGGAACGCTGGGTGGAAGAAAATTTGTGGCTCCTCTCAGATTCCCGAACTTTCTGCCACAGAATTGTGAGGAACATGTGTTTTTTTAGTCAAATTTTGAGGTTTGCAAAGGATTCTGGGTAACAAAACCTGGTCCGAGCAACCGCAAGTCACCCCTCCTTGGATTCCCCTAGGTCTCTAGTTTTCAGAAATGCACAGGTTTGGTAGGTTTCCCTAGCTGCCGGCTGAGCTAGAGGCCAAAATCTACAGGTAGGCACTTCGCCAAAAACACCTCTGTTTTCTTCCAAAAATTTGGATGTGTCCACGTTGCGCTTTGGGGAATTCCTGTCGCGGGCGCTAGGCCTACCCACACAAGTGAGGTATCATTTTTATCGGGAGACTTGGGGGAACGCTGGGTGGAAGGAAATTTGTGGCTCCTCTCAGATTCCCGAACTTTCTGCCACAGAAATGTGAGGAACATGTGTTTTTTTAGCCAAATTTTGAGGTTTGCAAAGGATTCTGGGTAACAGAACCTGGTCCGAGCCCCGCAAGTCACCCCTCCTTGGATTCCCCTAGGTCTCTAGTTTTCAGAAATGCACAGGTTTGGTAGGTTTCCCTAGGTGCCGGCTGAGCTAGAGGCCAAAATCTACAGGTAGGCACTTCGCTAAAAACACCTCTGTTTTCTTCCAAAAATTTGGATGTGTCCACGTTGCGCTTTGGGGCGTTTCCTGTCGCGGGAGCTAGGCCTACCCACACAAGTGAGGTATCATTTTTATCGGGAGACTTGGGGGAACGCTGGGTGGAAGGAAATTTGTGGCTCCTCTCAGATTCCCGAACTTTCTGCCACAGAAATGAGAGGAACATGTGTTTTTTTAGCCAAATTTTGAGGTTTGCAAAGGATTCTGGGTAACAGAACCTGGTCCGAGCCCCGCAAGTCACCCCTCCTTGGATTGCCCTAGGTCTCTAGTTTTCAGAAATGCACAGGTTTGGTAGGTTTCCCTAGGTGCCGGCTGAGCTAGAGGCCAAAATCTACAGGTAGGCACTTCGCTAAAAACACCTCTGTTTTCTTTCAAACATTCAGATGTGTCCACGTTGCGCTTTGGGGTGTTTCCTGTCGCGGGAGCTAGGCGTACCCACACAAGTGAGGTATCATTTTTATCGGGAGACTTGGGGGAACGCTGGGTGGAAGGAAATTTGTGCCTCCTCTCAGATTCCCGAACTTTCTGCCACAGAAATGTGAGGAACATGTGTTTTTTTTGCCAAATTTTGAGGTTTGCAAAGGATTCTGGGTAACAGAACCTGGTCCGAGCCCTGCAAGTCACCCCTCCATGGATTGCCCTAGGTCTCTAGTTTTCAGAAATGCACAGGTTTGGTAGGTTTCCCTAGGTGCCGGCTGAGCTAGAGGCCAAAATCTACAGGTAGGCACTTTGCAAAAAACACCTCTGTTTTCTTCCAAAAATGTGGATGTGTCCACGTTGTGCTTTGGGGTGTTTCCTGTCGCGGGCGCTAGGCCTACCCACACAAGTGAGGTATCATTTTTATCGGGAGACTTGGGGGAACGCTGGGTGGAAGGAAATTTGTGGCTCCTCTCAGATTCCAGAACATTCTGCCACAGAAATGTGAGGAACATGTGTTTTTTTAGCCAAATTTTGAGGTTTGCAAAGGATTATGGGTAACAGAACCTGGTCCGAGCCCCGCAAGTCACCCCTCCTTGGATTCCCCTAGGTCTCTAGTTTTCAGAAATACACAGGTTTGGTAGGTTTCCCTAGGTGCCGGCTGAGCTAGAGGCCAAAATCTATAGGTAGGCACTTCGCTAAAAACACCCCTGTTTTCTTCCAAAAATTTGGATGTGTCCACATTGCGCTTTGGGGCGTTTCCTGTCGCGGGAGCTAGGCCTACCCACACAAGTGAGGTATCATTTTTATCGGGAGAGTTGGGGGAACGCTGGGTGGAAGGAAATTTGTGGCTCCTCTCAGATTCCCGAACTTTCTGCCACAGAAATGTGAGTAACATGTGTTTTTTTAGCCAAATTTTGAGGTTTGCAAAGGATTCTGGGTAACAGAACCTGGTCCGAGCCCCGCAAGTCACCCCTCCTTGGATTCCTCTAGGTCTCTAGTTTTCAGAAATGCACAGGTTTGGTAGATTTCCCTAGGTGCCGGCTGAGCTAGAGGCCAAAATCTACAGGTAGGCACTTCGCAAGAAATACCTCTGTTTTCTTCCAAAAATTTGGATGTGTCCACGTTGCGCTTTGGGGCGTTTCCTGTCGCGGGCGCTAGGCCTACCCACACAAGTGAGGTATCATTTTTATTGGGAGACTTGGGGGAACGCTGCGTGGAAGGAAATTTGTGGCTCCTCTCAGATTCCCGAACTTTCTGTCACAGAAATGTGAGGAACATGTGTTTTTTTAGCCAAATTTTGAGGTTTGCAAAGGATTCTGGGTAACAGAACCTGGTCCGAGCCCCGCAAGTCACCCCTCCTTGGATTCCCCTAGGTCTCTAGTTTTCAGAAATGCACAGGTTTGGTAGGTTTCCCTAGGGGCCGGCTGAGCTAGAGGCCAAAATCTACAGGTAGGCACTTTGCAAAAAACACCTCTGTTTTCTTCCAAAAATGTGGATGTGTCCACGTTGCGCTTTGGGGCGTTTCCTGTCGCGGGCGCTAGGCCTACCTACACAAGTGAGGTATCATTTTTATTGGGAGACTTGGGGGAACGCTGCGTGGAAGGAAATTTGAGGCTCCTCTCAGATTCCCGAACTTTCTGCCACAGAAATGTGAGGAACATGTGTTTTTTTAGCCAAATTTTGAGGTTTGCAAAGGATTCTGGGTAACAGAACCTGGTCCGAGCCCCGTAAGTCACCCCTCCATGGATTGCCCTAGGTCTCTAGTTTTCAGAAATGCACAGGTTTGGTAGGTTTCCCTAGGTGCCGGCTGAGCTAGAGGCCAAAATCTACAGGTAGGCACTTTGCAAAAAACACCTCTGTTTTCTTCCAAAAATGTGGATGTGTCAACGTTGTGCTTTGGGGCGTATCCTGTTGCGGGCGCTAGGCCTACCCACACAAGTGAGGTATCATTTTTATCGGGAGACTTGGGGGAACGCTGGGTGGAAGGAAATTTGTGGCTCCTCTCAGATTCCAGAACTTTCTGCCACAGAAATGTGAGGAACATGTGTTTTTCTAGCCAAATTTTGAGGTTTGCAAAGGATTCTGGGTAACAGAACCTGGTCCGAGCCCCGCAAGTCACCCCTCCTTGGATTCCCCTAGGTCTCTAGTTTTCAGAAATGCACAGGTTTGGTAGGTTTCCCCAGGTGCCGGCTGAGCTAGAGGCCAAAATCTATAGGTAGGCACTTCGCTAAAAACACCTCTGTTTTCTTCCAAAAATTTGGATGTGTCCACGTTGCGCTTTGGGGCGTTTCCTGTCGCGGGAGCTAGGCCTACCCACACAAGTGAGGTATAATTTTTATCGGGAGAATTGGGGGAACGCTGGGTGGAAGGAAATTTGTGGCTCCTCTCAGATTCCCGAACTTTCTGCCACAGAAATGTGAGGAACATGTGTTTTTTTAGCCAAATTTTGAGGTTTGCAAAGGATTCTGGGTAACAGAACCTGGTCCGAGCCCCGCAAGTCACCCCTCCTTGGATTCCCCTAGGTCTCTAATTTTCAGAAATGCACAGGTTTGGTAGGTTTCCCTGGGTGCCGGCTGAGCTAGAGGCCAAAATCTACAGGTCGGCACTTCGCTAAAAACACCTCTGTTTTCTTCCAAAAATTTGGATGTGTCCAAGTTGCGCTTTGGGGCGTTTCCTGTCGCGGGCGCTAGGCCTACCCACACAAGTGAGGTATCATTTTTATTGGGAGACTTGGGGGAACGCTGGGTGGAAGGAAATTTGTGGCTCCTCTCAGATTCCCGAACTTTCTGCCACAGAAATGTGAGGAACATGTGTTTTTTTAGCCAAATTTTGAGGTTTGCAAAGGATTCTGGGTAACAGAACCTGGTCCGAGCCCCGCAAGTCACCCCTCCTTGGATTCCCCTAGGTCTCTAGTTTTCAGAAATGCACAGGTTTGGTAGGTTTCCCTAGGTGCCGGCTGAGCTAGAGGCCAAAATCTATAGGTAGGCACTTCGCTAAAAACACCCCTGTTTTCTTCCAAAAATTTGGATGTGTCCACATTGCGCTTTGGGGCGTTTCCTGTCGCGGGAGCTAGGCCTACCCACACAAGTGAGGTATCATTTTTATCGGGAGAGTTGGGGGAACGCTGGGTGGAAGGAAATTTGTGGCTCCTCTCAGATTCCCGAACTTTCTGCCACAGAAATGTGAGGAACATGTGTTTTTTTAGCCAAATTTTGAGGTTTGCAAAGGATTCTGGGTAACAGAACCTGGTCCGAGCCCCGCAAGTCACCCCTCCTTGGATTCCTCTAGGTCTCTAGTTTTCAGAAATGCACAGGTTTGGTAGATTTCCCTAGGTGCCGGCTGAGCTAGAGGCCAAAATCTACAGGTAGGCACTTTGCAAAAAACACCTCTGTTTTCTTCCAAAAATTTGGATGTGTCCACGTTGCGCTTTGGGGCGTTTCCTGTCGCGGGCGCTAGGCCTACCCACACAAGTGAGGTATCATTTTTATTGGGAGACTTGGGGGAACGCTGCGTGGAAGGAAATTTGTGGCTCCTCTCAGATTCCCGAACTTTCTGTCACAGAAATGTGAGGAACATGTGTTTTTTTAGCCAAATTTTGAGGTTTGCAAAGGATTCTGGGTAACAGAACCTGGTCCGAGCCCCGCAAGTCACCCCTCCTTGGATTCCCCTAGGTCTCTAGTTTTCAGAAATGCACAGGTTTGGTAGGTTTCCCTAGGGGCCGGCTGAGCTAGAGGCCAAAATCTACAGGTAGGCACTTTGCAAAAAACACCTCTGTTTTCTTCCAAAAATGTGGATGTGTCCACGTTGCGCTTTGGGGCGTTTCCTGTCGCGGGCGCTAGGCCTACCTACACAAGTGAGGTATCATTTTTATTGGGAGACTTGGGGGAACGCTGCGTGGAAGGAAATTTGAGGCTCCTCTCAGATTCCCGAACTTTCTGCCACAGAAATGTGAGGAACATGTGTTTTTTTAGCCAAATTTTGAGGTTTGCAAAGGATTCTGGGTAACAGAACCTGGTCCGAGCCCCGTAAGTCACCCCTCCATGGATTGCCCTAGGTCTCTAGTTTTCAGAAATGCACAGGTTTGGTAGGTTTCCCTAGGTGCCGGCTGAGCTAGAGGCCAAAATCTACAGGTAGGCACTTTGCAAAAAACACCTCTGTTTTCTTCCAAAAATGTGGATGTGTCAACGTTGTGCTTTGGGGCGTATCCTGTTGCGGGCGCTAGGCCTACCCACACAAGTGAGGTATCATTTTTATCGGGAGACTTGGGGGAACGCTGGGTGGAAGGAAATTTGTGGCTCCTCTCAGATTCCAGAACTTTCTGCCACAGAAATGTGAGGAACATGTGTTTTTTTAGCCAAATTTTGAGGTTTGCAAAGGATTCTGGGTAACAGAACCTGGTCCGAGCCCCGCAAGTCACCCCTCCTTGGATTCCCCTAGGTCTCTAGTTTTCAGAAATGCACAGGTTTGGTAGGTTTCCCCAGGTGCCGGCTGAGCTAGAGGCCAAAATCTATAGGTAGGCACTTCGCTAAAAACACCTCTGTTTTCTTCCAAAAATTTGGATGTGTCCACGTTGCGCTTTGGGGCATTTCCTGTCGCGGGAGCTAGGCCTACCCACACAAGTGAGGTATAATTTTTATCGGGAGACTTGGGGGAACGCTGGGTGGAAGGAAATTTGTGGCTCCTCTCAGATTCCCGAACTTTCTGCCACAGAAATGTGAGGAACATGTGTTTTTTTAGCCAAATTTTGAGGTTTGCAAAGGATTCTGGGTAACAGAACCTGGTCCGAGCCCCGCAAGTCACCCCTCCTTGGATTCCCCTAGGTCTCTAATTTTCAGAAATGCACAGGTTTGGTAGGTTTCCCTGGGTGCCGGCTGAGCTAGAGGCCAAAATCTACAGGTCGGCACTTCGCTAAAAACACCTCTGTTTTCTTCCAAAAATTTGGATGTGTCCAAGTTGCGCTTTGGGGCGTTTCCTGTCGCGGGCGCTAGGCCTACCCACACAAGTGAGGTATCATTTTTATTGGGAGACTTGGGGGAACGCTGGGTGGAAGGAAATTTGTGGCTCCTCTCAGATTCCCGAACTTTCTGCCACAGAAATGTGAGGAACATGTGTTTTTTTAGCCAAATTTTGAGGTTTGCAAAGGATTCTGGGTAACAGAACCTGGTCCGAGCCCCGCAAGTCACCCCTCCTTGGATTCCCCTATGTCTCTAGTTTTCAGAAATGCACAGGTTTGGTAGGTTTCCCTAGGTGCCGGCTGAGCTAGAGGCCAAAATCTACAGGTAGGCACTTCGCAAAAAAAACCTCTGTTTTCTTCCAAAAATTTGGATGTGTCCACGTTGCGCTTTGGGGCGTTTCCTGTCGCGGGCGCTAGGCCTACCCACACAAGTGAGGTATCATTTTTATTGGGAGACTTGGGGGAACGCTGCGTGGAAGGAAATTTGTGGCTCCTCTCAGATTCCCGAACTTTCTGCCACAGAAATGTGAGGAACATGTGTTTTTTTAGCCAAATTTTGAGGTTTGCAAAGGATTCTGGGTAACAGAACCTGGTCCGAGCCCCGCAAGTCACCCCTCCTTGGATTCCCCTAGGTCTCTAGTTTTCAGAAATGCACAGGTTTGGTAGGTTTCCCTAGGTGCCGGCTGAGCTAGAGGCCAAAATCTACAGGTAGGCACTTTGCAAAAAACACCTCTGTTTTCTTCCAAATATTTGGATGTGTCCACGTTGCGCTTTGGGGTGTTTCCTGTCGCAAGAGCTAGGCGTACCCACACAAGTGAGGTATCATTTTTATCGGGAGACTTGGGGGAACGCTGGGTGGAAGGAAATTTGTGGCTCCTCTCAGATTCCCGAACTTTCTGCCACAGAAATGTGAGGAACATGTGTTTTTTAGCCAAATTTTGAGGTTTGCAAAGGATTCTGGGTAACAGAACCTGGTCCGAGCCCCGCAAGTCACCCCTCCTTGGATTCCCCTAGGTCTCTAGTTTTCAGAAATGCACAGGTTTGGTAGGTTTCCCTAGGTGCCGGCTGAGCTAGAGGCCAAAATCTACAGGTAGGCACTTCGCAAAAAACACCTCTGTTTTCTTCCAAAAATGTGGATGTGTCCACGTTGCGCTTTGGGGCGTTTCCTGTCGCGGGCGCTAGGCCTACCCACACAAGTGAGGTATCATTTTTATTGGGAGACTTGGGAGACTTGGGGGAACGCTGCGTGGAAGGAAATTTGTGGCTCCTCTCAGATTCCCGAACTTTCTGCCACAGAAATGTGAGGAACATGTGTTTTTTTAGCCAAATTTTGAGGTTTGCAAAGGATTCTGGGTAACAGAACCTGGTCCGAGCCCCGCAAGTCACCCCTCCTTGGATTCCCCTAGGTCTCTAGTTTTCAGAAATGCACAGGTTTGGTAGGTTTCCCTAGATGCCGGCTGAGCTAGAGGCCAAAATCTACAGGTAGGCACTTCGCAAAAAACACCTCTGTTTTCTTCCAAAAATTTGGATGTGTCCACGTTGCGCTTTGGGGCGTTTCCTGTCGCGGGCGCTAGGCCTACCCACACAAGTGAGGTATCATTTTTATTGGGAGACTTGGGGGAACGCTGCGTGGAAGGAAATTTGTGGCTCCTCTCAGATTCCCGAACTTTCTGCCACAGAAATGTGAGGAACATGTGTTTTTTTAGCCAAATTTTGAGGTTTGCAAAGGATTCTGGGTAACAGAACCTGGTCCGAGCCCCGCAAGTCACCCCTCCTTGGATTGCCCTAGGTCTCTAGTTTTCAGAAATGCACAGGTTTGGTAGGTTTCCCTAGGTGCCGGCTGAGCTAGAGGCCAAAATACACAGGTTGGCACTTCGCTAAAAACACCTCTGTTTTCTTCCAAAAATTTGGATGTGTCCATGTTGCGCTTTGGGGTGTTTCTTGTCGCAGGAGCTAGGCGTACCCACACAAGTGAGGTATCATTATTATTGGGAGACTTGGGGGAACGCTGCGTGGAAGGAAATTTGTGGCTCCTCTCAGATTCCCGAACTTTCTGCCACAGAAATGTGAGGAACATGTGTTTTTTTAGCCCAATTTTGAGGTTTGCAAAGGATTCTGGGTAACAGAACCTGGTCCGAGCCCCGCAAGTCACCCCTCCTTGCATTGCCCTAGGTCTCTAGTTTTCAGAAATGCACAGGTTTGGTAGGTTTCCCTAGGTGCCGGCTGAGCTAGAGGCCAAAATCTACAGGTAGGCACTTCGCTAAAAACACCTCTGTTTTCTTCCAAAAATTTGGATGTGTCCACGTTGCGCTTTGGGGCGTTTCCTGTCGCGGGCGCTAGGCCTAACCACACAAGTGAGGTATCATTTTTATTGGGAGACTTGGGGGAACGCTGCGTGGAAGGAAATTTGTGTCTCCTCTCAGATTCCCGAACTTTCTGCCACAGAAATGTGAGGAACATGTGTTTTTTTAGCCAAATTTTGAGGTTTGCAAAGGATTCTGGGTAACAGAACCTGGTCCGAGCCCCGCAAGTCACCCCTCCTTGGATTCCCCTAGGTCTCTAGTTTTCAGAAATGCACAGGTTTGGTAGGTTTCCCTAGGTGCCGGCTGAGCTAGAGGCCAAAATCTACAGGTAGGCACTTTGCAAAAAACACCTCTGTTTTCTTCCAAATATTTGGATGTGTCCACGTTGCGCTTTGGGGTGTTTCCTGTCGCAAGAGCTAGGCGTACCCACACAAGTGAGGTATCATTTTTATCGGGAGACTTGGGGGAACGCTGGGTGGAAGGAAATTTGTGGCTCCTCTCAGATTCCCGAACTTTCTGCCACAGAAATGTGAGGAACATGTGTTTTTTAGCCAAATTTTGAGGTTTGCAAAGGATTCTGGGTAACAGAACCTGGTCCGAGCCCCGCAAGTCACCCCTCCTTGGATTCCCCTAGGTCTCTAGTTTTCAGAAATGCACAGGTTTGGTAGGTTTCCCTAGGTGCCGGCTGAGCTAGAGGCCAAAATCTACAGGTAGGCACTTTGCAAAAAACACCTCTGTTTTCTTCCAAAAATGTGGATGTGTCCACGTTGCGCTTTGGGGCGTTTCCTGTCGCGGGCGCTAGGCCTACCCACAAGTGAGGTATCATTTTTATTGGGAGACTTGGGGGAACGCTGCGTGGAAGGAAATTTGTGGCTCCTCTCAGATTCCCGAACTTTCTGCCACAGAAATGTGAGGAACATGTGTTTTTTTAGCCAAATTTTGAGGTTTGCAAAGGATTCTGGGTAACAGAACCTGGTCCGAGCCCCGCAAGTCACCCCTCCTTGGATTGCCCTAGGTCTCTAGTTTTCAGAAATGCACAGGTTTGGTAGGTTTCCCTAGGTGCCGGCTGAGCTAGAGGCCAAAATCTACAGGTAGGCACTTCGCAAAAAACACCTCTGTTTTCTTCCAAAAATTTGGATGTGTCCACGTAGTGCTTTGGGGCGTTTCCTGTCGCGGGCGCTAGGCCTACCCACACAAGTGAGGTATCATTTTTATCGGGAGACTTCGGGGAACGCTGGGTGGAAGGAAATTTGTGCTCCTCTCAGATTCCCGAACTTTCTGCCACAGAAATGTGAGGAACATGTGTTTTTTTAGCCAAATTTTGAGGTTTGCAAAGGATTCTGGGTAACAGAACCTGGTCCGAGCCCCACAAGTCACCCCTCCTTGGATTCCCCTAAGTCTCTAGTTTTCAGAAATGCACAGGTTTGGTAGGTTTCCCTAGGTGCCGGCTGAGCTAGAGGCCAAAATCTACAGGTAGGCACTTCGCAAAAAACACCTCTGTTTTCTTCCAAAAATTTGGATGTGTCCACGTTGCGCTTTGGGGCGTTTCCTGTCGCGGGCGCTAGGCCTACCCACACAAGTGAGGTATCATTATTATTGGGAGACTTGGGGGAACGCTGCGTGGAAGGAAATTTGTGGCTCCTCTCAGATTCCCGAACTTTCTGCCACAGAAATGTGAGGAACATGTGTTTTTTTAGCCCAATTTTGAGGTTTGCAAAGGATTCTGGGTAACAGAACCTGGTCCGAGCCCCGCAAGTCACCCCTCCTTGCATTGCCCTAGGTCTCTAGTTTTCAGAAATGCACAGGTTTGGTAGGTTTCCCTAGGTGCCGGCTGAGCTAGAGGCCAAAATCTACAGGTAGGCACTTCGCTAAAAACACCTCTGTTTTCTTCCAAAAATTTGGATGTGTCCACGTTGCGCTTTGGGGCGTTTCCTGACGCGGGCGCTAGGCCTAACCACACAAGTGAGGTATCATTTTTATTGGGAGACTTGGGGGAACGCTGCGTGGAAGGAAATTTGTGGCTCCTCTCAGATTCCCGAACTTTCTGCCACAGAAATGTGAGGAACATGTGTTTTTTTAGCCAAATTTTGAGGTTTGCAAAGGATTCTGGGTAACAGAACCTGGTCCGAGCCCCGCAAGTCACCCCTCCTTGGATTCCCCTAGGTCTCTAGTTTTCAGAAATGCACAGGTTTGGTAGGTTTCCCTAGGTGCCGGCTGAGCTAGAGGCCAAAATCTACAGGTAGGCACTTTGCAAAAAACACCTCTGTTTTCTTCCAAAAATGTGGATGTGTCCACGTTGCGCTTTGGGGCGTTTCCTGTCGCGGGCGCTAGGCCTACCCACACAAGTGAGGTATCATTATTATTGGGAGACTTGGGGGAACGCTGCGTGGAAGGAAATTTGTGGCTCCTCTCAGATTCCCGAACTTTCTGCCACAGAAATGTGAGGAACATGTGTTTTTTTAACCAAATTTTGAGGTTTGCAAAGGATTCTGGGTAACAGAACCTGGTCCGAGCCCCGCAAGTCACCCCTCCTTGCATTGCCCCAGGTCTCTAGTTTTCAGAAATGCACAGGTTTGGTAGGTTTCCCTAGGTGCCGGCTGAGCTAGAGGACAAAATCTACAGGTAGGCACTTCGCTAAAAACACCTCTGTTTTCTTCCAAATATTTGGATGTGTCCACGTTGCGCTTTGGGGTGTTTCCTGTTGCAAGAGCTAGGCGTACCCACACAAGTGAGGTATCATTTTTATCGGGAGACTTGGGGGAACGCTGGGTGGAAGGAAATTTGTGGCTCCTCTCAGATTCCCGAACTTTCTGCCACAGAAATGTGAGGAACATGTGTTTTTTAGCCAAATTTTGAGGTTTGCAAAGGATTCTGGGTAACAGAACCTGGTCCGAGCCTGCAAGTCACCCCTCCTTGGATTCCCCTAGGTCTCTAGTTTTGAGAAATGCACAGGTTTGGTAGGTTTCCATAGGTGCCGGCTGAGCTAGAGGCCAAAATCTACAGGTAGGCACTTCGCAAAAAACACCTCTGTTTTCTTCCAAAAATTTGGATGTGTCCACGTAGTGCTTTGGGGCGTTTCCTGTCACGGGCGCTAGGCCTACCCACACAAGTGAGGTATCATTTTTATCGGGAGACTTCGGGGAACGCTGGGTGGAAGGAAATTTGTGGCTCCTCTCAGATTCCCGAACTTTCTGCCACAGAAATGTGAGGAACATGTGTTTTTTTAGCCAAATTTTGAGGTTTGCAAAGGATTCTGGGTAACAGAACCTGGTCCGAGCCCAGCAAGTCACCCCTCCTTGGATTCCCCTATGTCTCTAGTTTTCAGAAATGCACAGGTTTGGTAGGTTTCCCTATGTGCCGGCTGAGCTAGAGGACAAAATCTACAGGTAGGAAATTCACAAAAAACACCTGTTTTCTTCCAAAAAATTTGGATGTGTCCACGTTGCGCTTTGGGGCGTTTTCTGTCGCGGGCGCTAGGCCTACCCACACAAGTGAGGTATCATTTTTATCGGGAGACTTGGGGGATCACTGGGTGGAAGGAAATTTGTGGCTCCTCTCAGAATCCCGAACTTTCTGCCACAGAAATGTGAGGAACATGTGTTTTTTTAGCCAAATTTTGAGGTTTGCAAAGGATTCTGGGTAACAGAACCTGGTCCGATCCCCGGAAGTCACCCCTCCTTGGATTCCCCTAGGTCTCTAGTTTTCAGAAATGCACAGGTTTGGTAGGTTTCCCTAGGTGCCGGCTGAGCTAGAGGCCAAAATCTACAGGTAGGCACTTCGCAAAAAACACCTCTGTTTTCTTCCAAAAAATTGGATATGTCCACTTTGCGCTTTGGGGCGTTTCCTGTCGTGGGTGCTAGGCCTACCCACACAAGTGAGGTATCATTTTTATTGGGAGACTTGGGAGACTTGGGGGAACGCTGCGTGGAAGGAAATTTGTGGCTCCTCTCAGATTCCCGAACTTTCTGCCACAGAAATGTGAGGAACATGTGTTTTTTTAGCCAAATTTTGAGGTTTGCAAAGGATTCTGGGTAACAGAACCTGGTCCGAGCCCCGCAAGTCACCCCTCCTTGGATTCCCCTTGGTCTCTAGTTTTCAGAAATGCACAGGTTTGGTAGGTTTCCCTAGGTGCCGGCTAAGCTAGAGGCCAAAATCTACAGGTAGGCACTTCGCAAAAAACACCTCTGTTTTCTTCCAAAAATGTGGATGTGTCCACGTTGCGCTTTGGGGCGTTTCCTGTCGCGGGCGCTAGGCCTACCCACACAAGTGAGGTATCATTTTTATTGGGAGACTTGGGGGAACGCTGCGTGGAAGGAAATTTGTGGCTCCTCTCAGATTCCCGAACTTTCTGCCACAGAAATGTGAGGAACATGTGTTTTTTTAGCCAAATTTTGAGGTTTGCAAAGGATTCTGGGTAACAGAACCTGGTCCGAGCCCCGCAACTCACCCCTCCTTGGATTTCCATAGGTCTCTAGTTTTCAGAAATGCACAGGTTTGGTAGATTTCCCTAGGTGCCGGCTGAGCTAGAGGCCAAAATCTACAGGTAGGCACTTCGCAAAAAACACCTCTGTTTTCTTCCAAAAAATTGGATATGTCCACGTTGCGCTTTGGGGCGTTTCCTGTCGTGGGCGCTAGGCCTACCCACACAAGTGAGGTATCATTTTTATTGGGAGACTTGGGAGACTTGGGGGAACGCTGCGTGGAAGGAAATTTGTGGCTCCTCTCAGATTCCCGAACTTTCTGCCACAGAAATGTGAGGAACATGTGTTTTTTTAGCCAAATTTTGAGGTTTGCAAAGGATTCTGGGTAACAGAACCTGGTCCGAGCCCCGCAAGTCACCCCTCCTTGGATTCCCCTAGGTCTCTAGTTTTCAGAAATGCACAGGTTTGGTAGGTTTCCCTAGGTGCCGGCTGAGCTAGAGGCCAAAATCTACAGGTAGGCACTTCGCTAAAAACACCTCTGTTTTCTTCCAAAAATTTGGATGTGTCCACGTTGCGCTTTGGGGCGTTTCCTGTCGCGGGAGCTAGGCCTACCCACACAAGTGAGGTATCATTTTTATCGGGAGACTTGGGGAACGCTGGGTGGAAGGAAATTTGTGGCTCCTCTCAGATTCCCGAACTTTCTGCCACAGAAATGTGAGGAACATGTGTTTTTTTAGCCAAATTTTGAGGTTTGCAAAGGATTCTGGGTAACAGAACCTGGTCCGAGCCCGCAAGTCACCCCTCCTTGGATTGCCCTAGGTCTCTAGTTTTCAGAAATGCACAGGTTTGGTAGGTTTCCCTAGGTGCCGGCTGAGCTAGAGGCCAAAATCTACAGGTAGGCACTTCGCAAAAAACACCTCTGTTTTCTTCCAAAAATTTGGATGTGTCAACGTTGTGCTTTGGGACGTTTCCTGTCGCGGGCACTAGGCCTACCCACACAAGTGAGGTATCATTTTTATCGGGAGACTTGGGGGAACGCTGGGTGGAAGGAAATTTGTGTCTCCTCTCAGATTCCCGAACTTTCTGCCACAGAAATGTGAGGAACATGTGTTTTTTTAGCCAAATTTTGAGGTTTGCAAAGGATTCTGGGTAACAGAACCTGGTCCGAGCCCAGGAAGATACCCCTCCTCGGATTCCCCTATGTCTCTAGTTTTCAGAAATGCACAGGTTTGGTAGGTTTCCCTAGGTGCCGGCTGAGCTACAGGCCAAAATCCACAGGTAGGCACTGTTTTCTTTCAAAAATTTGGATGTGTCCACGTTGCGCTTTGGGGCGTTTCCTGTCGCGGGCTCTAGGCCTACCCACACAAGTGAGGTATCATTTTTATCGGGAGACTTGGGGGAAAGCTGGGTGGAAGGAAATTTGTGGCTCCTCTCAGATTCCTGAACTTTCTGCCACAGAAATGTGAGGAACATGTGTTTTTTTAGCCAGATTTTGAGGTTTGCAATGGATTCTGGGTAACAGAACCTGGTCCGAGCCCCGCAAGTCACCCCTCCTTGGATTCCCCTAGGTCTCTAGTTTTCAGAAATGCACAGGTTTGGTAGGTTTCCCTAGCTGCCGGCTGAGCTAGAGGCCAAAATCTACAGGTAGGCACTTCGCCAAAAACACCTCTGTTTTCTTCCAAAAATTTGGATGTGTCCACGTTGCGCTTTGGGGAATTCCTGTCGCGGGCGCTAGGCCTACCCACACAAGTGAGGTATCATTTTTATCGGGAGACTTGGGGGAACGCTGGGTGGAAGGAAATTTGTGGCTCCTCTCAGATTCCCGAACTTTCTGCCACAGAAATGTGAGGAACATGTGTTTTTTTAGCCAAATTTTGAGGTTTGCAAAGGATTCTGGGTAACAGAACCTGGTCCGAGCCCCGCAAGTCACCCCTCCTTGGATTCCCCTAGGTCTCTAGTTTTCAGAAATGCACAGGTTTGGTAGGTTTCCCTAGGTGCCGGCTGAGCTAGAGGCCAAAATCTACAGGTAGGCACTTCGCTAAAAACACCTCTGTTTTCTTCCAAAAATTTGGATGTGTCCACGTTGCGCTTTGGGGCGTTTCCTGTCGCGGGAGCTAGGCCTACCCACACAAGTGAGGTATCATTTTTATCGGGAGACTTGGGGGAACGCTGGGTGGAAGGAAATTTGTGGCTCCTCTCAGATTCCCGAACTTTCTGCCACAGAAATGTGAGGAACATGTGTTTTTTTAGCCAAATTTTGAGGTTTGCAAAGGATTCTGGGTAACAGAACCTGGTCCGAGCCCCGCAAGTCACCCCTCCTTGGATTGCCCTAGGTCTCTAGTTTTCAGAAATGCACAGGTTTGGTAGGTTTCCCTAGGTGCCGGCTGAGCTAGAGGCCAAAATCTACAGGTAGGCACTTCGCTAAAAACACCTCTGTTTTCTTTCAAACATTCAGATGTGTCCACGTTGCGCTTTGGGGTGTTTCCTGTCGCGGGAGCTAGGCGTACCCACACAAGTGAGGTATCATTTTTATCGGGAGACTTGGGGGAATGCTGGGTGGAAGGAAATGTGTGCCTCCTCTCAGATTCCCGAACTTTCTGCCACAGAAATGTGAGGAACATGTGTTTTTTTAGCCAAATTTTGAGGTTTGCAAAGGATTCTGGGTAACAGAACCTGGTCCGAGCCCCGCAAGTCACCCTTCCTTGGATTTCCCTAGGTCTCTAGTTTTCAGAAATGCACAGGTTTGGTAGGTTTCCATAGGTGCCGGCTGAGCTAGAGGCCAAAATCTACAGGTAGGCACTTCGCAAAAAACACCTCTGTTTTCTTCCAAAAATTTGGATGTGTCAACTTTGTGCTTTGGGACGTTTCCTGTCGCGGGCACTAGGCCTACCCACACAAGTGAGGTATCATTTTTATCGGGAGACTTGGGGGAACGCTGGGTGGAAGGAAATTTGTGTCTCCTCTCAGATTCCCGAACTTTCTGCCACAGAAATGTGAGGAACATGTGTTTTTTTAGCCAAATTTTGAGGTTTGCAAAGGATTCTGGGTAACAGAACCTGGTCCGAGCCCAGGAAGATACCCCTCCTTGGATTCCCCTATGTCTCTAGTTTTCAGAAATGCACAGGTTTGGTAGGTTTCCCTAGGTGCCGGCTGAGCTACAGGCCAAAATCCACAGGTAGGCACTGTTTTCTTTCAAAAATTTGGATGTGTCCACGTTGCGCTTTGGGGCGTTTCCTGTCGCGGGCTCTAGGCCTACCCACACAAGTGAGGTATCATTTTTATCGGGAGACTTGGGGGAAAGCTGGGTGGAAGGAAATTTGTGGCTCCTCTCAGATTCCTGAACTTTCTGCCACAGAAATGTGAGGAACATGTGTTTTTTTAGCCAGATTTTGAGGTTTGCAATGGATTCTGGGTAACAGAACCTGGTCTGAGCAACCGCAAGTCACCCCTCCTTGGATTCCCCTAGGTCTCTAGTTTTCAGAAATGCACAGGTTTGGTAGGTTTCCCTAGCTGCCGGCTGAGCTAGAGGCCAAAATCTACAGGTAGGCACTTCGCAAAAAACACCTCTGTTTTCTTCCAAAAATTTGGATGTGTCCACGTTGCGCTTTGGGGCGTTTCCTGTCGCGGGCGCTAGGCCTACCCACACAAGTGAGGTATCATTTTTATCGGGAGACTTGGGGGAACGCTGGGTGGAAGGAAATTTGTGGCTCCTCTCAGATTCCCGAACTTTCTGCCACAGAAATGTGAGGAACATGTGTTTTTTTAGCCAAATTTTGAGGTTTGCAAAGGATTCTGGGTAACAGAACCTGGTCCGAGCCCCGCAAGTCACCCCTCCTTGGATTCCCCTAGGTCTCTAGTTTTCAGAAATGCACAGGTTTGGTAGGTTTCCCTAGGTGCCGGCTGAGCTAGAGGCCAAAATCTACAGGTAGGCACTTCGCTAAAAACACCTCTGTTTTCTTCCAAAAATTTGGATGTGTCCACGTTGCGCTTTGGGGCGTTTCCTGTCGCGGGAGCTAGGCCTACCCACACAAGTGAGGTATCATTTTTATCGGGAGACTTGGGGGAACGCTGGGTGGAAGGAAATTTGTGGCTCCTCTCAGATTCCCGTATTTTCTGCCACAGAAATGTGAGGAACATGTGTTTTTTTAGCCAAATTTTGAGGTTTGCAAAGGATTCTGGGTAACAGAACCTGGTCCGAGCCCCGCAAGTCACCCCTCCTTGGATTCCCCTAGGTCTCTAGTTTTCAGAAATGCACAGGTTTGGTAGGTTTCCCTAGGTGCCGGCTGAGCTAGAGGCCAAAATTTACAGGTAGGCACTTCGCAAAAAACACCTCTGTTTTCTTCCAAAAAATTGGATATGTCCACGTTGCGCTTTGGGGCGTTTCCTGTCGTGGGCGCTAGGCCTACCCACACAAGTGAGGTATCATTTTTATTGGGAGACTTGGGAGACTTGGGGGAACGCTGCGTGGAAGGAAATTTGTGGCTCCTCTCAGATTCCCGAACTTTCTGCCACAGAAATGTGAGGAACATGTGTTTTTTTAGCCAAATTTTGAGGTTTGCAAAGGATTCTGGGTAACAGAACCTGGTCCGAGCCCCGCAAGTCACCCCTCCTTGGATTCCCCTTGGTCTCTAGTTTTCAGAAATGCACAGGTTTGGTAGGTTTCCCTAGGTGCCGGCTGAGCTAGAGGCCAAAATCTACAGGTAGGCACTTCGCTAAAAACACCTCTGTTTTCTTCCAAAAATTTGGATGTGTCCACGTTGCGCTTTGGGGCGTTTCCTGTCGCGGGAGCTAGGCCTACCCACACAAGTGAGGTATCATTTTTATCGGGAGACTTGGGGAAACGCTGGGTGGAAGGAAATTTGTGGCTCCTCTCAGATTCCCGAACTTTCTGCCACAGAAATGTGAGGAACATGTGTTTTTTTAGCCAAATTTTGAGGTTTGCAAAGGATTCTGGGTAACAGAACCTGGTCCGAGCCCCGCAAGTCACCCCTCCTTGGATTGCCCTAGGTCTCTAGTTTTCAGAAATGCACAGGTTTGGTAGGTTTCCCTAGGTGCCGGCTGAGCTAGAGGCCAAAATCTACAGGTAGGCACTTCGCTACAAAGACCTCTGTTTTCTTCCAAATATTTGGATGTGTCCATTTTGCGCTTTGGGGTGTTTCCTGTCGCGGGAGCTAGGCGTACCCACACAAGTGAGGTATCATTTTTATCGGGAGACTTGGGGGAATGCTGGGTGGAAGGAAATGTGTGCCTCCTCTCAGATTCCCGAACTTTCTGCCACAGAAATGAGAGGAACATGTGTTTTTTTAGCCAAATTTTGAGGTTTGCAAAGGATTCTGGGTAACAGAACCTGGTCCGAGCCCCGCAAGTCACCCTTCCTTGGATTTCCCTAGGTCTCTAGTTTTCAGAAATGCACAGGTTTGGTAGGTTTCCCTAGGTGCCGGCTGAGCTAGAGGCCAAAATCTACAGGTAGGCACTTCGCAAAAAACACCTCTGTTTTCTTCCAAAAATTTGGATGTGTCAACGTTGTGCTTTGGGACGTTTCCTGTCGCGGGCACTAGGCCTACCCACACAAGTGAGGTATCATTTTTATCGGGAGACTTGGGGGAACGCTGGGTGGAAGGAAATTTGTGGCTCCTCTCAGATTCCCGAACTTTCTGCCACTGAAATGTGAGGAACATGTGTTTTTTTAGCAAAATTTTGAGGTTTGCAAAGGATTCTGGGTAACAGAACCTGGTCCAAGCCCCACAATTCACCCCATCTTGGATTCCCCTAGGTCTCTAGTTTTCAGAAATGCACAGGTTTGGTAGGTTTCCCTAGGTGCCGACTGAGCTACAGGCCAAAATCCACAGGTAGGCACTGTTTTCTTTCAAAAATTTGGATGTGTCCACGTTGCGCTTTGGGGCGTTTCCTGTCGCGGGCGCTAGGCCTACCCCCACAAGTGAGGTATCATTTTTATCGGGAGACTTGGGGGAATGCTGGGTGGAAGGAAATGTGTGCCTCCTCTCAGATTCCCGAACTTTCTGTCACAGAAATTTGAGGAACATGTGTTTTTTTAGCCAAATTTTGAGGTTTGCAAAGGATTCTGGGTAACAGAACCTGGTCCGAGCCCAGGAAGATACCCCTCCTCGGATTCCCCTATGTCTCTAGTTTTCAGAAATGCACAGGTTTGGTAGGTTTCCCTAGGTGCCGGCTGAGCTACAGGCCAAAATCCACAGGTAGGCACTGTTTTCTTTCAAAAATTTGGATGTGTCCACGTTGCGCTTTGGGGCGTTTCCTGTCGCGGGCTCTAGGCCTACCCACACAAGTGAGGTATCATTTTTATCGGGAGACTTGGGGGAAAGCTGGGTGGAAGGAAATTTGTGGCTCCTCTCAGATTCCTGAACTTTCTGCCACAGAAATGTGAGGAACATGTGTTTTTTTAGCCAGATTTTGAGGTTTGCAATGGATTCTGGGTAACAGAACCTGGTCCGAGCCCCGCAAGTCACCACTCCTTGGATTCCCCTAGGTCTTTAGTTGTCAGAAATGCACAGGTTTGGTAGGTTTCCCTAGCTGCCGGCTGAGCTAGAGGCCAAAATCTACAGGTAGGCACTTCGCAAAAAACACCTCTGTTTTCTTCCTAAAATTTAGATGTGTCCACGTTGCGCTTTGGAGCGTTTCCTGTCGCGGGCGCTAGGCCTACCCACACAAGTGAGGTATCATTTTTATCGGGAGACGTGGGGGAACGCTGGGTGGAAGAAAATTTGTGGCTCCTCTCAGATTCCAGAACTTTCTGCCACAGAAATGTGAGGAACATGTGTTTTTTTAGTCAAATTTTGAGGTTTGCAAAGGATTCCGGGTAACAGAACCTGGTCCGAGCAACCGCAAGTCACCCCTCCTTGGATTCCCCTAGGTCTCTAGTTTTCAGAAATGCACAGGTTTGGTAGGTTTCCCTAGCTGCCGGCTGAGCTAGAGGCCAAAATCTACAGGTAGGCACTTCGCAAAAAACACCTCTGTTTTCTTCCAAAAATTTGGATGTGTCCACGTTGCGCTTTGGGGCGTTTCCTGTCGCGGGCGCTAGGCCTACCCACACAAGTGAGGTATCATTTTTATCGGGAGACTTGGGGGAACGCTGGGTGGAAGGAAATTTGTGGCTCCTCTCAGATTCCCGAACTTTCTGCCACAGAAATGTGAGGAACATGTGTTTTTTTAGCCAAATTTTGAGGTTTGCAAAGGATTCTGGGTAACAGAACCTGGTCCGAGCCCCGCAAGTCACCCCTCCTTGGATTCCCCTAGGTCTCTAGTTTTCAGAAATGCACAGGTTTGGTAGGTTTCCCTAGGTGCCGGCTGAGCTAGAGGCCAAAATCTACAGGTAGGCACTTCGCTAAAAACACCTCTGTTTTCTTCCAAAAATTTGGATGTGTCCACGTTGCGCTTTGGGGTGTTTCCTGTCGCGGGAGCTAGGCCTACCCACACAAGTGAGGTGTCATTTTTATCGGGAGACTTGGGGGAACGCTGGGTGGAAGGAAATTTGTGGCTCCTCTCAGATTCCCGAACTTTCTGCCACTGAAATGTGAGGAACATGTGTTTTTTTAGAAACATTTTGAGGTTTGCAAAGGATTCTGGGTAACAGAACCTGGTCCAAGCCCCACAATTCACCCCATCTTGGATTCCCCTAGGTCTCTAGTTTTCAGAAATGCACAGGTTTGGTAGGTTTCCCTAGGTGCCGGCTGAGCTACAGGCCAAAATCCACAGGTAGGCACTGTTTTCTTTCAAAAATTTGGATGTGTCCACGTTGCGCTTTGGGGCGTTTCCTGTCGCGGGCGCTAGGCCTACCCCCACAAGTGAGGTATCATTTTTATCGGGAGACGTGGGGGAACGCTGGGTGGAAGAAAATTTGTGGCTCCTCTCAGATTCCCGAACTTTCTGCCACAGAATTGTGAGGAACATGTGTTTTTTTAGTCAAATTTTGAGGTTTGCAAAGGATTCTGGGTAACAAAACCTGGTCCGAGCAACCGCAAGTCACCCCTCCTTGGATTCCCCTAGGTCTCTAGTTTTCAGAAATGCACAGGTTTGGTAGGTTTCCCTAGCTGCCGGCTGAGCTAGAGGCCAAAATCTACAGGTAGGCACTTCGCCAAAAACACCTCTGTTTTCTTCCAAAAATTTGGATGTGTCCACGTTGCGCTTTGGGGAATTCCTGTCGCGGGCGCTAGGCCTACCCACACAAGTGAGGTATCATTTTTATCGGGAGACTTGGGGGAACGCTGGGTGGAAGGACATTTGTGGCTCCTCTCAGATTCCCGAACTTTCTGCCACAGAAATGTGAGGAACATGTGTTTTTTTAGCCAAATTTTGAGGTTTGCAAAGGATTCTGGGTAACAGAACCTGGTCCGAGCCCCGCAAGTCACCCCTCCTTGGATTCCCCTAGGTCTCTAGTTTTCAGAAATGCACAGGTTTGGTAGGTTTCCCTAGGTGCCGGCTGAGCTAGAGGCCAAAATCTACAGGTAGGCACTTCGCTAAAAACACCTCTGTTTTCTTCCAAAAATTTGGATGTGTCCACGTTGCGCTTTGGGGCGTTTCCTGTCGCGGGAGCTAGGCCTACCCACACAAGTGAGGTATCATTTTTATCGGGAGACTTGGGGGAACGCTGGGTGGAAGGAAATTTGTGGCTCCTCTCAGATTCCCGAACTTTCTGCCACAGAAATGAGAGGAACATGTGTTTTTTTAGCCAAATTTTGAGGTTTGCAAAGGATTCTGGGTAACAGAACCTGGTCCGAGCCCCGCAAGTCACCCCTCCTTGGATTGCCCTAGGTCTCTAGTTTTCAGAAATGCACAGGTTTGGTAGGTTTCCCTAGGTGCCGGCTGAGCTAGAGGCCAAAATCTACAGGTAGGCACTTCGCTAAAAACACCTCTGTTTTCTTTCAAACATTCAGATGTGTCCACGTTGCGCTTTGGGGTGTTTCCTGTCGCGGGAGCTAGGCGTACCCACACAAGTGAGGTATCATTTTTATCGGGAGACTTGGGGGAACGCTGGGTGGAAGGAAATTTGTGCCTCCTCTCAGATTCCCGAACTTTCTGCCACAGAAATGTGTGGAACATGTGTTTTTTTTGCCAAATTTTGAGGTTTGCAAAGGATTCTGGGTAACAGAACCTGGTCCGAGCCCTGCAAGTCACCCCTCCATGGATTGCCCTAGGTCTCTAGTTTTCAGAAATGCACAGGTTTGGTAGGTTTCCCTAGGTGCCGGCTGAGCTAGAGGCCAAAATCTACAGGTAGGCACTTTGCAAAAAACACCTCTGTTTTCTTCCAAAAATGTGGATGTGTCCACGTTGTGCTTTGGGGCGTTTCCTGTCGCGGGCGCTAGGCCTACCCACACAAGTGAGGTATCATTTTTATCGGGAGACTTGGGGGAACGCTGGGTGGAAGGAAATTTGTGGCTCCTCTCAGATTCCAGAACATTCTGCCACAGAAATGTGAGGAACATGTGTTTTTTTAGCCAAATTTTGAGGTTTGCAAAGGATTATGGGTAACAGAACCTGGTCCGAGCCCCGCAAGTCACCCCTCCTTGGATTCCCCTAGGTCTCTAGTTTTCAGAAATGCACAGGTTTGGTAGGTTTCCCTAGGTGCCGGCTGAGCTAGAGGCCAAAATCTATAGGTAGGCACTTCGCTAAAAACACCCCTGTTTTCTTCCAAAAATTTGGATGTGTCCACATTGCGCTTTGGGGCGTTTCCTGTCGCGGGAGCTAGGCCTACCCACACAAGTGAGGTATCATTTTTATCGGGAGAGTTGGGGGAACGCTGGGTGGAAGGAAATTTGTGGCTCCTCTCAGATTCCCGAACTTTCTGCCACAGAAATGTGAGTAACATGTGTTTTTTTAGCCAAATTTTGAGGTTTGCAAAGGATTCTGGGTAACAGAACCTGGTCCGAGCCCCGCAAGTCACCCCTCCTTGGATTCCTCTAGGTCTCTAGTTTTCAGAAATGCACAGGTTTGGTAGATTTCCCTAGGTGCCGGCTGAGCTAGAGGCCAAAATCTACAGGTAGGCACTTCGCAAGAAATACCTCTGTTTTCTTCCAAAAATTTGGATGTGTCCACGTTGCGCTTTGGGGCGTTTCCTGTCGCGGGCGCTAGGCCTACCCACACAAGTGAGGTATCATTTTTATTGGGAGACTTGGGGGAACGCTGCGTGGAAGGAAATTTGTGGCTCCTCTCAGATTCCCGAACTTTCTGTCACAGAAATGTGAGGAACATGTGTTTTTTTAGCCAAATTTTGAGGTTTGCAAAGGATTCTGGGTAACAGAACCTGGTCCGAGCCCCGCAAGTCACCCCTCCTTGGATTCCCCTAGGTCTCTAGTTTTCAGAAATGCACAGGTTTGGTAGGTTTCCCTAGGGGCCGGCTGAGCTAGAGGCCAAAATCTACAGGTAGGCACTTTGCAAAAAACACCTCTGTTTTCTTCCAAAAATGTGGATGTGTCCACGTTGCGCTTTGGGGCGTTTCCTGTAGCGGGCGCTAGGCCTACCTACACAAGTGAGGTATCATTTTTATTGGGAGACTTGGGGGAACGCTGCGTGGAAGGAAATTTGAGGCTCCTCTCAGATTCCCGAACTTTCTGCCACAGAAATGTGAGGAACATGTGTTTTTTTAGCCAAATTTTGAGGTTTGCAAAGGATTCTGGGTAACAGAACCTGGTCCGAGCCCCGCAAGTCACCCCTCCTTGGATTCCCCTAGGTCTCTAGTTTTCAGAAATGCACAGGTTTGGTAGGTTTCCCCAGGTGCCGGCTGAGCTAGAGGCCAAAATCTATAGGTAGGCACTTCGCTAAAAACACCTCTGTTTTCTTCCAAAAATTTGGATGTGTCCACGTTGCGCTTTGGGGCATTTCCTGTCGCGGGAGCTAGGCCTACCCACACAAGTGAGGTATAATTTTTATCGGGAGACTTGGGGGAACGCTGGGTGGAAGGAAATTTGTGGCTCCTCTCAGATTCCCGAACTTTCTGCCACAGAAATGTGAGGAACATGTGTTTTTTTAGCCAAATTTTGAGGTTTGCAAAGGATTCTGGGTAACAGAACCTGGTCCGAGCCCCGCAAGTCACCCCTCCTTGGATTCCCCTAGGTCTCTAATTTTCAGAAATGCACAGGTTTGGTAGGTTTCCCTGGGTGCCGGCTGAGCTAGAGGCCAAAATCTACAGGTCGGCACTTCGCTAAAAACACCTCTGTTTTCTTCCAAAAATTTGGATGTGTCCAAGTTGCGCTTTGGGGCGTTTCCTGTCGCGGGCGCTAGGCCTACCCACACAAGTGAGGTATCATTTTTATTGGGAGACTTGGGGGAACGCTGGGTGGAAGGAAATTTGTGGCTCCTCTCAGATTCCCGAACTTTCTGCCACAGAAATGTGAGGAACATGTGTTTTTTTAGCCAAATTTTGAGGTTTGCAAAGGATTCTGGGTAACAGAACCTGGTCCGAGCCCCGCAAGTCACCCCTCCTTGGATTCCCCTAGGTCTCTAGTTTTCAGAAATGCACAGGTTTGGTAGGTTTCCCTAGGTGCCGGCTGAGCTAGAGGCCAAAATCTATAGGTAGGCACTTCGCTAAAAACACCCCTGTTTTCTTCCAAAAATTTGGATGTGTCCACATTGCGCTTTGGGGCGTTTCCTGTCGCGGGAGCTAGGCCTACCCACACAAGTGAGGTATCATTTTTATCGGGAGAGTTGGGGGAACGCTGGGTGGAAGGAAATTTGTGGCTCCTCTCAGATTCCCGAACTTTCTGCCACAGAAATGTGAGGAACATGTGTTTTTTTAGCCAAATTTTGAGGTTTGCAAAGGATTCTGGGTAACAGAACATGGTCCGAGCCCCGCAAGTCACCCCTCCTTGGATTCCTCTAGGTCTCTAGTTTTCAGAAATGCACAGGTTTGGTAGATTTCCCTAGGTGCCGGCTGAGCTAGAGGCCAAAATCTACAGGTAGGCACTTTGCAAAAAACACCTCTGTTTTCTTCCAAAAATTTGGATGTGTCCACGTTGCGCTTTGGGGCGTTTCCTGTCGCGGGCGCTAGGCCTACCCACACAAGTGAGGTATCATTTTTATTGGGAGACTTGGGGGAACGCTGCGTGGAAGGAAATTTGTGGCTCCTCTCAGATTCCCGAACTTTCTGTCACAGAAATGTGAGGAACATGTGTTTTTTTAGCCAAATTTTGAGGTTTGCAAAGGATTCTGGGTAACAGAACCTGGTCCGAGCCCCGCAAGTCACCCCTCCTTGGATTCCCCTAGGTCTCTAGTTTTCAGAAATGCACAGGTTTGGTAGGTTTCCCTAGGGGCCGGCTGAGCTAGAGGCCAAAATCTACAGGTAGGCACTTTGCAAAAAACACCTCTGTTTTCTTCCAAAAATGTGGATGTGTCCACGTTGCGCTTTGGGGCGTTTCCTGTCGCGGGCGCTAGGCCTACCTACACAAGTGAGGTATCATTTTTATTGGGAGACTTGGGGGAACGCTGCGTGGAAGGAAATTTGAGGCTCCTCTCAGATTCCCGAACTTTCTGCCACAGAAATGTGAGGAACATGTGTTTTTTTAGCCAAATTTTGAGGTTTGCAAAGGATTCTGGGTAACAGAACCTGGTTCGAGCCCCGTAAGTCACCCCTCCATGGATTGCCCTAGGTCTCTAGTTTTCAGAAATGCACAGGTTTGGTAGGTTTCCCTAGGTGCCGGCTGAGCTAGAGGCCAAAATCTACAGGTAGGCACTTTGCAAAAAACACCTCTGTTTTCTTCCAAAAATGTGGATGTGTCAACGTTGTGCTTTGGGGCGTATCCTGTTGCGGGCGCTAGGCCTACCCACACAAGTGAGGTATCATTTTTATCGGGAGACTTGGGGGAACGCTGGGTGGAAGGAAATTTGTGGCTCCTCTCAGATTCCAGAACTTTCTGCCACAGAAATGTGAGGAACATGTGTTTTTTTAGCCAAATTTTGAGGTTTGCAAAGGATTCTGGGTAACAGAACCTGGTCCGAGCCCCGCAAGTCACCCCTCCTTGGATTCCCCTAGGTCTCTAGTTTTCAGAAATGCACAGGTTTGGTAGGTTTCCCCAGGTGCCGGCTGAGCTAGAGGCCAAAATCTATAGGTAGGCACTTCGCTAAAAACACCTCTGTTTTCTTCCAAAAATTTGGATGTGTCCACGTTGCGCTTTGGGGCATTTCCTGTCGCGGGAGCTAGGCCTACCCACACAAGTGAGGTATAATTTTTATCGGGAGACTTGGGGGAACGCTGGGTGGAAGGAAATTTGTGGCTCCTCTCAGATTCCCGAACTTTCTGCCACAGAAATGTGAGGAACATGTGTTTTTTTAGCCAAATTTTGAGGTTTGCAAAGGATTCTGGGTAACAGAACCTGGTCCGAGCCCCGCAAGTCACCCCTCCTTGGATTCCCCTAGGTCTCTAATTTTCAGAAATGCACAGGTTTGGTAGGTTTCCCTGGGTGCCGGCTGAGCTAGAGGCCAAAATCTACAGGTCGGCACTTCGCTAAAAACACCTCTGTTTTCTTCCAAAAATTTGGATGTGTCCAAGTTGCGCTTTGGGGCGTTTCCTGTCGCGGGCGCTAGGCCTACCCACACAAGTGAGGTATCATTTTTATTGGGAGACTTGGGGGAACGCTGGGTGGAAGGAAATTTGTGGCTCCTCTCAGATTCCCGAACTTTCTGCCACAGAAATGTGAGGAACATGTGTTTTTTTAGCCAAATTTTGAGGTTTGCAAAGGATTCTGGGTAACAGAACCTGGTCCGAGCCCCGCAAGTCACCCCTCCTTGGATTCCCCTAGGTCTCTAGTTTTCAGAAATGCACAGGTTTGGTAGGTTTCCCTTGGTGCCGGCTGAGCTAGAGGCCAAAATCTACAGGTAGGCACTTCGCAAAAAAAACCTCTGTTTTCTTCCAAAAATTTGGATGTGTCCACGTTGCGCTTTGGGGCGTTTCCTGTCGCGGGCGCTAGGCCTACCCACACAAGTGAGGTATCATTTTTATTGGGAGACTTGGGGGAACGCTGCGTGGAAGGAAATTTGTGGCTCCTCTCAGATTCCCGAACTTTCTGCCACAGAAATGTGAGGAACATGTGTTTTTTTAGCCAAATTTTGAGGTTTGCAAAGGATTCTGGGTAACAGAACCTGGTCCGAGCCCCGCAAGTCACCCCTCCTTGGATTCCCCTAGGTCTCTAGTTTTCAGAAATGCACAGGTTTGGTAGGTTTCCCTAGGTGCCGGCTGAGCTAGAGGCCAAAATCTACAGGTAGGCACTTTGCAAAAAACACCTCTGTTTTCTTCCAAAAATGTGGATGTGTCCACGTTGCGCTTTGGGGCGTTTCCTGTCGCGGGCGCTAGGCCTACCCACACAAGTGAGGTATCATTTTTATTGGGAGACTTGGGAGACTTGGGGGAACGCTGCGTGGAAGGAAATTTGTGGCTCCTCTCAGATTCCCGAACTTTCTGCCACAGAAATGTGAGGAACATGTGTTTTTTTAGCCAAATTTTGAGGTTTGCAAAGGATTCTGGGTAACAGAACCTGGTCCGAGCCCCGCAAGTCACCCCTCCTTGGATTCCCCTAGGTCTCTAGTTTTCAGAAATGCACAGGTTTGGTAGGTTTCCCTAGATGCCGGCTGAGCTAGAGGCCAAAATCTACAGGTAGGCACTTCGCAAAAAACACCTCTGTTTTCTTCCAAAAATTTGGATGTGTCCACGTTGCGCTTTGGGGCGTTTCCTGTCGCGGGCGCTAGGCCTACCCACACAAGTGAGGTATCATTTTTATTGGGAGACTTGGGGGAACGCTGCGTGGAAGGAAATTTGTGGCTCCTCTCAGATTCCCGAACTTTCTGCCACAGAAATGTGAGGAACATGTGTTTTTTTAGCCAAATTTTGAGGTTTGCAAAGGATTCTGGGTAACAGAACCTGGTCCGAGCCCCGCAAGTCACCCCTCCTTGGATTGCCCTAGGTCTCTAGTTTTCAGAAATGCACAGGTTTGGTAGGTTTCCCTAGGTGCCGGCTGAGCTAGAGGCCAAAATACACAGGTTGGCACTTCGCTAAAAACACCTCTGTTTTCTTTCAAAAATTTGGATGTGTCCATGTTGCGCTTTGGGGTGTTTCTTGTCGCAGGAGCTAGGCGTACCCACACAAGTGAGGTATCATTATTATTGGGAGACTTGGGGGAACGCTGCGTGGAAGGAAATTTGTGGCTCCTCTCAGATTCCCGAACTTTCTGCCACAGAAATGTGAGGAACATGTGTTTTTTTAGCCCTATTTTGAGGTTTGCAAAGGATTCTGGGTAACAGAACCTGGTCCGAGCCCCGCAAGTCACCCCTCCTTGCATTGCCCTAGGTCTCTAGTTTTCAGAAATGCACAGGTTTGGTAGGTTTCCCTAGGTGCCGGCTGAGCTAGAGGCCAAAATCTACAGGTAGGCACTTCGCTAAAAACACCTCTGTTTTCTTCCAAAAATTTGGATGTGTCCACGTTGCGCTTTGGGGCGTTTCCTGTCGCGGGCGCTAGGCCTAACCACACAAGTGAGGTATCATTTTTATTGGGAGACTTGGGGGAACGCTGCGTGGAAGGAAATTTGTGTCTCCTCTCAGATTCCCGAACTTTCTGCCACAGAAATGTGAGGAACATGTGTTTTTTTAGCCAAATTTTGAGGTTTGCAAAGGATTCTGGGTAACAGAACCTGGTCCGAGCCCCGCAAGTCACCCCTCCTTGGATTCCCCTAGGTCTCTAGTTTTCAGAAATGCACAGGTTTGGTAGGTTTCCCTAGGTGCCGGCTGAGCTAGAGGCCAAAATCTACAGGTAGGCACTTTGCAAAAAACACCTCTGTTTTCTTCCAAATATTTGGATGTGTCCACGTTGCGCTTTGGGGTGTTTCCTGTCGCAAGAGCTAGGCGTACCCACACAAGTGAGGTATCATTTTTATCGGGAGACTTGGGGGAACGCTGGGTGGAAGGAAATTTGTGGCTCCTCTCAGATTCCCGAACTTTCTGCCACAGAAATGTGAGGAACATGTGTTTTTTAGCCAAATTTTGAGGTTTGCAAAGGATTCTGGGTAACAGAACCTGGTCCGAGCCCCGCAAGTCACCCCTCCTTGGATTCCCCTAGGTCTCTAGTTTTCAGAAATGCACAGGTTTGGTAGGTTTCCCTAGGTGCCGGCTGAGCTAGAGGCCAAAATCTACAGGTAGGCACTTTGCAAAAAACACCTCTGTTTTCTTCCAAAAATGTGGATGTGTCCACGTTGCGCTTTGGGGCGTTTCCTGTCGCGGGCGCTAGGCCTACCCACACAAGTGAGGTATCATTTTTATTGGGAGACTTGGGAGACTTGGGGGAACGCTGCGTGGAAGGAAATTTGTGGCTCCTCTCAGATTCCCGAACTTTCTGCCACAGAAATGTGAGGAACATGTGTTTTTTTAGCCAAATTTTGAGGTTTGCAAAGGATTCTGGGTAACAGAACCTGGTCCGAGCCCCGCAAGTCACCCCTCCTTGGATTCCCCTAGGTCTCTAGTTTTCAGAAATGCACAGGTTTGGTAGGTTTCCCTAGATGCCGGCTGAGCTAGAGGCCAAAATCTACAGGTAGGCACTTCGCAAAAAACACCTCTGTTTTCTTCCAAAAATTTGGATGTGTCCACGTTGCGCTTTGGGGCGTTTCCTGTCGCGGGCGCTAGGCCTACCCACACAAGTGAGGTATCATTTTTATTGGGAGACTTGGGGGAACGCTGCGTGGAAGGAAATTTGTGGCTCCTCTCAGATTCCCGAACTTTCTGCCACAGAAATGTGAGGAACATGTGTTTTTTTAGCCAAATTTTGAGGTTTGCAAAGGATTCTGGGTAACAGAACCTGGTCCGAGCCCCGCAAGTCACCCCTCCTTGGATTGCCCTAGGTCTCTAGTTTTCAGAAATGCACAGGTTTGGTAGGTTTCCCTAGGTGCCGGCTGAGCTAGAGGCCAAAATACACAGGTTGGCACTTCGCTAAAAACACCTCTGTTTTCTTCCAAAAATTTGGATGTGTCCATGTTGCGCTTTGGGGTGTTTCTTGTCGCAGGAGCTAGGCGTACCCACACAAGTGAGGTATCATTTTTATCGGGAGATTTGGGGGAACGCTGGGTGGAAGGAAATTTGTGGCTCCTCTCAGATTCCCGAACTTTCTGCCACAGAAATGTGAGTAACATGTGTTTTTTTAGCCAAATTTTGAGGTTTGCAAAGGATTCTGGGTAACAGAACCTGGTCCGAGCCCCACAAGTCACCCCTCCTTGGATTCCCCTAAGTCTCTAGTTTTCAGAAATGCACAGGTTTGGTAGGTTTCCCTAGGTGCCGGCTGAGCTAGAGGCCAAAATCTACAGGTAGGCACTTCGCAAAAAACACCTCTGTTTTCTTCCAAAAATTTGGATGTGTCCACGTTGCGCTTTGGGGCGTTTCCTGTCGCGGGCGCTAGGCCTACCCACACAAGTGAGGTATCATTATTATTGGGAGACTTGGGGGAACGCTGCGTGGAAGGAAATTTGTGGCTCCTCTCAGATTCCCGAACTTTCTGCCACAGAAATGTGAGGAACATGTGTTTTTTTAGCCAAATTTTGAGGTTTGCAAAGGATTCTGGGTAACAGAACCTGGTCCGAGCCCCGCAAGTCACCCCTCCTTGCATTGCCCTAGGTCTCTAGTTTTCAGAAATGCACAGGTTTGGTAGGTTTCCCTAGGTGCCGGCTGAGCTAGAGGCCAAAATCTACAGGTAGGCACTTCGCTAAAAACACCTCTGTTTTCTTCCAAAAATTTGGATGTGTCCACGTTGCGCTTTGGGGCGTTTCCTGACGCGGGCGCTAGGCCTAACCACACAAGTGAGGTATCATTTTTATTGGGAGACTTGGGGGAACGCTGCGTGGAAGGAAATTTGTGGCTCCTCTCAGATTCCCGAACTTTCTGCCACAGAAATGTGAGGAACATGTGTTTTTTTAGCCAAATTTTGAGGTTTGCAAAGGATTCTGGGTAACAGAACCTGGTCCGAGCCCCGCAAGTCACCCCTCCTTGGATTCCCCTAGGTCTCTAGTTTTCAGAAATGCACAGGTTTGGTAGGTTTCCCTAGGTGCCACCTGAGCTAGAGGCCAAAATCTACAGGTAGGCACTTTGCAAAAAACACCTCTGTTTTCTTCCAAAAATGTGGATGTGTCCACGTTGCGCTTTGGGGCGTTTCCTGTCGCGGGCGCTAGGCCTACCCACACAAGTGAGGTATCATTATTATTGGGAGACTTGGGGGAACGCTGCGTGGAAGGAAATTTGTGGCTCCTCTCAGATTCCCGAACTTTCTGCCACAGAAATGTGAGGAACATGTGTTTTTTTAACCAAATTTTGAGGTTTGCAAAGGATTCTGGGTAACAGAACCTGGTCCGAGCCCCGCAAGTCACCCCTCCTTGCATTGCCCCAGGTCTCTAGTTTTCAGAAATGCACAGGTTTGGTAGGTTTCCCTAGGTGCCGGCTGAGCTAGAGGACAAAATCTACAGGTAGGCACTTCGCTAAAAACACCTCTGTTTTCTTCCAAATATTTGGATGTGTCCACGTTGCGCTTTGGGGTGTTTCCTGTTGCAAGAGCTAGGCGTACCCACACAAGTGAGGTATCATTTTTATCGGGAGACTTGGGGGAACGCTGGGTGGAAGGAAATTTGTGGCTCCTCTCAGATTCCCGAACTTTCTGCCACAGAAATGTGAGGAACATGTGTTTTTTAGCCAAATTTTGAGGTTTGCAAAGGATTCTGGGTAACAGAACCTGGTCCGAGCCCCGCAAGTCACCCCTCCTTGGATTCCCCTAGGTCTCTAGTTTTCAGAAATGCACAGGTTTGGTAGGTTTCCCTAGGTGCCGGCTGAGCTAGAGGCCAAAATCTACAGGTAGGCACTTCGCAAAAAACACCTCTGTTTTCTTCCAAAAATTTGGATGTGTCCACGTAGTGCTTTGGGGCGTTTCCTGTCGCGGGCGCTAGGCCTACCCACACAAGTGAGGTATCATTTTTATCGGGAGACTTCGGGGAACGCTGGGTGGAAGGAAATTTGTGGCTCCTCTCAGATTCCCGAACTTTCTGCCACAGAAATGTGAGGAACATGTGTTTTTTTAGCCAAATTTTGAGGTTTGCAAAGGATTCTGGGTAACAGAACCTGGTCCGAGCCCCACAAGTCACCCCTCCTTGGATTCCCCTAAGTCTCTAGTTTTCAGAAATGCACAGGTTTGGTAGGTTTCCCTAGGTGCCGGCTGAGCTAGAGGCCAAAATCTACAGGTAGGCACTTCGCAAAAAACACCTCTGTTTTCTTCCAAAAATTTGGATGTGTCCACGTTGCGCTTTGGGGCGTTTCCTGTCGCGGGCGCTAGGCCTACCCACACAAGTGAGGTATCATTATTATTGGGAGACTTGGGGGAACGCTGCGTGGAAGGAAATTTGTGGCTCCTCTCAGATTCCCGAACTTTCTGCCACAGAAATGTGAGGAACATGTGTTTTTTTAGCCCAATTTTGAGGTTTGCAAAGGATTCTGGGTAACAGAACCTGGTCCGAGCCCCGCAAGTCACCCCTCCTTGCATTGCCCTAGGTCTCTAGTTTTCAGAAATGCACAGGTTTGGTAGGTTTCCCTAGGTGCCGGCTGAGCTAGAGGCCAAAATCTACAGGTAGGCACTTCGCTAAAAACACCTCTGTTTTCTTCCAAAAATTTGGATGTGTCCACGTTGCGCTTTGGGGCGTTTCCTGACGCGGGCGCTAGGCCTAACCACACAAGTGAGGTATCATTTTTATTGGGAGACTTGGGGGAACGCTGCGTGGAAGGAAATTTGTGGCTCCTCTCAGATTCCCGAACTTTCTGCCACAGAAATGTGAGGAACATGTGTTTTTTTAGCCAAATTTTGAGGTTTGCAAAGGATTCTGGGTAACAGAACCTGGTCCGAGCCCCGCAAGTCACCCCTCCTTGGATTCCCCTAGGTCTCTAGTTTTCAGAAATGCACAGGTTTGGTAGGTTTCCCTAGGTGCCGGCTGAGCTAGAGGCCAAAATCTACAGGTAGGCACTTTGCAAAAAACACCTCTGTTTTCTTCCAAAAATGTGGATGTGTCCACGTTGCGCTTTGGGGCGTTTCCTGTCGCGGGCGCTAGGCCTACCCACACAAGTGAGGTATCATTATTATTGGGAGACTTGGGGGAACGCTGCGTGGAAGGAAATTTGTGGCTCCTCTCAGATTCCCGAACTTTCTGCCACAGAAATGTGAGGAACATGTGTTTTTTTAACCAAATTTTGAGGTTTGCAAAGGATTCTGGGTAACAGAACCTTGTCCGAGCCCAGCAAGTCACCCCTCCTTGGATTCCCCTATGTCTCTAGTTTTCAGAAATGCACAGGTTTGGTAGGTTTCCCTAGGTGCCGGCTGAGCTAGAGGACAAAATCTACAGGTAGGCACTTCGCTAAAAACACCTCTGTTTTCTTCCAAATATTTGGATGTGTCCACGTTGCGCTTTGGGGTGTTTCCTGTTGCAAGAGCTAGGCGTACCCACACAAGTGAGGTATCATTTTTATCGGGAGACTTGGGGGAACGCTGGGTGGAAGGAAATTTGTGGCTCCTCTCAGATTCCCGAACTTTCTGCCACAGAAATGTGAGGAACATGTGTTTTTTAGCCAAATTTTGAGGTTTGCAAAGGATTCTGGGTAACAGAACCTGGTCCGAGCCTGCAAGTCACCCCTCCTTGGATTCCCCTAGGTCTCTAGTTTTGAGAAATGCACAGGTTTGGTAGGTTTCCCTAGGTGCCGGCTGAGCTAGAGGCCAAAATCTACAGGTAGGCACTTCGCAAAAAACACCTCTGTTTTCTTCCAAAAATTTGGATGTGTCCACGTAGTGCTTTGGGGCGTTTCCTGTCACGGGCGCTAGGCCTACCCACACAAGTGAGGTATCATTTTTATCGGGAGACTTCGGGGAACGCTGGGTGGAAGGAAATTTGTGGCTCCTCTCAGATTCCCGAACTTTCTGCCACAGAAATGTGAGGAACATGTGTTTTTTTAGCCAAATTTTGAGGTTTGCAAAGGATTCTGGGTAACAGAACCTGGTCCGAGCCCAGCAAGTCACCCCTCCTTGGATTCCCCTATGTCTCTAGTTTTCAGAAATGCACAGGTTTGGTAGGTTTCCCTATGTGCCGGCTGAGCTAGAGGACAAAATCTACAGGTAGGAAATTCACAAAAAACACCTGTTTTCTTCCAAAAAATTTGGATGTGTCCACGTTGCGCTTTGGGGCGTTTTCTGTCGCGGGCGCTAGGCCTACCCACACAAGTGAGGTATCATTTTTATCGGGAGACTTGGGGGATCACTGGGTGGAAGGAAATTTGTGGCTCCTCTCAGAATCCCGAACTTTCTGCCACAGAAATGTGAGGAACATGTGTTTTTTTAGCCAAATTTTGAGGTTTGCAAAGGATTCTGGGTAACAGAACCTGGTCCGATCCCCGGAAGTCACCCCTCCTTGGATTCCCCTAGGTCTCTAGTTTTCAGAAATGCACAGGTTTGGTAGGTTTCCCTAGGTGCCGGCTGAGCTAGAGGCCAAAATCTACAGGTAGGCACTTCGCAAAAAACACCTCTGTTTTCTTCCAAAAAATTGGATATGTCCACTTTGCGCTTTGGGGCGTTTCCTGTCGTGGGTGCTAGGCCTACCCACACAAGTGAGGTATCATTTTTATTGGGAGACTTGGGAGACTTGGGGGAACGCTGCGTGGAAGGAAATTTGTGGCTCCTCTCAGATTCCCGAACTTTCTGCCACAGAAATGTGAGGAACATGTGTTTTTTTAGCCAAATTTTGAGGTTTGCAAAGGATTCTGGGTAACAGAACCTGGTCCGAGCCCCGCAAGTCACCCCTCCTTGGATTCCCCTTGGTCTCTAGTTTTCAGAAATGCACAGGTTTGGTAGGTTTCCCTAGGTGCCGGCTAAGCTAGAGGCCAAAATCTACAGGTAGGCACTTCGCAAAAAACACCTCTGTTTTCTTCCAAAAATGTGGATGTGTCCACGTTGCGCTTTGGGGCGTTTCCTGTCGCGGGAGCTAGGCCTACCCACACAAGTGAGGTATCATTTTTATTGGGAGACTTGGGGGAACGCTGCGTGGAAGGAAATTTGTGGCTCCTCTCAGATTCCCGAACTTTCTGCCACAGAAATGTGAGGAACATGTGTTTTTTTAGCCAAATTTTGAGGTTTGCAAAGGATTCTGGGTAACAGAACCTGGTCCGAGCCCCGCAACTCACCCCTCCTTGGATTTCCATAGGTCTCTAGTTTTCAGAAATGCACAGGTTTGGTAGGTTTCCCTAGGTGCCGGCTGAGCTAGAGGCCAAAATCTACAGGTAGGCACTTCGCAAAAAACACCTCTGTTTTCTTCCAAAAAATTGGATATGTCCACGTTGCGCTTTGGGGCGTTTCCTGTCGTGGGCGCTAGGCCTACCCACACAAGTGAGGTATCATTTTTATTGGGAGACTTGGGAGACTTGGGGGAACGCTGCGTGGAAGGAAATTTGTGGCTCCTCTCAGATTCCCGAACTTTCTGCCACAGAAATGTGAGGAACATGTGTTTTTTTAGCCAAATTTTGAGGTTTGCAAAGGATTCTGGGTAACAGAACCTGGTCCGAGCCCCGCAAGTCACCCCTCCTTGGATTCCCCTAGGTCTCTAGTTTTCAGAAATGCACAGGTTTGGTAGGTTTCCCTAGATGCCGGCTGAGCTAGAGGCCAAAATCTACAGGTAGGCACTTCGCAAAAAACACCTCTGTTTTCTTCCAAAAATTTGGATGTGTCCACGTTGCGCTTTGGGGCGTTTCCTGTCGCGGGCGCTAGGCCTACCCACACAAGTGAGGTATCATTTTTATTGGGAGACTTGGGGGAACGCTGCGTGGAAGGAAATTTGTGGCTCCTCTCAGATTCCCGAACTTTCTGCCACAGAAATGTGAGGAACATGTGTTTTTTAGCCAAATTTTGAGGTTTGCAAAGGATTCTGGGTAACAGAACCTGGTCCGAGCCCCGCAAGTCACCCCTCCTTGCATTGCCCCAGGTCTCTAGTTTTCAGAAATGCACAGGTTTGGTAGGTTTCCCTAGGTGCCGGCTGAGCTAGAGGCCAAAATCTACAGGTAGGCACTTTGCAAAAAACACCTCTGTTTTCTTCCAAAAATGTGGATGTGTCCACGTTGCGCTTTGGGGCGTTTCCTGTCGCGGGCGCTAGGCCTACCCACACAAGTGAGGTATCATTTTTATTGGGAGACTTGGGAGACTTGGGGGAACGCTGCGTGGAAGGAAATTTGTGGCTCCTCTCAGATTCCCGAACTTTCTGCCACAGAAATGTGAGGAACATGTGTTTTTTTAGCCAAATTTTGAGGTTTGCAAAGGATTCTGGGTAACAGAACCTGGTCCGAGCCCCGCAAGTCACCCCTCCTTGGATTGCCCTAGGTCTCTAGTTTTCAGAAATGCACAGGTTTGGTAGGTTTCCCTAGGTGCCGGCTGAGCTAGAGGCCAAAATCTACAGGTAGGCACTTCGCTAAAAACACCTCTGTTTTCTTCCAAATATTTGGATGTGTCCACGTTGCGCTTTGGGGTGTTTCCTGTCGCAAGAGGTAGGCGTACCCACACAAGTGAGGTATCATTTTTATCGGGAGACTTGGGGGAACGCTGGGTGGAAGGAAATTTGTGGCTCCTCTCAGATTCCCGAACTTTCTGCCACAGAAATTTGAGGAACATGTGTTTTTTAGCCAAATTTTGAGGTTTGCAAAGGATTCTGGGTAACAGAACCTGGTCCGAGCCCCGCAAGTCACCCCTCCTTGGATTTCCCTAGGTCTCTAGTTTTCAGAAATGCACAGGTTTGGTAGGTTTCCCTAGATGCCGGCTGAGCTAGAGGCCAAAATCTACAGGTAGGCACTTCGCAAAAAACACCTCTGTTTTCTTCCAAAAATTTGGATGTGTCCACGTAGTGCTTTGGGGCGTTTCCTGTCGCGGGCGCTAGGCCTACCCACACAAGTGAGGTATCATTTTTATCGGGAGACTTCGGGGAACGCTGGGTGGAAGGAAATTTGTGGCTCCTCTCAGATTGCCGAACTTTCTGCCACAGAAATGTGAGGAACATGTGTTTTTTTAGCCAAATTTTGAGGTTTGCAAAGGATTCTGGGTAACAGAACCTGGTCCGAGCCCCGCAAGTCACCCCTCCGTGGATTCCCCTATGTCTCTAGTTTTCAGAAATGCACAGGTTTGGTAGGTTTCCCTAGGTGCCGGCTGAGCTAGAGGCCAAAATCTACAGGTAGGCACTTCGCAAAAAACACCTCTGTTTTCTTCCAAAAAATTGGATATGTCCACGTTGCGCTTTGGGGCGTTTCCTGTCGTGGGCGCTAGGCCTACCCACACAAGTGAGGTATCATTTTTATTGGGAGACTTGGGAGACTTGGGGGAACGCTGCGTGGAAGGAAATTTGTGGCTCCTCTCAGATTCCCGAACTTTCTGCCACAGAAATGTGAGGAACATGTGTTTTTTTAGCCAAATTTTGAGGTTTGCAAAGGATTCTGGGTAACAGAACCTGGTCCGAGCCCCGCAAGTCACCCCTCCTTGGATTCCCCTAGGTCTCTAGTTTTCAGAAATGCACAGGTTTTCGTAGGTTTCCCTAGATGCCGGCTGAGCTAGAGGCCAAAATCTACAGGTAGGCACTTCGCAAAAAACACCTCTGTTTTCTTCCAAAAATGTGGATGTGTCCACGTTGCGCTTTGGGGCGTTTCCTGTCGCGGGCGCTAGGCCTACCCACACAAGTGAGGTATCATTATTATTGGGAGACTTGGGGGAACGCTGCGTGGAAGGAAATTTGTGGCTCCTCTCAGATTCCCGAACTTTCTGCCACAGAAATGTGAGGAACATGTGTTTTTTTAGCCAAATTTTGAGGTTTGCAAAGGATTCTGGGTAACAGAACCTGGTCCGAGCCCCGCAAGTCACCCCTCCTTGCATTGCCCTAGGTCTCTAGTTTTCAGAAATGCACAGGTTTGGTAGGTTTCCCTAGGTGCCGGCTGAGCTAGAGGCCAAAATCTACAGGTAGGCACTTCGCTAAAAACACCTCTGTTTTCTTCCAAATATTTGGATGTGTCCACGTTGCGCTTTGGGGTGTTTCCTGTCGCAAGAGCTAGGCGTACCCACACAAGTGAGGTATCATTTTTATCGGGAGACTTGGGGGAACGCTGGGTGGAAGGAAATTTGTGGCTCCTCTCAGATTGCCGAACTTTCTGCCACAGAAATGTGAGGAACATGTGTTTTTTTAGCCAAATTTTGAGGTTTGCAAAGGATTCTGGGTAACAGAACCTGGTCCGATCCCCGGAAGTCACCCCTCCTTGGATTCCCCTATGTCTCTAGTTTTCAGAAATGCACAGGTTTGGTAGGTTTCCCTAGGTGCCGGCTGAGCTAGAGGCCAAAATCTACAGGTAGGCACTTCGCAAAAAACACCTCTGTTTTCTTCCAAAAAATTGGATATGTCCACGTTGCGCTTTGGGGCGTTTCCTGTCGTGGGCGCTAGGCCTACCCACACAAGTGAGGTATCATTTTTATTGGGAGACTTGGGAGACTTGGGGGAACGCTGCGTGGAAGGAAATTTGTGGCTCCTCTCAGATTCCCGAACTTTCTGCCACAGAAATGTGAGGAACATGTGTTTTTTTAGCCAAATTTTGAGGTTTGCAAAGGAGTCTGGGTAACAGAACCTGGTCCGAGCCCCGCAACTCACCCCTCCTTGGATTTCCCTAGGTCTCTAGTTTTCAGAAATGCACAGGTTTGGTAGGTTTCCCTAGGTGCCGGCTGAGCTAGAGGCCAAAATCTACAGGTAGGCACTTTGCAAAAAACACCTCTGTTTTCTTCCAAAAATTTGGATGTGTCCACGTAGTGCTTTGGGGCGTTTCCTGTCGCGGGCGCTAGGCCTACCCACACAAGTGAGGTATCATTATTATTGGGAGACTTGGGGGAACGCTGCGTGGAAGGAAATTTGTGGCTCCTCTCAGATTCCCGAACTTTCTGCCACAGAAATGTGAGGAACATGTGTTTTTTTAGCCAAATTTTGAGGTTTGCAAAGGATTCTGGGTAACAGAACCTGGTCCGAGCCCCGCAAGTCACCCCTCCTTGCATTGCCTTAGGTCTCTAGTTTTCAGAAATGCACAGGTTTGGTAGGTTTCCCTAGGTGCCGGCTGAGCTAGAGGCCAAAATCTACAGGTAGGCACTTCGCTAAAAACACCTCTGTTTTCTTCCAAATATTTGGATGTGTCCACGTTGCGCTTTGGGGTGTTTCCTGTCGCAAGAGCTAGGCGTACCCACACAAGTGAGGTATCATTTTTATCGGGAGACTTGGGGGAACGCTGGGTGGAAGGAAATTTGTGGCTCCTCTCAGATTCCCGAACTTTCTGCCACAGAAATGTGAGGAACATGTGTTTTTTAGCCAAATTTTGAGGTTTGCAAAGGATTCTGGGTAACAGAACCTGGTCCGAGCCCCGCAACTCACCCCTCCTTGGATTTCCCTAGGTCTCTAGTTTTCAGAAATGCACAGGTTTGGTAGGTTTCCCTAGGTGCCGGCTGAGCTAGAGGCCAAAATCTACAGGTAGGCACTTCGCAAAAAACACCTCTGTTTTCTTCCAAAAATTTGGATGTGTCCACGTAGTGCTTTGGGGCGTTTCCTGTCGCGGGCGCTAGGCCTACCCACACAAGTGAGGTATCATTTTTATCGGGAGACTTCGGGGAACGCTGGGTGGAAGGAAATTTGTGGCTCCTCTCAGATTCCCGAACTTTCTGCCACAGAAATGTGAGGAACATGTGTTTTTTTAGCCAAATTTTGAGGTTTGCAAAGGATTCTGGGTAACAGAACCTGGTCCGAGCCCAGCAAGTCACCCCTCCTTGGATTCCCCTATGTCTCTAGTTTTCAGAAATGCACAGGTTTGGTAGGTTTCCCTATGTGCCGGCTGAGCTAGAGGCCAAAATCTACAGGTAGGAAATTCACAAAAAACACCTGTTTTCTTCCAAAAAATTTGGATGTGTCCACGTTGCGCTTTGGGGCGTTTCATGTCGCGGGCGCTAGGCCTACCCACACAAGTGAGGTATCATTTTTATCGGGAGACTTGGGGGATCGCTGGGTGGAAGGAAATTTGTGGCTCCTCTCAGAATCCCGAACTTTCTGCCACAGAAATGTGAGGAACATGTGTTTTTTTAGCCAAATTTTGAGGTTTGCAAAGGATTCTGGGTAACAGAACCTGGTCCGATCCCCGGAAGTCACCCCTCCTTGGATTCCCCTAGGTCTCTAGTTTTCAGAAAAGCACAGGTTTGGTAGGTTTCCCTAGGTGCCGGCTGAGCTAGAGGCCAAAATCTACAGGTAGGCACTTCGCAAAAAACACCTCTGTTTTCTTCCAAAAAATTGGATATGTCCACGTTGCGTTTTGGGGCGTTTCCTGTCGTGGGCGCTAGGCCTACCCACACAAGTGAGGTATCATTTTTATTGGGAGACTTGGGAGACTTGGGGGAACGCTGCGTGGAAGGAAATTTGTGGCTCCTCTCAGATTCCCGAACTTTCTGCCACAGAAATGTGAGGAACATGTGTTTTTTTAGCCAAATTTTGAGGTTTGCAAAGGATTCTGGGTAACAGAACCTGGTCCGAGCCCAGCAAGTCACCCCTCCTTGGATTCCCCTATGTCTCTAGTTTTCAGAAATGCACAGGTTTGGTAGGTTTCCCTATGTGCCGGCTGAGCTAGAGGCCAAAATCTACAGGTAGGAAATTCACAAAAAACACCTGTTTTCTTCCAAAAAATTTGGATGTGTCCACGTTGCGCTTTGGGGCGTTTCATGTCGCGGGCGCTAGGCCTACCCACACAAGTGAGGTATCATTTTTATCGGGAGACTTGGGGGATCGCTGGGTGGAAGGAAATTTGTGGCTCCTCTCAGAATCCCGAACTTTCTGCCACAGAAATGTGAGGAACATGTGTTTTTTTAGCCAAATTTTGAGGTTTGCAAAGGATTCTGGGTAACAGAACCTGGTCCGATCCCCGGAAGTCACCCCTCCTTGGATTCCCCTAGGTCTCTAGTTTTCAGAAAAGCACAGGTTTGGTAGGTTTCCCTAGGTGCCGGCTGAGCTAGAGGCCAAAATCTACAGGTAGGCACTTCGCAAAAAACACCTCTGTTTTCTTCCAAAAAATTGGATATGTCCACGTTGCGTTTTGGGGCGTTTCCTGTCGTGGGCGCTAGGCCTACCCACACAAGTGAGGTATCATTTTTATTGGGAGACTTGGGAGACTTGGGGGAACGCTGCGTGGAAGGAAATTTGTGGCTCCTCTCAGATTCCCGAACTTTCTGCCACAGAAATGTGAGGAACATGTGTTTTTTTAGCCAAATTTTGAGGTTTGCAAAGGATTCTGGGTAACAGAACCTGGTCCGAGCCCCGCAAGTCACCCCTCCTTGCATTGCCTTAGGTCTCTAGTTTTCAGAAATGCACAGGTTTGGTAGGTTTCCCTAGGTGCCGGCTGAGCTAGAGGCCAAAATCTACAGGTAGGCACTTCGCTAAAAACACCTCTGTTTTCTTCCAAATATTTGGATGTGTCCACGTTGCGCTTTGGGGTGTTTCCTGTCGCAAGAGCTAGGCGTACCCACACAAGTGAGGTATCATTTTTATCGGGAGACTTGGGGGAACGCTGGGTGGAAGGAAATTTGTGGCTCCTCTCAGATTCCCGAACTTTCTGCCACAGAAATGTGAGGAACATGTGTTTTTTAGCCAAATTTTGAGGTTTGCAAAGGATTCTGGGTAACAGAACCTGGTCCGAGCCCCGCAACTCACCCCTCCTTGGATTTCCCTAGGTCTCTAGTTTTCAGAAATGCACAGGTTTGGTAGGTTTCCCTAGGTGCCGGCTGAGCTAGAGGCCAAAATCTACAGGTAGGCACTTCGCAAAAAACACCTCTGTTTTCTTCCAAAAATTTGGATGTGTCCACGTAGTGCTTTGGGGCGTTTCCTGTCGCGGGCGCTAGGCCTACCCACACAAGTGAGGTATCATTTTTATCGGGAGACTTCGGGGAACGCTGGGTGGAAGGAAATTTGTGGCTCCTCTCAGATTCCCGAACTTTCTGCCACAGAAATGTGAGGAACATGTGTTTTTTTAGCCAAATTTTGAGGTTTGCAAAGGATTCTGGGTAACAGAACCTGGTCCGAGCCCAGCAAGTCACCCCTCCTTGGATTCCCCTATGTCTCTAGTTTTCAGAAATGCACAGGTTTGGTAGGTTTCCCTATGTGCCGGCTGAGCTAGAGGCCAAAATCTACAGGTAGGAAATTCACAAAAAACACCTGTTTTCTTCCAAAAAATTTGGATGTGTCCACGTTGCGCTTTGGGGCGTTTCATGTCGCGGGCGCTAGGCCTACCCACACAAGTGAGGTATCATTTTTATCGGGAGACTTGGGGGATCGCTGGGTGGAAGGAAATTTGTGGCTCCTCTCAGAATCCCGAACTTTCTGCCACAGAAATGTGAGGAACATGTGTTTTTTTAGCCAAATTTTGAGGTTTGCAAAGGATTCTGGGTAACAGAACCTGGTCCGATCCCCGGAAGTCACCCCTCCTTGGATTCCCCTAGGTCTCTAGTTTTCAGAAAAGCACAGGTTTGGTAGGTTTCCCTAGGTGCCGGCTGAGCTAGAGGCCAAAATCTACAGGTAGGCACTTCGCAAAAAACACCTCTGTTTTCTTCCAAAAAATTGGATATGTCCACGTTGCGTTTTGGGGCTTTTCCTGTCGTGGGCGCTAGGCCTACCCACACAAGTGAGGTATCATTTTTATTGGGAGACTTGGGAGACTTGGGGGAACGCTGCGTGGAAGGAAATTTGTGGCTCCTCTCAGATTCCCGAACTTTCTGCCACAGAAATGTGAGGAACATGTGTTTTTTTAGCCAAATTTTGAGGTTTGCAAAGGATTCTGGGTAACAGAACCTGGTCCGAGCCCCGCAAGTCACCCCTCCTTGGATTTCCCTTGGTCTCTAGTTTTCAGAAATGCACAGGTTTGGTAGGTTTCCCTAGGTGCCGGCTGAGCTAGAGGCCAAAATCTACAGGTAGGCACTTCGCAAAAAACACCTCTGTTTTCTTCCAAAAATGTGGATGTGTCCACGTTGCGCTTTGCGGCGTTTCCTGTCGCGGGCGCTAGGCCTACCCACACAAGTGAGGTATCATTTTTATTGGAAAACTTGGGGGAACGCTGCGTGGAAGGAAATTTGTGGCTCCTCTCAGATTCCCGAACTTTCTGCCACAGAAATGTGAGGAACATGTGTTTTTTTAGCCAAATTTTGAGGTTTGCAAAGGATTCTGGGTAACAGAACCTGGTCCGAGCCCCGCAAGTCACCCCTCCTTGCATTGCCCTAGGTCTCTAGTTTTCAGAAATGCACAGGTTTGGTAGGTTTCCCTAGGTGCCGGCTGAGCTAGAGGCCAAAATCTACAGGTAGGCACTTCGCAAAAAACACCTCTGTTTTCTTCCAAAAATGTGGATGTGTCCACGTTGCGCTTTGGGGCGTTTCCTGTCGCGGGCGCTAGGCCTACCCACACAAGTGAGGTATCATTTTTATTGGGAGACTTGGGGGAACGCTGCGTGGAAGGAAATTTGTGGCTCCTCTCAGATTCCCGAACTTTCTGCCACAGAAATGTGAGGAACATGTGTTTTTTTAGCCAAATTTTGAGGTTTGCAAAGGAGTCTGGGTAACAGAACCTGGTCCGAGCCCCGCAACTCACCCCTCCTTGGATTTCCCTAGGTCTCTAGTTTTCAGAAATGCACAGGTTTGGTAGGTTTCCCTAGGTGCCGGCTGAGCTAGAGGCCAAAATCTACAGGTAGGCACTTTGCAAAAAACACCTCTGTTTTCTTCCAAAAATTTGGATGTGTCCACGTAGTGCTTTGGGGCGTTTCCTGTCGCGGGCGCTAGGCCTACCCACACAAGTGAGGTATCATTTTTATCGGGAGACTTCGGGGAACGCTGGGTGGAAGGAAATTTGTGGCTCCTCTCAGATTCCCGAACTTTCTGCCACAGAAATGTGAGGAACATGTGTTTTTTTAGCCAAATTTTGAGGTTTGCAAAGGATTCTGGGTAACAGAACCTGGTTCGAGCCCAGCAAGTCACCCCTCCTTGGATTCCCCTATGTCTCTAGTTTTCAGAAATGCACAGGTTTGGTAGGTTTCCCTAGGTGCCGGCTGAGCTAGAGGCCAAAATCTACAGGTAGGCACTTCGCAAAAAACACCTCTGTTTTCTTCCGAAAATGTGGATGTGTACACGTTGCGCTTTGGGGCGTTTCATGTCGCGGGCGCTAGGCCTACCCACACAAGTGAGGTATCATTTTTATCGGGAGACTTGGGGGATCGCTGGGTGGAAGGAAATTTGTGGCTCCTCTCAGAATCCCGAACTTTCTGCCACAGAAATGTGAGGAACATGTGTTTTTTTAGCCAAATTTTGAGGTTTGCAAAGGATTCTGGGTAACAGAACCTGGTCCGAGCCCCGCAACTCACCCCTCCTTGGATTTCCCTAGGTCTCTAGTTTTCAGAAATGCACAGGTTTGGTAGGTTTCCCTAGGTGCCGGCTGAGCTAGAGGCCAAAATCTACAGGTAGGAAATTCACAAAAAACACCTGTTTTCTTCCAAAAAATTTGGATGTGTCCACGTTGCGCTTTGGGGCGTTTCATGTCGCGGGCGCTAGGCCTACCCACACAAGTGAGGTATCATTTTTATCGGGAGACTTGGGGGATCGCTGGGTGGAAGGAAATTTGTGGCTCCTCTCAGAATCCCGAACTTTCTGCCACAGAAATGTGAGGAACATGTGTTTTTTTAGCCAAATTTTGAGGTTTGCAAAGGATTCTGGGTAACAGAACCTGGTCCGATCCCCGGAAGTCACCCCTCCTTGGATTCCCCTAGGTCTCTAGTTTTCAGAAAAGCACAGGTTTGGTAGGTTTCCCTAGGTGCCGGCTGAGCTAGAGGCCAAAATCTACAGGTAGGCACTTCGCAAAAAACACCTCTGTTTTCTTCCAAAAAATTGGATATGTCCACGTTGCGTTTTGGGGCGTTTCCTGTCGTGGGCGCTAGGCCTACCCACACAAGTGAGGTATCATTTTTATTGGGAGACTTGGGAGACTTGGGGGAACGCTGCGTGGAAGGAAATTTGTGGCTCCTCTCAGATTCCCGAACTTTCTGCCACAGAAATGTGAGGAACATGTGTTTTTTTAGCCAAATTTTGAGGTTTGCAAAGGATTCTGGGTAACAGAACCTGGTCCGAGCCCCGCAAGTCACCCCTCCTTGGATTTCCCTTGGTCTCTAGTTTTCAGAAATGCACAGGTTTGGTAGGTTTCCCTAGGTGCCGGCTGAGCTAGAGGCCAAAATCTACAGGTAGGCACTTCGCAAAAAACACCTCTGTTTTCTTCCAAAAATGTGGATGTGTCCACGTTGCGCTTTGGGGCGTTTCCTGTCGCGGGCGCTAGGCCTACCCACACAAGTGAGGTATCATTTTTATTGGAAAACTTGGGGGAACGCTGCGTGGAAGGAAATTTGTGGCTCCTCTCAGATTCCCGAACTTTCTGCCACAGAAATGTGAGGAACATGTGTTTTTTTAGCCAAATTTTGAGGTTTGCAAAGGATTCTGGGTAACAGAACCTGGTCCGAGCCCCGCAAGTCACCCCTCCTTGCATTGCCCTAGGTCTCTAGTTTTCAGAAATGCACAGGTTTGGTAGGTTTCCCTAGGTGCCGGCTGAGCTAGAGGCCAAAATCTACAGGTAGGCACTTCGCAAAAAACACCTCTGTTTTCTTCCAAAAATGTGGATGTGTCCACGTTGCGCTTTGGGGCGTTTCCTGTCGCGGGCGCTAGGCCTACCCACACAAGTGAGGTATCATTTTTATTGGGAGACTTGGGGGAACGCTGCGTGGAAGGAAATTTGTGGCTCCTCTCAGATTCCCGAACTTTCTGCCACAGAAATGTGAGGAACATGTGTTTTTTTAGCCAAATTTTGAGGTTTGCAAAGGATTCTGGGTAACAGAACCTGGTCCGAGCCCCGCAACTCACCCCTCCTTGGATTTCCCTAGGTCTCTAGTTTTCAGAAATGCACAGGTTTGGTAGGTTTCCCTAGGTGCCGGCTGAGCTAGAGGCCAAAATCTACAGGTAGGCACTTTGCAAAAAACACCTCTGTTTTCTTCCAAAAATTTGGATGTGTCCACGTAGTGCTTTGGGGCGTTTCCTGTCGCGGGCGCTAGGCCTACCCACACAAGTGAGGTATCATTTTTATCGGGAGACTTCGGGGAACGCTGGGTGGAAGGAAATTTGTGGCTCCTCTCAGATTCCCGAACTTTCTGCCACAGAAATGTGAGGAACATGTGTTTTTTTAGCCAAATTTTGAGGTTTGCAAAGGATTCTGGGTAACAGAACCTGGTTCGAGCCCAGCAAGTCACCCCTCCTTGGATTCCCCTATGTCTCTAGTTTTCAGAAATGCACAGGTTTGGTAGGTTTCCCTATGTGCCGGCTGAGCTAGAGGCCAAAATCTACAGGTAGGAAATTCACAAAAAACACCTGTTTTCTTCCAAAAAATTTGGATGTGTCCACGTTGCGCTTTGGGGCGTTTCATGTCGCGGGCGCTAGGCCTACCCACACAAGTGAGGTATCATTTTTATCGGGAGACTTGGGGGATCGCTGGGTGGAAGGAAATTTGTGGCTCCTCTCAGAATCCCGAACTTTCTGCCACAGAAATGTGAGGAACATGTGTTTTTTTAGCCAAATTTTGAGGTTTGCAAAGGATTCTGGGTAACAGAACCTGGTCCGATCCCCGGAAGTCACCCCTCCTTGGATTCCCCTAGGTCTCTAGTTTTCAGAAAAGCACAGGTTTGGTAGGTTTCCCTAGGTGCCGGCTGAGCTAGAGGCCAAAATCTACAGGTAGGCACTTCGCAAAAAACACCTCTGTTTTCTTCCAAAAAATTGGATATGTCCACGTTGCGTTTTGGGGCGTTTCCTGTCGTGGGCGCTAGGCCTACCCACACAAGTGAGGTATCATTTTTATTGGGAGACTTGGGAGACTTGGGGGAACGCTGCGTGGAAGGAAATTTGTGGCTCCTCTCAGATTCCCGAACTTTCTGCCACAGAAATGTGAGGAACATGTGTTTTTTTAGCCAAATTTTGAGGTTTGCAAAGGATTCTGGGTAACAGAACCTGGTCCGAGCCCCGCAAGTCACCCCTCCTTGGATTTCCCTTGGTCTCTAGTTTTCAGAAATGCACAGGTTTGGTAGGTTTCCCTAGGTGCCGGCTGAGCTAGAGGCCAAAATCTACAGGTAGGCACTTCGCAAAAAACACCTCTGTTTTCTTCCAAAAATGTGGATGTGTCCACGTTGCGCTTTGGGGCGTTTCCTGTCGCGGGCGCTAGGCCTACCCACACAAGTGAGGTATCATTTTTATTGGAAAACTTGGGGGAACGCTGCGTGGAAGGAAATTTGTGGCTCCTCTCAGATTCCCGAACTTTCTGCCACAGAAATGTGAGGAACATGTGTTTTTTTAGCCAAATTTTGAGGTTTGCAAAGGATTCTGGGTAACAGAACCTGGTCCGAGCCCCGCAAGTCACCCCTCCTTGCATTGCCCTAGGTCTCTAGTTTTCAGAAATGCACAGGTTTGGTAGGTTTCCCTAGGTGCCGGCTGAGCTAGAGGCCAAAATCTACAGGTAGGCACTTCGCAAAAAACACCTCTGTTTTCTTCCAAAAATGTGGATGTGTCCACGTTGCGCTTTGGGGCGTTTCCTGTCGCGGGCGCTAGGCCTACCCACACAAGTGAGGTATCATTTTTATTGGGAGACTTGGGGGAACGCTGCGTGGAAGGAAATTTGTGGCTCCTCTCAGATTCCCGAACTTTCTGCCACAGAAATGTGAGGAACATGTGTTTTTTTAGCCAAATTTTGAGGTTTGCAAAGGAGTCTGGGTAACAGAACCTGGTCCGAGCCCCGCAACTCACCCCTCCTTGGATTTCCCTAGGTCTCTAGTTTTCAGAAATGCACAGGTTTGGTAGGTTTCCCTAGGTGCCGGCTGAGCTAGAGGCCAAAATCTACAGGTAGGCACTTTGCAAAAAACACCTCTGTTTTCTTCCAAAAATTTGGATGTGTCCACGTAGTGCTTTGGGGCGTTTCCTGTCGCGGGCGCTAGGCCTACCCACACAAGTGAGGTATCATTTTTATCGGGAGACTTCGGGGAACGCTGGGTGGAAGGAAATTTGTGGCTCCTCTCAGATTCCCGAACTTTCTGCCACAGAAATGTGAGGAACATGTGTTTTTTTAGCCAAATTTTGAGGTTTGCAAAGGATTCTGGGTAACAGAACCTGGTTCGAGCCCAGCAAGTCACCCCTCCTTGGATTCCCCTATGTCTCTAGTTTTCAGAAATGCACAGGTTTGGTAGGTTTCCCTAGGTGCCGGCTGAGCTAGAGGCCAAAATCTACAGGTAGGCACTTCGCAAAAAACACCTCTGTTTTCTTCCGAAAATGTGGATGTGTCCACGTTGCGCTTTGGGGCGTTTCCTGTCGCGGGCGCTAGGCCTACCCACACAAGTGAGGTATCATTTTTATCGGGAGACTTGGGGGATCGCTGGGTGGAAGGAAATTTGTGGCTCCTCTCAGAATCCCGAACTTTCTGCCACAGAAATGTGAGGAACATGTGTTTTTTTAGCCAAATTTTGAGGTTTGCAAAGGATTCTGGGTAACAGAACCTGGTCCGAGCCCCGCAACTCACCCCTCCTTGGATTTCCCTAGGTCTCTAGTTTTCAGAAATGCACAGGTTTGGTAGGTTTCCCTAGGTGCCGGCTGAGCTAGAGGCCAAAATCTACAGGTAGGAAATTCACAAAAAACACCTGTTTTCTTCCAAAAAATTTGGATGTGTCCACGTTGCGCTTTGGGGCGTTTCATGTCGCGGGCGCTAGGCCTACCCACACAAGTGAGGTATCATTTTTATCGGGAGACTTGGGGGATCGCTGGGTGGAAGGAAATTTGTGGCTCCTCTCAGAATCCCGAACTTTCTGCCACAGAAATGTGAGGAACATGTGTTTTTTTAGCCAAATTTTGAGGTTTGCAAAGGATTCTGGGTAACAGAACCTGGTCCGATCCCCGGAAGTCACCCCTCCTTGGATTCCCCTAGGTCTCTAGTTTTCAGAAAAGCACAGGTTTGGTAGGTTTCCCTAGGTGCCCGGCTGAGCTAGAGGCCAAAATCTACAGGTAGGCACTTCGCAAAAAACACCTCTGTTTTCTTCCAAAAAATTGGATATGTCCACGTTGCGTTTTGGGGCGTTTCCTGTCGTGGGCGCTAGGCCTACCCACACAAGTGAGGTATCATTTTTATTGGGAGACTTGGGAGACTTGGGGGAACGCTGCGTGGAAGGAAATTTGTGGCTCCTCTCAGATTCCCGAACTTTCTGCCACAGAAATGTGAGGAACATGTGTTTTTTTAGCCAAATTTTGAGGTTTGCAAAGGATTCTGGGTAACAGAACCTGGTCCGAGCCCCGCAAGTCACCCCTCCTTGGATTTCCCTTGGTCTCTAGTTTTCAGAAATGCACAGGTTTGGTAGGTTTCCCTAGGTGCCGGCTGAGCTAGAGGCCAAAATCTACAGGTAGGCACTTCGCAAAAAACACCTCTGTTTTCTTCCAAAAATGTGGATGTGTCCACGTTGCGCTTTGGGGCGTTTCCTGTCGCGGGCGCTAGGCTACCCACACAAGTGAGGTATCATTTTTATTGGAAAACTTGGGGGAACGCTGCGTGGAAGGAAATTTGTGGCTCCTCTCAGATTCCCGAACTTTCTGCCACAGAAATGTGAGGAACATGTGTTTTTTTAGCCAAATTTGAGGTTTGCAAAGGATTCTGGGTAACAGAACCTGGTCCGAGCCCCGCAAGTCACCCCTCCTTGCATTGCCCTAGGTCTCTAGTTTTCAGAAATGCACAGGTTTGGTAGGTTTCCCTAGGTGCCGGCTGAGCTAGAGGCCAAAATCTACAGGTAGGCACTTCGCAAAAAACACCTCTGTTTTCTTCCAAAAATGTGGATGTGTCCACGTTGCGCTTTGGGGCGTTTCCTGTCGCGGGCGCTAGGCCTACCACACAAGTGAGGTATCATTTTTATTGGGAGACTTGGGGGAACGCTGCGTGGAAGGAAATTTGTGGCTCCTCTCAGATTCCCGAACTTTCTGCCACAGAAATGTGAGGAACATGTGTTTTTTTAGCCAAATTTTGAGGTTTGCAAAGGATTCTGGGTAACAGAACCTGGTCCGAGCCCCGCAACTCACCCCTCCTTGGATTTCCCTAGGTCTCTAGTTTTCAGAAATGCACAGGTTTGGTAGGTTTCCCTAGGTGCCGGCTGAGCTAGAGGCCAAAATCTACAGGTAGGCACTTTGCAAAAAACACCTCTGTTTTCTTCCAAAAATTTGGATGTGTCCACGTAGTGCTTTGGGGCGTTTCCTGTCGCGGGCGCTAGGCCTACCCACACAAGTGAGGTATCATTTTTATCGGGAGACTTCGGGGAACGCTGGGTGGAAGGAAATTTGTGGCTCCTCTCAGATTCCCGAACACTTTCTGCCACAGAAATGTGAGGAACATGTGTTTTTTTAGCCAAATTTTGAGGTTTGCAAAGGATTCTGGGTAACAGAACCTGGTTCGAGCCCAGCAAGTCACCCCTCCTTGGATTCCCCTATGTCTCTAGTTTTCAGAAATGCACAGGTTTGGTAGGTTTCCCTAGGTGCCGGCTGAGCTAGAGGCCAAAATCTACAGGTAGGCACTTCGCAAAAAACACCTCTGTTTTCTTCCGAAAATGTGGATGTGTCCACGTTGCGCTTTGGGGCGTTTCCTGTCGCGGGCGCTAGGCCTACCCACACAAGTGAGGTATCATTTTTATCGGGAGACTTGGGGGATCGCTGGGTGAAGGAAATTTGTGGCTCCTCTCAGAATCCCGAACTTTCTGCCACAGAAATGTGAGGAACATGTGTTTTTTTAGCCAAATTTTGAGGTTTGCAAAGGATTCTGGGTAACAGAACCTGGTCCGATCCCCGGAAGTCACCCCTCCTTGGATTCCCCTAGGTCTCTAGTTTTCAGAAATGCACAGGTTTGGTAGGTTTCCCTAGGTGCCGGCTGAGCTAGAGGCCAAAATCTACAGGTAGGCACTTCGCAAAAAACACCTCTGTTTTCTTCCAAAAAATTGGATATGTCCACGTTGCGCTTTGGGGCGTTTCCTGTCGTGGGCGCTAGGCCTATCCACACAAGTGAGGTATCATTTTTATTGGGAGACTTGGGGGAACTCTGCGTGGAAGGAAATTTGTGGCTCCTCTCAGATTCCCGAACATTCTGCCACAGAAATGTGAGGAACATGTGTTTTTTTAGCCAAATTTTGAGGTTTGCAAAGGATTCTGGGTAACAGAACCTGGTCCGAGCCCCGCAAGTCACCCCTCCTTGGATTCCCCTTGGTCTCTAGTTTTCAGAAATGCACAGGTTTGGTAGGTTTCCCTAGGTGCCGGCTGAGCTAGAGGCCAAAATCTACAGGTAGGCACTTCGCAAAAAACACCTCTGTTTTCTTCCAAAAATGTGGATGTGTCCACGTTGCGCTTTGGGGCGTTTCCTGTCGCGGGCGTTAGGCCTACCCACACAAGTGAGGTATCATTTTTATTGGGAGACTTGGGGGAACGCTGCGTGGAAGGAAATTTGTGGCTCCTCTCAGATTCCCGAACTTTCTGCCACAGAAATGTGAGGAACATGTGTTTTTTTAGCCAAATTTTGAGGTTTGCAAAGGATTCTGGGTAACAGAACCTGGTCCGAGCCCCGCAAGTCACCCCTCCTTGCATTGCCCTAGGTCTCTAGTTTTCAGAAATGCACAGATTTGGTAGGTTTCCCTAGGTGCCGGCTGAGCTAGAGGCCAAAATCTACAGGTAGGCACTTCGCTAAAAACACCTCTGTTTTCTTCCAAATATTTGGATGTGTCCACGTTGCGCTTTGGGGTGTTTCCTGTCGCAAGAGCTAGGCGTACCCACACAAGTGAGGTATCATTTTTATCGGGAGACTTGGGGGAACGCTGGGTGGAAGGAAATTTGTGACTCCTCTCAGATTCCCGAACTTTCTGCCACAGAAATGTGAGGAACATGTGTTTTTTAGCCAAATTTTGAGGTTTGCAAAGGATTCTGGGTAACAGAACCTGGTCCGAGCCCCGCAACTCACCCCTCCTTGGATTTCCCTAGGTCTCTAGTTTTCAGAAATGCACAGGTTTGGTAGGTTTCCCTAGGTGCCGGCTGAGCTAGAGGCCAAAATCTACAGGTAGGCACTTCGCAAAAAACACCTCTGTTTTCTTCCAAAAATTTGGATGTGTCCACGTAGTGCTTTGGGGCGTTTCCTGTCGCGGGCGCTAGGCCTACCCACACAAGTGAGGTATCATTTTTATCGGGAGACTTCGGGGAACGCTGGGTGGAAGGAAATTTGTGGCTCCTCTCAGATTCCCGAACTTTCTGCCACAGAAATGTGAGGAACATGTGTTTTTTTAGCCAAATTTTGAGGTTTGCAAAGGATTCTGGGTAACAGAACCTTGTCCGAGCCCAGCAAGTCACCCCTCCTTGGATTCCCCTATGTCTCTAGTTTTCAGAAATGCACAGGTTTGGTAGGTTTCCCTAGGTGCCGGCTGAGCTAGAGGCCAAAATCTACAGGTAGGCACTTCGCAAAAAACACCTCTGTTTTCTTCCAAAAATTTGGATGTGTCCACGTTGTGCTTTGGGGCCTTTCCTGTCGCGGGCGCTAGGCCTACCCACACAAGTGAGGTATCATTTTTATCGGGAGACTTGGGGGAACGCTGAGTGGAAGGAAATTTGTGGCTCCTCTCAGATTCCCGAACTTTCTGCCACAGAAATGTGAGGAACATGTGTTTTTTTAGCCAAATTTTGAGGTTTGCAAAGGATTCTGGGTAACAGAACCTGGTCCGAGCCCAGGAAGTCACCCCTCCTTGGATTCCCCTATGTCTCTAGTTTTCAGAAATGCACAGGTTTGGTAGGTTTCCCTAGGTGCCGGCTGAGCTAGAGGCCAAAATCTACAGGTAGGCACTTCGCAAAAAACACCTCTGTTTTCTTCCCAAAAATTTGGATGTGTCCACGTTGCGCTTTGGGGTGTTTCCTGTCGCGGGCGCTAGGCCTACCCACACAAGTGAGGTATCATTTTTATCGGGAGACTTGGGGGAACGCTGGGTGGAAGGAAATTTGTGGCTCCTCTCAGATTCCAGAACTTTCTGCCACAGAAATGTGAGGAACATGTGTTTTTTTAGCCAAATTTTGAGGTTTGCAAAGGATTCTGGGTAACAGAACCTGGTCCGAGCCCCGCAACTCACCCCTCCTTGGATTTCCCTAGGTCTCTAGTTTTCAGAAATGCACAGGTTTGGTAGGTTTCCCTAGGTGCCGGCTGAGCTAGAGGCCAAAATCTACAGGTAGGAAATTCACAAAAAACACCTGTTTTCTTCCAAAAAATTTGGATGTGTCCACGTTGCGCTTTGGGGCGTTTCATGTCGCGGGCGCTAGGCCTACCCACACAAGTGAGGTATCATTTTTATCGGGAGACTTGGGGGATCGCTGGGTGGAAGGAAATTTGTGGCTCCTCTCAGAATCCCGAACTTTCTGCCACAGAAATGTGAGGAACATGTGTTTTTTTAGCCAAATTTTGAGGTTTGCAAAGGATTCTGGGTAACAGAACCTGGTCCGATCCCCGGAAGTCACCCCTCCTTGGATTCCCCTAGGTCTCTAGTTTTCAGAAAAGCACAGGTTTGGTAGGTTTCCCTAGGTGCCGGCTGAGCTAGAGGCCAAAATCTACAGGTAGGCACTTCGCAAAAAACACCTCTGTTTTCTTCCAAAAAATTGGATATGTCCACGTTGCGTTTTGGGGCGTTTCCTGTCGTGGGCGCTAGGCCTACCCACACAAGTGAGGTATCATTTTTATTGGGAGACTTGGGAGACTTGGGGGAACGCTGCGTGGAAGGAAATTTGTGGCTCCTCTCAGATTCCCGAACTTTCTGCCACAGAAATGTGAGGAACATGTGTTTTTTTAGCCAAATTTTGAGGTTTGCAAAGGATTCTGGGTAACAGAACCTGGTCCGAGCCCCGCAAGTCACCCCTCCTTGGATTTCCCTTGGTCTCTAGTTTTCAGAAATGCACAGGTTTGGTAGGTTTCCCTAGGTGCCGGCTGAGCTAGAGGCCAAAATCTACAGGTAGGCACTTCGCAAAAAACACCTCTGTTTTCTTCCAAAAATGTGGATGTGTCCACGTTGCGCTTTGGGGCGTTTCCTGTCGCGGGCGCTAGGCCTACCCACACAAGTGAGGTATCATTTTTATTGGAAAACTTGGGGGAACGCTGCGTGGAAGGAAATTTGTGGCTCCTCTCAGATTCCCGAACTTTCTGCCACAGAAATGTGAGGAACATGTGTTTTTTTAGCCAAATTTTGAGGTTTGCAAAGGATTCTGGGTAACAGAACCTGGTCCGAGCCCCGCAAGTCACCCCTCCTTGCATTGCCCTAGGTCTCTAGTTTTCAGAAATGCACAGGTTTGGTAGGTTTCCCTAGGTGCCGGCTGAGCTAGAGGCCAAAATCTACAGGTAGGCACTTCGCAAAAAACACCTCTGTTTTCTTCCAAAAATGTGGATGTGTCCACGTTGCGCTTTGGGGCGTTTCCTGTCGCGGGCGCTAGGCCTACCCACACAAGTGAGGTATCATTTTTATTGGGAGACTTGGGGGAACGCTGCGTGGAAGGAAATTTGTGGCTCCTCTCAGATTCCCGAACTTTCTGCCACAGAAATGTGAGGAACATGTGTTTTTTTAGCCAAATTTTGAGGTTTGCAAAGGATTCTGGGTAACAGAACCTGGTCCGAGCCCCGCAACTCACCCCTCCTTGGATTTCCCTAGGTCTCTAGTTTTCAGAAATGCACAGGTTTGGTAGGTTTCCCTAGGTGCCGGCTGAGCTAGAGGCCAAAATCTACAGGTAGGCACTTTGCAAAAAACACCTCTGTTTTCTTCCAAAAATTTGGATGTGTCCACGTAGTGCTTTGGGGCGTTTCCTGTCGCGGGCGCTAGGCCTACCCACACAAGTGAGGTATCATTTTTATCGGGAGACTTCGGGGAACGCTGGGTGGAAGGAAATTTGTGGCTCCTCTCAGATTCCCGAACTTTCTGCCACAGAAATGTGAGGAACATGTGTTTTTTTAGCCAAATTTTGAGGTTTGCAAAGGATTCTGGGTAACAGAACCTGGTTCGAGCCCAGCAAGTCACCCCTCCTTGGATTCCCCTATGTCTCTAGTTTTCAGAAATGCACAGGTTTGGTAGGTTTCCCTAGGTGCCGGCTGAGCTAGAGGCCAAAATCTACAGGTAGGCACTTCGCAAAAAACACCTCTGTTTTCTTCCGAAAATGTGGATGTGTCCACGTTGCGCTTTGGGGCGTTTCCTGTCGCGGGCGCTAGGCCTACCCACACAAGTGAGGTATCATTTTTATCGGGAGACTTGGGGGATCGCTGGGTGGAAGGAAATTTGTGGCTCCTCTCAGAATCCCGAACTTTCTGCCACAGAAATGTGAGGAACATGTGTTTTTTTAGCCAAATTTTGAGGTTTGCAAAGGATTCTGGGTAACAGAACCTGGTCCGAGCCCCGCAACTCACCCCTCCTTGGATTTCCCTAGGTCTCTAGTTTTCAGAAATGCACAGGTTTGGTAGGTTTCCCTAGGTGCCGGCTGAGCTAGAGGCCAAAATCTACAGGTAGGAAATTCACAAAAAACACCTGTTTTCTTCCAAAAAATTTGGATGTGTCCACGTTGCGCTTTGGGGCGTTTCATGTCGCGGGCGCTAGGCCTACCCACACAAGTGAGGTATCATTTTTATCGGGAGACTTGGGGGATCGCTGGGTGGAAGGAAATTTGTGGCTCCTCTCAGAATCCCGAACTTTCTGCCACAGAAATGTGAGGAACATGTGTTTTTTTAGCCAAATTTTGAGGTTTGCAAAGGATTCTGGGTAACAGAACCTGGTCCGATCCCCGGAAGTCACCCCTCCTTGGATTCCCCTAGGTCTCTAGTTTTCAGAAAAGCACAGGTTTGGTAGGTTTCCCTAGGTGCCGGCTGAGCTAGAGGCCAAAATCTACAGGTAGGCACTTCGCAAAAAACACCTCTGTTTTCTTCCAAAAAATTGGATATGTCCACGTTGCGTTTTGGGGCGTTTCCTGTCGTGGGCGCTAGGCCTACCCACACAAGTGAGGTATCATTTTTATTGGGAGACTTGGGAGACTTGGGGGAACGCTGCGTGGAAGGAAATTTGTGGCTCCTCTCAGATTCCCGAACTTTCTGCCACAGAAATGTGAAGAACATGTGTTTTTTTAGCCAAATTTTGAGGTTTGCAAAGGATTCTGGGTAACAGAACCTGGTCCGAGCCCCGCAAGTCACCCCTCCTTGGATTTCCCTTGGTCTCTAGTTTTCAGAAATGCACAGGTTTGGTAGGTTTCCCTAGGTGCCGGCTGAGCTAGAGGCCAAAATCTACAGGTAGGCACTTCGCAAAAAACACCTCTGTTTTCTTCCAAAAATGTGGATGTGTCCACGTTGCGCTTTGGGGCGTTTCCTGTCGCGGGCGCTAGGCCTACCCACACAAGTGAGGTATCATTTTTATTGGAAAACTTGGGGGAACGCTGCGTGGAAGGAGATTTGTGGCTCCTCTCAGATTCCCGAACTTTCTGCCACAGAAATGTGAGGAACATGTGTTTTTTTAGCCAAATTTTGAGGTTTGCAAAGGATTCTGGGTAACAGAACCTGGTCCGAGCCCCGCAAGTCACCCCTCCTTGCATTGCCCTAGGTCTCTAGTTTTCAGAAATGCACAGGTTTGGTAGGTTTCCCTAGGTGCCGGCTGAGCTAGAGGCCAAAATCTACAGGTAGGCACTTCGCAAAAAACACCTCTGTTTTCTTCCAAAAATGTGGATGTGTCCACGTTGCGCTTTGGGGCGTTTCCTGTCGCGGGCGCTAGGCCTACCCACACAAGTGAGGTATCATTTTTATTGGGAGACTTGGGGGAACGCTGCGTGGAAGGAAATTTGTGGCTCCTCTCAGATTCCCGAACTTTCTGCCACAGAAATGTGAGGAACATGTGTTTTTTTAGCCAAATTTTGAGGTTTGCAAAGGATTCTGGGTAACAGAACCTGGTCCGAGCCCCGCAACTCACCCCTCCTTGGATTTCCCTAGGTCTCTAGTTTTCAGAAATGCACAGGTTTGGTAGGTTTCCCTAGGTGCCGGCTGAGCTAGAGGCCAAAATCTACAGGTAGGCACTTTGCAAAAAACACCTCTGTTTTCTTCCAAAAATTTGGATGTGTCCACGTAGTGCTTTGGGGCGTTTCCTGTCGCGGGCGCTAGGCCTACCCACACAAGTGAGGTATCATTTTTATCGGGAGACTTCGGGGAACGCTGGGTGGAAGGAAATTTGTGGCTCCTCTCAGATTCCCGAACTTTCTGCCACAGAAATGTGAGGAACATGTGTTTTTTTAGCCAAATTTTGAGGTTTGCAAAGGATTCTGGGTAACAGAACCTGGTTCGAGCCCAGCAAGTCACCCCTCCTTGGATTCCCCTATGTCTCTAGTTTTTAGAAATGCACAGGTTTGGTAGGTTTCCCTAGGTGCCGGCTGAGCTAGAGGCCAAAATCTACAGGTAGGCACTTCGCAAAAAACACCTCTGTTTTCTTCCGAAAATGTGGATGTGTCCACGTTGCGCTTTGGGGCGTTTCCTGTCGCGGGCGCTAGGCCTACCCACACAAGTGAGGTATCATTTTTATTGGGAGACTTGGGGGAACGCTGCGTGGAAGGAAATTTGTGGCTCCTCTCAGATTCCCGAACTTTCTGCCACAGAAATGTGAGGAACATGTGTTTTTTTAGCCAAATTTTGAGGTTTGCAAAGGATTCTGGGTAACAGAACCTGGTCCGAGCCCCGCAACTCACCCCTCCTTGGATTTCCCTAGGTCTCTAGTTTTCAGAAATGCACAGGTTTGGTAGGTTTCCCTAGGTGCCGGCTGAGCTAGAGGCCAAAATCTACAGGTAGGCACTTCGCAAAAAACACCTCTGTTTTCTTCCAAAAATTTGGATGTGTCCACGTAGTGCTTTGGGGCGTTTCCTGTCGCGGGCGCTAGGCCTACCCACACAAGTGAGGTATCATTTTTATCGGGAGACTTCGGGGAACGCTGGGTGGAAGGAAATTTGTGGCTCCTCTCAGATTCCCGAACTTTCTGCCACAGAAATGTGAGGAACATGTGTTTTTTTAGCCAAATTTTGAGGTTTGCAAAGGATTCTGGGTAACAGAACCTGGTCCGAGCCCAGCAAGTCACACCTCCTTGGATTCCCCTATGTCTCTAGTTTTCAGAAATGCACAGGTTTGGTAGGTTTCCCTATGTGCCGGCTGAGCTAGAGGCCAAAATCTACAGGTAGGAAATTCACAAAAAACACCTGTTTTCTTCCCAAAAATTTGGATGTGTCCACGTTGCGCTTTGGGGCGTTTCCTGTCGCGGGCGCTAGGCCTACCCACACAAGTGAGGTATCATTTTTATCGGGAGACTTGGGGGAACGCTGGGTGGAAGGAAATTTGTGGCTCCTCTCAGAATCCCGAACTTTCTGCCACAGAAATGTGAGGAACATGTGTTTTTTTAGCCAAATTTTGAGGTTTGCAAAGGATTCTGGGTAACAGAACCTGGTCCGATCCCCGGAAGTCACCCCTCCTTGGATTCCCCTAGGTCTCTAGTTTTCAGAAATGCACAGGTTTGGTAGGTTTCCCTAGGTGCCGGCTGAGCTAGAGGCCAAAATCTACAGGTAGGCACTTCGCAAAAAACACCTCTGTTTTCTTCCAAAAAATTGGATATGTCCACGTTGCGCTTTGGGGCGTTTCCTGTCGTGGGCGCTAGGCCTATCCACACAAGTGAGGTATCATTTTTATTGGGAGACTTGGGGGAACTCTGCGTGGAAGGAAATTTGTGGCTCCTCTCAGATTCCCGAACATTCTGCCACAGAAATGTGAGGAACATGTGTTTTTTTAGCCAAATTTTGAGGTTTGCAAAGGATTCTGGGTAACAGAACCTGGTCCGAGCCCCGCAAGTCACCCCTCCTTGGATTCCCCTTGGTCTCTAGTTTTCAGAAATGCACAGGTTTGGTAGGTTTCCCTAGGTGCCGGCTGAGCTAGAGGCCAAAATCTACAGGTAGGCACTTCGCAAAAAACACCTCTGTTTTCTTCCAAAAATGTGGATGTGTCCACGTTGCGCTTTGGGGCGTTTCCTGTCGCGGGCGTTAGGCCTACCCACACAAGTGAGGTATCATTTTTATTGGGAGACTTGGGGGAACGCTGCGTGGAAGGAAATTTGTGGCTCCTCTCAGATTCCCGAACTTTCTGCCACAGAAATGTGAGGAACATGTGTTTTTTTAGCCAAATTTTGAGGTTTGCAAAGGATTCTGGGTAACAGAACCTGGTCCGAGCCCCGCAAGTCACCCCTCCTTGCATTGCCCTAGGTCTCTAGTTTTCAGAAATGCACAGATTTGGTAGGTTTCCCTAGGTGCCGGCTGAGCTAGAGGCCAAAATCTACAGGTAGGCACTTCGCTAAAAACACCTCTGTTTTCTTCCAAATATTTGGATGTGTCCACGTTGCGCTTTGGGGTGTTTCCTGTCGCAAGAGCTAGGCGTACCCACACAAGTGAGGTATCATTTTTATCGGGAGACTTGGGGGAACGCTGGGTGGAAGGAAATTTGTGACTCCTCTCAGATTCCCGAACTTTCTGCCACAGAAATGTGAGGAACATGTGTTTTTTAGCCAAATTTTGAGGTTTGCAAAGGATTCTGGGTAACAGAACCTGGTCCGAGCCCCGCAACTCACCCCTCCTTGGATTTCCCTAGGTCTCTAGTTTTCAGAAATGCACAGGTTTGGTAGGTTTCCCTAGGTGCCGGCTGAGCTAGAGGCCAAAATCTACAGGTAGGCACTTCGCAAAAAACACCTCTGTTTTCTTCCAAAAATTTGGATGTGTCCACGTAGTGCTTTGGGGCGTTTCCTGTCGCGGGCGCTAGGCCTACCCACACAAGTGAGGTATCATTTTTATCGGGAGACTTCGGGGAACGCTGGGTGGAAGGAAATTTGTGGCTCCTCTCAGATTCCCGAACTTTCTGCCACAGAAATGTGAGGAACATGTGTTTTTTTAGCCAAATTTTGAGGTTTGCAAAGGATTCTGGGTAACAGAACCTTGTCCGAGCCCAGCAAGTCACCCCTCCTTGGATTCCCCTATGTCTCTAGTTTTCAGAAATGCACAGGTTTGGTAGGTTTCCCTAGGTGCCGGCTGAGCTAGAGGCCAAAATCTACAGGTAGGCACTTCGCAAAAAACACCTCTGTTTTCTTCCAAAAATTTGGATGTGTCCACGTTGTGCTTTGGGCCTTTCCTGTCGCGGGCGCTAGGCCTACCCACACAAGTGAGGTATCATTTTTATCGGGAGACTTGGGGGAACGCTGAGTGGAAGGAAATTTGTGGCTCCTCTCAGATTCCCGAACTTTCTGCCACAGAAATGGTGAGGAACATGTGTTTTTTTAGCCAAATTTTGAGGTTTGCAAAGGATTCTGGGTAACAGAACCTGGTCCGAGCCCAGGAAGTCACCCCTCCTTGGATTCCCCTATGTCTCTAGTTTCAGAAATGCACAGGTTTGGTAGGTTTCCCTAGGTGCCGGCTGAGCTAGAGGCCAAAATCTACAGGTAGGCACTTCGCAAAAAACACCTCTGTTTTCTTCCCAAAAATTTGGATGTGTCCACGTTGCGCTTTGGGGTGTTTCCTGTCGCGGGCGCTAGGCCTACCCACACAAGTGAGGTATCATTTTTATCGGGAGACTTGGGGGAACGCTGGGTGGAAGGAAATTTGTGGCTCCTCTCAGATTCCAGAACTTTCTGCCACAGAAATGTGAGGAACATGTGTTTTTTTAGCCAAATTTTGAGGTTTGCAAAGGATTCTGGGTAACAGAACCTGGTCCGAGCCCCGCAAGTCACCCCTCCTTGCATTGCCCTAGGTCTCTAGTTTTCAGAAATGCACAGGTTTGGTAGGTTTCCCTAGGTGCCGGCTGAGCTAGAGGCCAAAATCTACAGGTAGGCACTTCGCTAAAAACACCTCTGTTTTCTTCCAAATATTTGGATGTGTCCACGTTGCGCTTTGGGGTGTTTCCTGTCGCAAGAGCTAGGCGTACCCACACAAGTGAGGTATCATTTTTATCGGGAGACTTGGGGGAACGCTGGGTGGAAGGAAATTTGTGGCTCCTCTCAGATTCCCGAACTTTCTGCCACAGAAATGTGAGGAACATGTGTTTTTTAGCCAAATTTTGAGGTTTGCAAAGGATTCTGGGTAACAGAACCTGGTCCGAGCCCCGCAACTCACCCCTCCTTGGATTTCCCTAGGTCTCTAGTTTTCAGAAATGCACAGGTTTGGTAGGTTTCCCTAGGTGCCGGCTGAGCTAGAGGCCAAAATCTACAGGTAGGCACTTCGCAAAAAACACCTCTGTTTTCTTCCAAAAATTTGGATGTGTCCACGTAGTGCTTTGGGGCGTTTCCTGTCGCGGGCGCTAGGCCTACCCACACAAGTGAGGTATCATTTTTATCGGGAGACTTCGGGGAACGCTGTTTGGAAGGAAATTTGTGGCTCCTCTCAGATTCCAGAACTTTCTGCCACAGAAATGTGAGGTACATGTGTTTTTTAGCCAAATTTTGAGGTTTGCAAAGGATTCTGGGTAACAGAACCTGGTCCGAGCCCAGCAAGTCACCCCTCCTTGGATTCCCCTATGTCTCTAGTTTTCAGAAATGCACAGGTTTGGTAGGTTTCCCTAGGTGCCGGCTGAGCTAGAGGCCTAAATCTACAGGTAGGCACTTCGCAAAAAACACCTCTGTTTTCTTCCAAAAATTTGGATGTGTCCACGTTGTGCTTTGGGGCCTTTCCTGCCGCGGGCGCTAGGCCTACCCACACAAGTGAGGTATCATTTTTATCGGGAGACTTGGGGGAACGCTGGGTGGAAGGAAATTTGTGGCTCCTCTCAGATTCCCGAACTTTCTGCCACAGAAATTTGAGGAACATGTGTTTTTTTAGCCAAATTTTGAGGTTTGCAAAGGATTCTGGGTAACAGAACCTGGTCCGAGCCCAGGAAGTCACCCCTCCTTGGATTCCCCTATGTCTCTAGTTTTCAGAAATGCACAGGTTTGGTAGTTTTCCCTAGGTGCCGGCTGAGCTAGAAGCCAAAATCTACAGGTAGGCACTTCGCAAAAAACACCTCTGTTTTCTTCCCAAACATTTGGATGTGTCCACGTTGCGCTTTGGGGTGTTTCCTGTCGCGGGCGCTAGGCCTACCCACACAAGTGAGGTATCATTTTTATCGGGAGACTTGGGGGAACGCTGGGTGGAAGATAATTTGTGGCTCCTCTCAGATTCCAGAACTTTCTGCCACAGAAATGTGAGGAACATGTGTTTTTTTAGCCAAATTTTGAGGTTTGCAAAGGATTCTGGGTAACAGAACCTGGTCCGAGCCCCGCAAGTCACCCCTCCTTGGATTGCCCTAGGTCTCTAGTTTTCAGAAATGCACAGGTTTGGTAGGTTTCCCTAGGTGCCGGCTGAGCTAGAGGCCAAAATCTACAGGTAGGCACTTCGCTAAAAACACCTCTGTTTTCTTCCAAAAATTTGGATGTGTCCACGTTGCGCTTTGGGGCGTTTCCTGTCGCGGGAGCTAGGCCTACCCACACAAGTGAGGTATCATTTTTGTCGGGAGACTTCGGGGAACGCTGGGTGGAAGGAAATTTGTGGCTCCTCTCAGATTCCCGAACTTTATGCCACAGAAATGTGACGAACATGTGTTTTTTTAGCCAAATTTTGAGGTTTGCAAAGGATTCTGGGTAACAGAACCTGGTCCGAGCCCCGCAAGTCACCCCTCCTTGGATTCCCCTAGGTCTCTAATTTTCAGAAATGCACAGGTTTGGTAGGTTTCCCTGGGTGCCGGCTGAGCTAGAGGCCAAAATCTACAGGTAGGCACTTCGCTAAAAACACCTCTGTTTTCTTCCAAAAATTTGGATGTGTCCACGTTGCGCTTTGGGGCGTTTCTTGTCGCTGGCGCTAGGCCTACCCACACAAGTGAGGTATCATTTTTATTGGGAGACTTGGGGGAACGCTGGGTGGAAGGAAATTTGTGGCTCCTCTCAGATTCCCGAACTTTCTGCCACAGAAATGTGAGTAACATGTGTTTTTTTAGCCAAATTTTGAGGTTTGCAAAGGATTCTGGGTAACAGAACCTGGTCCGAGCCCCGCAAGTCACCCCTCCTTGGATTCCCCTAGGTCTCTAGTTTTCAGAAATGCACAGGTTTGGTAGGTTTCCCTAGGTGCCGGCTGAGCTAGAGGCCAAAATCTACAGGTAGGCACTTCGCAAAAAATACCTCTGTTTTCTTCCAAAAATGTGGATGTGTCCACGTTGCGCTTTGGGGCGTTTCCTGTCGCGGGCGCTAGGCCTACCCACACAAGTGAGGTATCATTTTTATTGGGAGACTTGGGGGAACGCTGCGTGGAAGGAAATTTGTGGCTCCTCTCAGATTCTCGAACTTTCTGCCACAGAAATGTGAGTAACATGTGTTTTTTTAGCCAAATTTTGAGGTTTGCAAAGGATTCTGGGTAACAGAACCTGGTCCGAGCCCCGTAAGTCACCCCTCCATGGATTGCCCTAGGTCTCTAGTTTTCAGAAATGCACAGGTTTGGTAGGTTTCCCTAGGTGCCGGCTGAGCTAGAGGCCAAAATCTACAGGTAGGCACTTTGCAAAAAACACCTCTGTTTTCTTCCAAAAATGTGGATGTGTCAACGTTGTGCTTTGGGGCGTTAACTGTCGCGGGCGCTAGGCCTACCCACACAAGTGAGGTATCATTTTTATCGGGAGACTTGGGGGAACGCTGGGTGGAAGGAAATTTGTGGCTCCTCTCAGATTCCAGAACTTTCTGCCACAGAAATGTGAGGAACATGTGTTTTTTTAGCCAAATTTTGAGGTTTGCAAAGGATTCTGGGTAACAGAACCTGGTCCGAGCCCCGCAAGTCACCCCTCCTTGGATTCCCCTAGGTCTCTAGTTTTCAGAAATGCACAGGTTTGGTAGGTTTCCCTAGGTGCCGGCTGAGCTAGAGGCCAAAATCTATAGGTAGGCACTTCGCTAAAAACACCTCTGTTTTCTTCCAAAAATTTGGATGTGTCCACGTTGCGCTTTGGGGCGTTTCCTGTCGCGGGAGCTAGGCCTACCCACACAAGTGAGGTATCATTTTTATCGGGAGACTTGGGGGAACGCTGGGTGGAAGGAAATTTGTGGCTCCTCTCAGATTCCCGAACTTTCTGCCACAGAAATGTGAGGAACATGTGTTTTTTTAGCCAAATTTTGAGGTTTGCAAAGGATTCTGGGTAACAGAACCTGGTCCGAGCCCCGCAAGTCACCCCTCCTTGGATTCCCCTAGGTCTCTAATTTTCAGAAATGCACAGGTTTGGTAGGTTTCCCTGGGTGCCGGCTGAGCTAGAGGCCAAAATCTACAGGTAGGCACTTCGCTAAAAACACCTCTGTTTTCTTCCAAAAATTTGGATGTGTCCACGTTGCGCTTTGGGGCGTTTCCTGTCGCGGGCGCTAGGCCTACCCACACAAGTGAGGTATCATTTTTATTGGGAGACTTGGGGGAACGCTGGGTGGAAGGAAATTTGTGGCTCCTCTCAGATTCCCGAACTTTCTGCCACAGAAATGTGAGTAACATGTGTTTTTTTAGCCAAATTTTGAGGTTTGCAAAGGATTCTGGGTAACAGAACCTGGTCCGAGCCCCGCAAGTCACCCCTCCTTGGATTCCCCTAGGTCTCTAGTTTTCAGAAATGCACAGGTTTGGTAGGTTTCCCTAGGTGCCGGCTGAGCTAGAGGCCAAAATCTACAGGTAGGCACTTCGCAAAAAACACCTCTGTTTTCTTCCAAAAATTTGGATGTGTCCACGTTGCGCTTTGGGGCGTTTCCTGTCGCGGGCGCTAGGCCTACCCACACAAGTGAGGTATCATTTTTATTGGGAGACTTGGGGGAACGCTGCGTGGAAGGAAATTTGTGGCTCCTCTCAGATTCCCGAACTTTCTGCCACAGAAATGTGAGGAACATGTGTTTTTTTAGCCAAATTTTGAGGTTTGCAAAGTATTCTGGGTAACAGAACCTGGTCCGAGCCCCGCAAGTCACTCCTCCTTGGATTCCCCTAGGTCTCTAGTTTTCAGAAATGCACAGGTTTGGTAGGTTTCCCTAGGTGCCGGCTGAGCTAGAGGCCAAAATCTACAGGTAGGCACTTTGCAAAAAACACCTCTGTTTTCTTCCAAAAATGTGGATGTGTCCACGTTGCGCTTTGGGGCGTTTCCTGTCGCGGGCGCTAGGCCTACCCACACAAGTGAGGTATCATTTTTATTGGGAGACTTAGGGGAACGCTGCGTGGAAGGAAATTTGTGGCTCCTTTCAGATTCCCGAACTTTCTGCCACAGAAATGTGAGGAACATGTGTTTTTTTAGCCAAATTTTGAGGTTTGCAAAGGATTCTGGGTAACAGAACCTGGTCCGAGCCCCGCAAGTCACCCCTCCTTGGATTGCCCTAGGTCTCTAGTTTTCAGAAATGCACAGGTTTTGTAGGTTTCCCTAGGTGCCGGCTGAGCTAGAGGCCAAAATCTACAGGTAGGCACTTCGCTAAAAACACCTCTGTTTTCTTCCAAATATTTGGATGTGTCCACGTTGCGCTTTGGGGTGTTTCCTGTCGCAAGAGGTAGGCGTACCCACACAAGTGAGGTATCATTTTTATCGGGAGACTTGGGGGAACGCTGGGTGGAAGGAAATTTGTGGCTCCTCTCAGATTCCCGAACTTTCTGCCACAGAAATGTGAGGAACATGTGTTTTTTAGCCAAATTTTGAGGTTTGCAAAGGATTCTGGGTAACAGAACCTGGTCCGAGCCCCGCAACTCACCCCTCCTTGGATTTCCTAGGTCTCTAGTTTTCAGAAATGCACAGGTTTGGTAGGTTTCCCTAGGTGCCGGCTGAGCTAGAGGCCAAAATCTACAGGTAGGCACTTCGCAAAAAACACCTCTGTTTTCTTCCAAAAATTTGGATGTGTCCACGTAGTGCTTTGGGGCGTTTCCTGTCGCGGGCGCTAGGCCTACCCACACAAGTGAGGTATCATTTTATCGGGAGACTTCGGGGAACGCTGGGTGGAAGGAAATTTGTGGCTCCTCTCAGATTCCGAACTTTCTGCCACAGAAATGTGAGGAACATGTGTTTTTTTAGCCAAATTTTGAGGTTTGCAAAGGATTCTGGGTAACAGAACCTGGTCCGAGCCCCGCAAGTCACCCCTCCTTGGATTCCCCTAGGTCTCTAGTTTTCAGAAATGCACAGGTTTTGGTAGGTTTCCCTAGATGCCGGCTGAGCTAGAGGCCAAAATCTACAGGTAGGCACTTCGCAAAAAACACCTCTGTTTTCTTCCAAAAATGTGGATGTGTCCACGTTGCGCTTTGGGGCGTTTCCTGTCGCGGGCGCTAGGCCTACCCACACAAGTGAGGTATCATTATTATTGGGAGACTTGGGGGAACGCTGCGTGGAAGGAAATTTGTGGCTCCTCTCAGATTCCCGAACTTTCTGCCACAGAAATGTGAGGAACATGTGTTTTTTTAGCCAAATTTTGAGGTTTGCAAAGGATTCTGGGTAACAGAACCTGGTCCGAGCCCCGCAAGTCACCCCTCCTTGCATTGCCCTAGGTCTCTAGTTTTCAGAAATGCACAGGTTTGGTAGGTTTCCCTAGGTGCCGGCTGAGCTAGAGGCCAAAATCTACAGGTAGGCACTTCGCTAAAAACACCTCTGTTTTCTTCCAAATATTTGGATGTGTCCACGTTGCGCTTTGGGGTGTTTCCTGTCGCAAGAGCTAGGCGTACCCACACAAGTGAGGTATCATTTTTATTGGGAGACTTGGGGGAACGCTGCGTGGAAGGAAATTTGTGGCTCCTCTCAGATTCCCGAACTTTCTGCCACAGAAATGTGAGGAACATGTGTTTTTTTAGCCAAATTTTGAGGTTTGCAAAGGATTCTGGGTAACAGAACCTGGTCCGAGCCCCGCAAGTCACCCCTCCTTGGATTCCCCTAGGTCTCTAGTTTTCAGAAATGCACAGGTTTGGTAGGTTTCCCTAGGTGCCGGCTGAGCTAGAGGCCAAAATCTACAGGTAGGCACTTCGCAAAAAACACCTCTGTTTTCTTCCAAAAATGTGGATGTGTCCACGTTGCGCTTTGGGGCGTTTCCTGTCGCGGGCGCTAGGCCTACCCACACAAGTGAGGTATCATTTTTATTGGGAGACTTGGGGGAACGCTGCGTGGAAGGAAATTTGTGGCTCCTCTCAGATTCCCGAACTTTCTGCCACAGAAATGTGAGGAACATGTGTTTTTTTAGCCAAATTTTGAGGTTTGCAAAGTATTCTGGGTAACAGAACCTGGTCCGAGCCCCGCAAGTCACTCCTCCTTGGATTCCCCTAGGTCTCTAGTTTTCAGAAATGCACAGGTTTGGTAGGTTTCCCTAGGTGCCGGCTGAGCTAGAGGCCAAAATCTACAGGTAGGCACTTTGCAAAAAACACCTCTGTTTTCTTCCAAAAATGTGGATGTGTCCACGTTGCGCTTTGGGGCGTTTCCTGTCGCGGGCGCTAGGCCTACCCACACAAGTGAGGTATCATTTTTATTGGGAGACTTAGGGGAACGCTGCGTGGAAGGAAATTTGTGGCTCCTTTCAGATTCCCGAACTTTCTGCCACAGAAATGTGAGGAACATGTGTTTTTTTAGCCAAATTTTGAGGTTTGCAAAGGATTCTGGGTAACAGAACCTGGTCCGAGCCCCGCAAGTCACCCCTCCTTGGATTGCCCTAGGTCTCTAGTTTTCAGAAATGCACAGGTTTTGTAGGTTTCCCTAGGTGCCGGCTGAGCTAGAGGCCAAAATCTACAGGTAGGCACTTCGCTAAAAACACCTCTGTTTTCTTCCAAATATTTGGATGTGTCCACGTTGCGCTTTGGGGTGTTTCCTGTCGCAAGAGGTAGGCGTACCCACACAAGTGAGGTATCATTTTTATCGGGAGACTTGGGGGAACGCTGGGTGGAAGGAAATTTGTGGCTCCTCTCAGATTCCCGAACTTTCTGCCACAGAAATGTGAGGAACATGTGTTTTTTAGCCAAATTTTGAGGTTTGCAAAGGATTCTGGGTAACAGAACCTGGTCCGAGCCCCGCAACTCACCCCTCCTTGGATTTCCCTAGGTCTCTAGTTTTCAGAAATGCACAGGTTTGGTAGGTTTCCCTAGGTGCCGGCTGAGCTAGAGGCCAAAATCTACAGGTAGGCACTTCGCAAAAAACACCTCTGTTTTCTTCCAAAAATTTGGATGTGTCCACGTAGTGCTTTGGGGCGTTTCCTGTCGCGGGCGCTAGGCCTACCCACACAAGTGAGGTATCATTTTTATCGGGAGACTTCGGGGAACGCTGGGTGGAAGGAAATTTGTGGCTCCTCTCAGATTGCCGAACTTTCTGCCACAGAAATGTGAGGAACATGTGTTTTTTTAGCCAAATTTTGAGGTTTGCAAAGGATTCTGGGTAACAGAACCTGGTCCGATCCCCGGAAGTCACCCCTCCTTGGATTCCCCTATGTCTCTAGTTTTCAGAAATGCACAGGTTTGGTAGGTTTCCCTAGGTGCCGGCTGAGCTAGAGGCCAAAATCTACAGGTAGGCACTTCGCAAAAAACACCTCTGTTTTCTTCCAAAAAATTGGATATGTCCACGTTGCGCTTTGGGGCGTTTCCTGTCGTGGGCGCTAGGCCTACCCACACAAGTGAGGTATCATTTTTATTGGGAGACTTGGGAGACTTGGGGGAACGCTGCGTGGAAGGAAATTTGTGGCTCCTCTCAGATTCCCGAACTTTCTGCCACAGAAATGTGAGGAACATGTGTTTTTTTAGCCAAATTTTGAGGTTTGCAAAGGATTCTGGGTAACAGAACCTGGTCCGAGCCCCGCAAGTCACCCCTCCTTGGATTCCCCTAGGTCTCTAGTTTTCAGAAATGCACAGGTTTTGGTAGGTTTCCCTAGATGCCGGCTGAGCTAGAGGCCAAAATCTACAGGTAGGCACTTCGCAAAAAACACCTCTGTTTTCTTCCAAAAATGTGGATGTGTCCACGTTGCGCTTTGGGGCGTTTCCTGTCGCGGGCGCTAGGCCTACCCACACAAGTGAGGT